>NW_006921856.1:4154120-4173288 GCF_000298275.1 Orycteropus afer afer | reverse complement strand
TTGTACTGGAAGTCCTAGCCAGGGTCATAAAGCAAGAAAGGGAAATCAGAGACATCTAAACTGGTAATGATGAAGTCAAACTATCCCTATTTGCTGATGATATGACCCTATACCTAGAAAACAGAAGAGACTCCGTAAATATCTACTGGAACTAATCGAGAGATTTATCACCATGGCAGGACACAAGATCAACATCCAAAAATCAGTTGGATTCCTCTACACCAGCAAAGAAATTGCTGAAAAAGAAATGAGGAAATCAATACCATTTACAATAGCTAACAACAACAGCAACAAAATAGAACAATTGGCAATAAATCTTACCAGAGACACAAGAGACTTACACAAAGAAAACTATAAGTCACTACTTCAAGAAACCATAAGATATCTACATAAATGGAAGAACATACCATGGATAGGAAGATTGAACATTGTGAAAATGTCAGTTCTACCTAAAGCAATCTATACATTCAATGCAAAATCAATCCATACCCCATCAACATTCTTAAAGGTTAGTGATTGCACTAACTTTATATGGAAAGGAAAGACAACTTAGTTGAGCAAAGCACTATTGAAGAAGAATAAAATAGGTCTCCCACTCAATTATCTCAAAACCTACTACACAGCGACAGTAGTCATAACTGCCTGGTGTTGGTATAGTGACAGACACATAGATCAATGGAATAGAATTGGAAACCCAGAAATAGATCCACTGACCTACGGTCAGATGATCTTTGACAAAGGGCTGAAATTCATTAAATGGGGAAGAGATTGTCTGTTAAATGGCACTGGCAAATCTGGATATCCATTTGCAGAAAAAATGAAACAAGATCTGTATTTCACACCATACACAAAAACTAACTTCAGATGGATCAAAGACTTAAATATGAAACCTAAATCTATAAAGTTCTTCAAGGAAAAACTAGGGAAAAAATTAAGGGGACATAATATATGACATAAATAGACTATCAAACACAACCCAAAATGTACAAACAGTAGAAGATAAACTAGATGAATGGAACCTTCTGAAAATTAAATTTGTATGTGCTTCCAAGACATCTTCAAAAAAGTCAAAAGAAAACCAAAGGACTGGGAAAAAAATATTCATCAATGACATATCAGACAGGAATTGTCTCTAGATTATCTTTGTAGAAAACTCCAACACTTCAATAACAAAAAGACAAATAATCCAATTCAAAAATGGGCAGAAGACATGAATATACACTTCACCAAAGAGGATATTCAGGTGGCCAACAAACATATGAAGAAATGTTCACAATCATTAACTATTGTGGTTGTTATATGCCGTCGAGTCGGCCCCGACTAATAGCGACCCCTCCTTGGGTTTCATTAACTATTAGAGAGATGCATATCAAAACAACAACCATCTTGCCCCAGCACTAGTAGCAAAGTTCAACAAGACAGAAAATAACAAATGCTGGTGAGGATGTGGAGAGACTGGGACTCTCATACACTGCTGGTGAGACTGTCAATTGATACAACCACTTTGGAAAGCAGTACGACAATTCCATAAAAAGTTTGAACTAGAAATACCATTTGACCCAGCCATTCTATTATTAGATATTTGTCCTAAAGAAGTGAGAGCAGGTCAAGAACAGACATATTCACACCAATGTTCATTGCAGCACTATTTACAATAGCCAAAAGATGGAAGCAACCTAAGTGTCCATCAACAGAAGAATGGATAACTAAACTATGGTACACACACAACGGAATAGTATGCAATCCTAAAGAATAACAGAGAATCTGCAAAACACTGCATAACATGGATGAATTTGGAGGATATTATGCTGAGTAAAATAAGTCAATCACAGAAGGACAAATATTTTCTTAGTCCCTTATTGTAAAAATATCAAGGAAAGTTTATATATGGAAGGAAATTTTCTTTGTTACCAGGGGTAGGAGGGGAAGGGAGGGGACACTGTTAGATAGGTAGAGACAAATATTGATTTGGGTGAAGAGAAGGACAATGTACCAAATGTGAGTCAACAACATGGTGGCATTGAGGAAAAGGAAGACATAGAGAGGTGCATGGGAGGTACAGACAACAAAGATGAACCCTTTGAACATACAGTGCTACGTTGCCAGTGAAGGCAAACATTGATATATGAGTGGATAGATGGGTGGACAGGCTGAACTATTAGGTGTGTCTATGCAGGAGAGGGTTTGCAGACAATGTTTCAGGGTTAGTAAAAGGGCTGGAGGAAGACAGCATGTCTGGCCTCACAGGAATAGGCCTTGGGCCACTGATGGTGATTCTGTTCTTCTCTTGTGGAGTTAGAGGAGGTCAGAAGATGTGGCCTCCCTGCTGCTTTGGCAGGGATCTATGTAGGAGATCTTGAATAGAGTGGGAGAACAATGTGGAACAAAACTCAAAATCATTAAAAAAAAAAAAAAGCGACCCGGGGAGAGACAAGGTTTGCTGGCCTGATAGAACCTGATGGAACCACTGAGATTATGGCCCCTAGCTGCCCTTCAGGTCTGGAATTGAACCCACACCTGTGGCTTCCAGACAAACAAAAGACAGACATGTGAGTTGAACATTTTACTGAGGTAGATACATTCCTTAGAGAGAACAATCATGGGAGAAAGAAGGGCTGTTTATGCACAGGGAGACAGCTCAGGGGGCAGGTGTGCATGGAGGGATGGACACAGGGAGGAGGTAACTATTGGGAGGAACTGGGATGGGAGCTGTTGCATTGGGGTAAATTGTAGTCAATGTCATGAGACATTGTGTATGTGAACTGCTGTATGGAAAGTGAATTCACTCTGTAAACTTTCACCCAAATCACAATAAACAAACAAAAATTAAAATGTCACTTTGAGGACTAAGGGGCATAGGACCAAATCCATGTTATTTTCAATTACCTCATATGCATGTAAGACGCTCTGGTGGTGCAGTGTCTGAGGCATTTGACTGCTAACTAGAAGGTTGGTGGTTCAAATCCACCAGCCACTTTGTGGAAAGAAAATGAGGCAATCTACTTCTGTAAAATTTACTACCTCAGAAAACCAATGGGGATTGCTATGAGTCAGAATAGACTCCACGGCACTGTGTTTGGTTTGGTTTCAGTTCATATGCATGTAAAACTGGACAATGAATAAGGAGGAGCGAAGAAGAATTGATACATTTGCATTATGGTGTTGATGAAGAATATTGAATATACCTCGAACTGCCAGAAGAACAAAAAACAAATCTGTCTTGGAAGAAGTACAGCCAGAATACTCCTTAGAAGCAAAGATTGTGAGATTTTTATATCACACTTTGGATATGTTATCAAGAGGGACCAATCCCTGGAGAAGGATAACATGCTTGGTAAAGCAGAGGGTCAGAGAAAAACAGGAAGATCTTCAGCAAGATGGATTAACACGTGGCTATAAGAATGGTCTCAAACATAGCAATGACTGTGAATGTTTCATTTGTTGTGCGTAGGGTCACTAAGAGTCAGACCTGACTCTAGGCACCTAACAACAACAGCCTGCAGGTTTATTTTGGGGTGGCATTATTAATTTTATTATGTCAATGTGCACCTTTTCAAATAAGTTTCCTCAGTGGTGGGTAGGTCAGAAAACCTAATCAAAGACAGATTCAAAGCTCATAATTATTTTCCTACACTATGAAAAGAAGTTCAAGAAAGATAATAATTTATTAATATCCATCTTGCATTTTTAAAATTTAAAATCAACTGCACAAGTAGAGGATAGATGAGATAATGAGTGTAGAAAAGAGTTCTGAAGTTAATCAGATAATACACTTTATGTAAGCTACTTTGCAGCTGCTAAAATAACAGCATGTTTTAAGAGGAAACAAAATCTTTATGCAAAGTCAGTGTCCAAATGGATTTAGTCTTGCTCAGGCAGTATTGAAAGTCAGGGGAAGAAGCTTAGTACCTTTTAAAAGACATGCTGATATAATAACCTGATGAGAAATCTAAGAAACACTTCACATAAAGAATGGGTAAAGAAATAAAATATTCATGGAAGTCCTGAAAAATCAGTTAATGGAAAGAATGTCATGTACAAAAAGGTGTAGATGAGCTCTCTGCCACTCCAGAAGGTAAAAAAGGACAGACTGGCAAACATTACCAGATGACAGGTGTGGGATTAGCATCAAAGGTCTCTCTAACTCCCAGAACTGCCAAACATGGAGTGAAATTTCTGAGGTTTCTGAAGATCCTGGTTTTGTCCCTGTTGCCAACCAATATAGCTATTTTGAAGATATGAGCTCAGAATAACCAAATTATTACCATATTTTTGGACTGTTTGCTAGATTTGATTAACTATGTTTTGTTTTATCTAGTAGTGGTGAAAGAATGAAGGCTGGTGACAGTTTCTGTTGTTAGAAATGGAAGTTTCCCAACAAAACAGCCAATATTTTGTTGTTGTAGGTGCCACAGAGTCAGTTCCAATGCATAGCAACACTATGGATATGAAAATGAAACAAGTTGGTCCTATGTCATCCTCACAGTCGTAGGTAGGTTTAAGCTCATTGTTTCAGCCACTATGTCAATCCATCTCATAAACAGTCTTCCTTTTTTTTCACTGATGCTTTACTTTACCAAGTATGATGTCCTTCTCCAGGAACTGATCCCTCCTGGTAATGTCCAAAGAAAGTGCGACAAAAATCTCACCATCCTCCCTTCTAAGGAACATTCTGTATGTACTTCTTTCAAGACAGATTTACTTTTTCTTCTGGAAGTCTGTAATATATTCAATATTCTTTGCCAACTCCAAAATTCAAATGTATCAATTCTTTGGTCTTCTTTTTTCATTGACCAGCTTTTGTGTGCATACAATGTGAATGAAAACACCAAGGTTTCAGTAGGTGCACCTTTGTCTGTAAACTGACATATTTTGCTCTTTGATACTTTGAAGAAATCTTTTGCTGCAGATTTTCCCAATACAATACATCATTTGATTTCATTCTTTTTTTCTGCTGGCTTTTTTTTTTTTTTTAAGCCCCTCTCAAGTATCAAGTCAGCTGATGGTGTTAGCACTTGTTTATTTCATGGTATTGCTGCTCTCACTTCATTTCTGGCATAAGAATGGTTCCTAATTTTCTTGAAAAAGTTGCCCTGCCTTTAAAAGTGTGTTTTAAAGATCGTCTACAGTGTTTTTGCAAATGTTAAGTTGTAGGATGGTTTTAGTTCATCACTGTCAAAAGCTAGAATTTATTCTTAAGCCTCAACAAATAGAGAGCTGACTTATAGGGAACTGCTCTCAAAATGAGGGTGTAGCTTTTAGAAGTAACGCAATTACATTTGCTACTCTTGTACTGGGCCTAGGGACTCATGTTTCATGAGCTCTAGGTAGCTTTAAGGTCACAATGAAATTTTAAGGTGCTTGGAGATAATTCTAGATTTTTCAAGCCTTGGATGATCTGTTTTTTCACCTTCCCTAGCTCTGGTTCAGCCCAAACTTAGAGGAAGGTAGATTTGCCCAGTACCAAGTGTTTGACAGCTTCTCAGGGGACAACTTCAGGGAGGAAACAGGGTTGAGGAATCACCTTATGATTGGCCACAATTTCCTCAGAATCTATCATGTTCACTTGAGTCCCAAATTGCTTTAAATACCTTCTGAGAAGCAGTCTCAGCAATGTGCCTATGAGTCTATCCCAAGAAAGGTGGAGTGTCACACTTCTATGTTGTTGAGACTTGCTATCTGATGATCACTGAACAAAGTCATCTAATGCAACCATTTACCAATGATCCATAGCAGCTTGATCAGCACTAGGGAACATGGAAGAATATGCATTATGATCAGTCTGACCCATGATCTTAGAACTGGTCAACCATGGCCAGAACTTCTAAGTTTTTAGTTAGATACTGAGTCTCCTACTCAAATACATCCTGGCTGATAAATGCTTTTGGTCCCATTACCTCCTTCTAAAACCATGAAGTTGGTTACCATATAGGTAACAAAGACCTTGGCAGGGCCATCAAGACAAGCCTACACTGGGAAATCTACCAAGGCCCTGAATACCTGAACTACGTGCCCTTAGGGTTTTGTCCATCTTGTTAGAAGTGGACCAGCTTTTATAGGAAATTTGCTTAAATCAAAGAACTCAGGTGGCACTGTGGTAAGACATTTGGCTACTAACCAAAAGGTCAACAGCAGTGTGAACCCACCAGTAGCTCCAAGGGAAAAAGACAAAGCAGTCTGCTTCCATAAAGATTTATAGCCTTAAAAGCCTAGGGGGATCAAATTGATGGCAGTGGGTCTGGGTTTGGTTTGCTTAAAATAGGTGTGTAGTTTAACAGCCTAGAAATATCTTTCTGCACCAGCATCTTTGAAGTCCCTTCAAAAAAAAAAAAAAAAAAAAAACTCACTGCCATTGAGTCAAATCTGACTCCTAGTGACTCCTTCTTGGGTTCCCAAGACCAGTATTTCTGTGGATAAATGACCATCTTTCTGGTTAGCAGTCAAATGCCTTTGGCACTATGCCACAAGAGACCTGTAAGACATTTTAAAATTCTTTATAATTGGTGGATTGAGGCAAAATGACATTGAGCATCAGTTGTCTTATAGTCTTTCTTTCCCTTGTTGGAAGTATTTAAGCTACCAAATAAAAACCCTGCCTTCAAATATTATAAGGTTAGCAATACAAGGATATTCTTTTTCTTTCAATCTTTTTTATTGTGATTTGAATGAAAATTTGCACAGCAAATTGGTTTTTCATTCAACTCTTCATACATGATGTCATTTGTGACATTGAATGCAATCCCTACTTCTTCCCCGTGGTTTCCATTTTCATTTATCCTTGTTTCCTATCCATTCCTGCCTTCCGAGCTTTATCTCTGGGCAAATGCTGTCCTTTTGATCTCATATGATTGATTGTTCTAAGTGTGTACCTCCCTGGTATTGTTGATCACCCCCTAGGGCCTGTCTATTTTTTGCCTGAAAATTGAGCCACAAAGGGGTGGAGGAGAGAGCAGTGAGTTCAGTTTCAGGCTTGAAGAACAACTAAGGGCTATAGTCTTGGGGGTTCCATCAGTATCTATCAGACCAATAAGCTTAGTCTTTTTTTTTTTTTTTCTCCACACTTTTCTCACACTCTATCTAGGAACTTCTGTTGTAATTCCTTTCAAAGTGGTTGGCAGTGGTAGCAGACACCATCTAGTTTTCCTGGTCTCAGGGTCATGGAGACTTAGCTTCACATGGTCCAACTAGTCCTGTGGACTAATTGTTTCCATGCTTCTTTGAAATGCAAATTGAAACACCAGTGAGATATCATCTTAACACAGCAATATTAGCAAAATTCAACAACAAATACTGGCAAGGGTGTGGAGAGTTTGGAACTCTCATATACTGCTAGTGGAACTGTAAAATGATGCAACCACTGCAGAAAATGATATGGTGCTTTCCTAAAAAGTTGGATATAGAAATACCAGTTTATCCAGCAAACCCACTACCAGCTATATACCCTAAAGAAATGAGAGCCATAAAACAAATAGATTTATGCAAACCTATTTTCTATTGCAGCATTTTTACAACTGCAAAGAGATGGAAACAAAGTAAGTGTCCATCAATGGGTAAATGGATAAATAAACTGTGGTACAATTACACAATGACATACTATGCAACATTAAAGAATAACAAACAATCTGTGAAATACCTCATAACTTGGATGAACTTGTATGGCATTATACTGAGTGAAATAAGTCAATTACAAAAGGACAAATATTGAATGAGTCTACTATTGCAGAAAGTCAAGGAAAGATTTTGAAATAGAAAGAAACATTCTTTGATGGTTATCAGAGATGGGAGGGGTGGGGAGAATTACTAACTAGGTAATAGACACATATTAATTTGGTTGAAGGGAAAGACAATATACAAAAAGTAAATGACCAGCACAATATCACCAACAAAACAGAAGACCCAGAGAGGTGCACAAAAGTTACAGACAACAAAGGTAAATACTATTACATACACAGTACTACATTGTCAATAATAACAAACATGAATCTAAAAGTAGATACATAAGTCAGCTGTCAAGATGATCAGGAATGTGTGTACAAACAGGAATATACCTATGACCATATGTAGATCTGGCAGATGATATTTCTATGTACATATTTGCATGTACTGTTAAAATCATATATAGAATAGAGATAACAGGGCGTAAAGTTGTGAAAACTTCTTAGCCATAACCAAACACCTTGAGGTAATGAGTTTGTGGTAGTTAAGGTTGTGTGTCAACTTGACTGGCCCTGTTTTTGAGTAGCTGGGCAGCTGGCTGTAGTTATTTCCCACGATGACAGTGGTACTCAGTTCCATAGCAGAATCTGCTCTGAGAAGAGGAGTAGCTGCCTTAGGGATGTGATCTGCTTCCAGTATATAAGGAGAAGCTTTGGGAATGGTCTTGAGCTTTTTGGCATGCTTGCATCCTGGATTTAGTCATGTTTTCATTCAGCATTCTCCCATGTTGCCAGCTGAACTTGGGACTGTTTCTGTACTTGAACCAGTGGCCTGCTGTGTTGCTTGATAATCTTGCGACTATGCCATTTTACTTGTTGACTTTTTAGGTTTGTCAGCTTCTGCAAACAGCTGCTGTCTGAGTTAGCTCTAGCATCTAAGAGCAAGAGGCAGAGCTGAAGCCCAAGGTTGAGAGGCCTTCACCCAGTCCCTAGAGCTAGCACTTTGAACTTGGACTTCTAGACTCCTAAGCTGTTTGAGAAAAAATCTCTGTTTGTTAAAGCTGTCCACTTGTGATATTCCTGTTGGAGCAGCACCCGAGTATCAAAGCAGAATCACTGGGCCTAGGGGCGCAGGAAAATAATTGTGGGATGTCAAGGTCACTTGGGAGCTCTGGTGGCATAGTGCCTAAGGCATTTGACTGCTAACTAGTAGGTTGGCAGTTCAAACCTACCTACTACTCCTTGGAAGGAAGGTTGAACAACCTATTTGCGTAGTGATACTGCCTCAGAAACCCAAGGAGGGGTTTCTATGAGTCATATCCAACTCCATGGCAGTGTGTTGCATTACGTTGAATTACAAGGTCAATTGGGACAATGTAGTCCACAAAGACAGTGTTCTACCTCCTATTTTGGTGAATAGTGACTGGGGTATTAAAAACTTGACAGAGGTGTCTAAAGTGCAAATATTGGTCACTCCTTCCCTGGAGCAAAGAAGAGTGAAGAAAGTCAGAAAAAAAACTCTTCCACAAAGCTGTAGAAATTTCTAAGTCCTTTCTCAGTTTCCTATAATTGGTGGTTTGAGGTCCTTGTTTATATTGGATATAATATCAGGTCAACCATTCCTCCAGAGTGAGACCTTATATATGCATTATATTATCTGAGATTCAGGAGAATTGACACATGTTCAAAGACAACTTTAAACTTTTCCCCTGGGAGATCACACATCCTAAGGACCTTGCTACTTTTCCTCCAGTATGGCTGAAAATAATTATTTTATCAAAATAAACATATAGTTGCTATGTATTTCACATCCTCATTAAACTTTTTCTTTACCTGGAGGCCATTTATAAACTGATAAAACCCCATAGGGAAGTGAAGGAAATTTGTGTCTTTGTTCTCAAGGCTAAGGTAACCTTCAAATGCATTACATAAAGGCACTGACTCCTGAACAATGTGTCCTGAATTCAAGTTGAAATGTACTAATCTACATTAGTACTTTTATGGTTTACTAAGCATATGAGAAGGAGCTCTGGTGGTGTAGAGCCTAAGGTATTTGACTGCTAGCAGTTCAAATGTTGGGCAATCTACTTCCTTAGTGATACCGCCTCAGAAACCCAAGGAGGGATTGCTATGAGTCAGATCTGACTCGATGGTGGGGAGTTTGGTTTGGTTTGGTTAAGCATATGGGAGTAGGCATCTTGGCATATTCCTTCAAGACCACAGCAATGGAGGATTCATAAACATTTTAAGATTTAGATATTATACTCTGGTTTCTTTTCAGTGTGTTCTTTCAAGTTTTTTATTTCTTCCAATGACTTCTCTGACAAAAGTAATTGTCACGTTCCTCTTGCATTGTTTACTCTGAGGGTAACTTTCATGTCATTTCTGCAGTGTTTTTGCCAGCTCTGGTGGCGTAGTGCCTAAGGCATTTGACTGCTAGCCAGAAGGCTGGTGGTTTCAAATCCACCAGCCACTTCTCAGAAGGAAGACTGGACAATTTACTACTGTAGAGATACTGCCTTGGAAACCCAAGAAAAGGTCTCTATGAGTCAGATCTTACTTGATGGCAGTGAGAGAATTTTTTTTTTTTTTTTTTGTTATTGTTTTTATTCATCATTAAAGGACCTCTGGTAGCACACTGCCTAAGGCATCTGACTTCTAACCAGGAGGTTGGTGGCTCAAACATACCAGCCACTCTGTGGAAGCAACACTGGGCAATCTGCTACTATAAAGATTTACTGCCTTGGAAACCCAATGGGGGTCACTATGAGTCAGAATTGACTCTACAGCAGTGAATTTGGTTTTGGTTTTTGAGTTCATTACTAAGGATTCATTCAAATAAAAACTTTCAAACTTTTTTTTTCAGTAGGTGGTATTTTCATTGGTACTATACCAGGAGGAAAATGGCAGGGTGCTCTTGTTTAGGTTGTATTTCTGTATTATCTGCAGATAGGAGGCAAATAAAAAGAGCATCTAGGTATTCATATCTGTATTCTGCTCACCATGGGCAATACTGTATATTGTTCATCATAGGTTGTACTGTATACTGATCACTGGGCTAGCACTTTAAAAAGATTTTTGAAGACATCTATCCAGGCACCTTTGAGTCTTCTCATTTAAAATCATCCTTAGCCTGAACATTTCCCATTCAGTGTTCCTCTTTCTTCTGCCTTTGGAACAGATGGTGTTAGTGACCTGCTAATCTCCCCACAAGGTTTATCATTCATGCATATGATTTTATCACATAAACTCCTGCTACCTTTTCTTCCCCCCTGAGGCTTTCTTCTGACCAGAGAGGCATGTGCAGCCATTTCATTAAGGGAAGACCAGAAGTGATGGGAAGCCAAAGCCCGCTAGAGAAGTCTTCAACCAATGATAAGTAAAAGTTGATAGATGAATTCTCCAGTTTTCCCTAGCCTCATATGGGACACCTCTAACTTGTGTTCTACAAAAGCTTCCAGAGATCTCCACTGATAATGGTCTAGTTACACACAGAGACAACTTGCTCACTAATACACACTATAGTGAATATTTTTCCTTCCATATCACACTTCCCCCTCTAGCAGAGTTTCCTAATATCACCTCCAACATTTGCTTCTCTTCCTCAATCCTTTGTCTCAGGGTCAGCTTCTAGAAGAACTCAATGTAAGAAAACAACAAAGGGGATGGAGCTTGTTCTGTAACGGTTCTAATATTACTTGAATCTTGTTTCTTCACCCATTTATAGTGCTATTTCCTTCCTTAGTATTCCTCAATATCCCTTGAAAACAAGCACACAGACAGTTTGGGGGTGGAATTTTGTCCTTAAGAAACATTGGATAATGCATTCTGCTTCCACCTCTGGTAGTGACTCAGGTATCTGTCATCAACTGATTGGAACACACTAATCTCTTGTGGCCCACCCTCATGTCCAGCCCTTAATATTTTCATCATTACTCTACTCTGGGACCCTCTTGCCTCTAGGGGTGGGGGGATAACTGCTGGTGGACAGCTTAATGTGAACATTAACATATGGTGACAGGGCTCATGAACAACTCAGCTTCTTTGCCAGTTCTCTACTTTCTTTTAGTATGGTAGCCTTTTAATATAAGAACATTCTCTTTTTCATGAGAGTAGAACTCTGTTTTTTGAGTTACTGAGATCATTTGGTTCAGCTATTGATTCTTAAGCATCTCTGTATTAGAAGAATATATGACCTTCATGACAGAAATGATGCCAGAGATGGTATAACAAAATTTTGCAAGGATTAATTCACAGCAAATACCTTTTATCAACAAAATATAAACAGCAACTATACCCATAGACCTCACCAGAGGAAATACACAGGAATCTAATTGACTACAAGTGTGAAAAGAGACACTGAAGGAGCTCAATATCATTAGTCAAAACAAGGCCAGGAGCAGACTGAAGATCAGACCATCAATTGCTTATATTCAAATTCAAATTGAAGCTGAAAAAAATTAGAAAATGTCTACAAGAGCCAAAGTATAGCAATGAGTATATCTCACCTGAATTAGAGACCATCTCAAGAATATATTTGACATATTGAACACTCATGACTGAAGAGCAAAAACTTGTGGGATGATATCAAAGAATTCATACATGAACAAAGCAAACATTCATTAAAAAGATAAGAAAGAAAGAAAAGATCAAAATGGATGTCAGAAGAGACTCTGCTGTTGGACAGAGTAGTGAAAGTGAATGGAAGAAATGATGAGGTAAAAATATTGAACAGAAAGGCAGCTCAAGAAGACAAAGTAAAGTGTTACAATGAAATATGCCAAGATCTGGAGTTAGAAAATCAAAAGGAAATAATATACTTGACATATTGCAAGCTGAAAGAACTGAAGAAAAACTAAAGCCCCATGTTGCAATACTGAAGAATTCTATGGGCAAAATATTGAAAGATACATGAAGCATCAAAAGAAGATGAGAGGAATACACAGAGTCACTGTGAGAGTTAAGGTTGTATGTCAATTTGGCTGGGTCATAATTCTCAATGATTTAGCAAATACCTTTCATTAACTTGTGATGAAATCATCTCCCATGCACCCAATCTGTTGAAAAGGAATTTCCTCAGGGGTCTGGCCTGCTTCCAATATATATGGGCATCCTGGTAAATTTCTCTGGTTTTTGCCTTACTAATGAAGATCAAAGAATAGGGTCTTCAGTAAGGATTACACCTCAACATAAATAAAACAAAAATCTTCACAACTGGACTAATAAACAACATCACAATAAATGCAGAAAACATCAAAGTTGCCAGGCATTTCATTTTACTTGGACCCACAATGACAACCCATGGAAACAGCAGTCAAAAAATCAGATGACATATTGTACTGGGAAAATCTGCTGCAAAAGACCTCTTTCAAATGGTAAAGAACAAAGATGTCACTCTGAAGAATAAAGTGTGCCTGACTCAAGCCATGATCTTTTAATTAGCCTTATATGTATGCAAAAATTGGACAATGAATTGTTGTTGTTGTTATGGGCCATCGAGTTGGACCCGACCCATAGTGACCCCTCCTTGGGTTTCCAAGATAGTATCACTACAGAAGATTTCCCAACCTTCCTTTGGAGAAGTGGCTGGTGGGTTTGAACCATCAGCCTTCTGGTTAGCAGTCATGTGCCTTAGGCACTATGCTACAAGAGCTCCAAGACAATTACAATGAATAGGGGAGACAAAAGAAGAACTGATGCATTTGAATTACGGTTTTGGTAAATAATGTCAAAAATACCATGGCCTGCCAGAAAAACAAACAAATGTGTCTTGGAAGAAGTACAACCAGAATCTCCCTTAGTCTTGAGAATGGCCAGAGTTCACCTCTCATACTGTTATCACGTTATCAGAAGTTCCTGGAGAAGGATATCATGCTTGGTAAAGTAGAGAGTCAATGAAATAGAAGAAGACCCTCAATGAGATTTATTGAAACAGTGGCTGCAATGATGAGCTTAACCACAGCAAAGAGTGTGCGGATGGCACCAAGACCAGGTAGTGTTTTGTTCTGTTGTACATAGGGTTTTTATAAGTGGAAAGCAACTCAAAGACACCTAACAACAACAACAACAACAAAATTGTTGCAGCCATTTCTTTGAGATAAATCTTTCTCCTCTCTGTCTCTCTCTCTCTCTCTCTCTCTCTCTCTCTCTCTCTCTCTCTCATAACAAATTATGGATGACATTGAGAAGATTGGGAATTCCATAACACTTAATTGTACTCATGAGGAACCTATACATAGACCAAGAGGCTGTCATCCAAACAGAGCAAGAATATATTGCATGGTTTAAAAGTAGGAAGGCTGTACATCAGGATTATGTCTTTTCACCATACTATTCAATCTGTATACTGAGAAAATAATCCTAGAAGCTGGACTATGTGAACAATAATGCCACACTTCAGGTAAAAATGTGGAATAGGCAGAGAACCTACACAGACACTTTTCAACAAAGAAAAGAGAAACCAATTGACAGAAGTACAGAAGATAACCCTGGAACTCTGAAATATAAAAGAGATATACAGAAGTGGATTAGGCACCAACTAGTGGAAAAACTGGAATAAAAACAGTGAGTACAGAGATGCTGGAGCAGTGGACTGTCAGCTACTCTGACAGGACCAATAGCCTGAGTATTTCCAAGTGGTGTTGGGACCTGAGAATTGACTTAAAGATCAGCCTTGGTCACCAAGGGCTGCAGGATGGCTGTGCTGATGGCCTATGACTAGGAAGGCAAACAGCAAGGAGGGAGACAACCTGAGCTGTGGACTTTTGGCTGTCTGGAGGGTGCAGCCATTTTGATTTTTTACAAGCGGTGTCCATTTCAGATATTTAAAGTGACTGAGGGTGCAGACTTTGAATGTTTACAAGAGGTGACCATTTAGGATTTTAAAGTGACAGCATTCTCATTTGGATTCCAGGGACCTAACAATAGACTCTGTTTGCCAAGCACATCAGGGACATACAGGAGGTTGACAATGGGAAAGGAGAAAGGTGGTGAGTTTATAAGTGCTGCTAACTAGCGAAAAGAGGAGCACAGCACAGTACCCTGTTTACATAGATAAATAGAAGCAAAAAAAAAGAAAAGAAAAATTGTAGACAAGTCACTCCAGCATACCAAACCAAAAACATAAACACAAAAATGTCACAATGCCTTAGAGACAACAGAGCATCACAGGCCACACAAAGAAGCAAGATAAAGTAGGAGAAACAAGGAACCAGGATACAGACCCAAAACACATCCCTGAGGAAGATGCAGCATTGGAACTCTCTGATAAGGAATTCAAAAGATTTATATTTAGGTACCTTCAATGAATCAAGAGACAGATCAAGGAAAACACTGACAAAATTGAGGAAAACAGAAAAAAAATACAACAATTTCGAAAGACAATACAAGAATAAAATGACAAAATAAATGAAAAAATTAGAAATAACATAAAATCTACAGATAGAAATCCAGAAGATTAATATTAAATTTTCAGAAATAGATAAGACATGGAATGGGTAAAGGAGTAGAACTGAATCAATAGAAGACAGAATTAGTGAGATTGAAAGCAGATACGTCAATATTTCTTTGGAAAGGGATCAATCAGGATTCAAAATGAAGTCTCATCAGTAATCACCACACTATTTCCCTCTAGCATCTTAGTGCCTGAAAAACTAGGTACAGCAGTTTGAATTAGGGATTTTAGTGCCCTGAACTGCTCACTGAATCAGAGTGCACCAAAAACAGAAGAGTTGAATTAGAGGAAAGGCACAGGGAAAAAAATTTAAGGGAGTTCTACCCGGCGGAGGGCAGCTGGGCAGCTGAGAGAGGCCATTGGAAACTTCCCTGGGACAGTCACTGACTGGAGGACTTGGGCAGCCACATGAGACCTCCGTGGGCCAAAGAAGAAGACACTCTATATCATCATACCAGTGACCACACCAACAAACACCAGCAAACACCCCAAGGATCTACCTTCAGCACCTGATTATATCAGTAACTTGGGTCAGCTAGGTGCAAATGGGTGCACACAGCATTCCTGAAACCCAAGTGGAGAGCTGACTGGTGCTCCAGGAGGGTGAGCTTGCTCCCCCCTCAGTGGGTCACTGAGTGGGCTTGGGTCAGCTTAGGAGGCATTGAGAGGTCTGTACTTGTCTTTGTCACAGATATCGGGACCACAGATTACTAGCAGGCACTCTCCTGACTCCAGCGCAGCTGAAATTGTGCACATCTTTGGTGCTGCAGGAGGGCAGTATCACAGACAAACTCAAGAGCTGTTCACAGTCTGGGCGACTGGGCTGACACTCAGGTAGACAGTGGAGAGAGAGGAATCTGTGGCTGAGTGTGAACCTGGGAATTTGCCTTGGAATGGATTTTTGGCACCAAGGGGCCTCAGAAGCAGGGTCTTTGAGTGTGCCTGAGCCAAGTGGAAAGTGGCAACACCCTAACAACAAGAATCTTTCCTGAAATTGAGCCATGGGCTTGTAAATAACAGTATGGCATTATCAGTACTGGTCCGCGAAAAGCCCTAGAAACCGACCCTAGTAACACCAAGCTTTCCTTCTTCTGCTCCCACCTTCTCCACCAATAACTTCACTCTTTCAATAGAAGAAACCATATTCAGCCAATTACCATGAAACCTCCTGGTTTGAACTCTAAATCCTCTTTACGACAAACAGAAACACATATCCACATTCCACACAGTGATTCCACCATCACAAAGAAAACTGCAAAGCAACCCAACATACCTGAATCAATAATAAAATAAAATACACCAGCTTCACCTTCTCAAAGTATTAAACCATAAAACCAAGACAAAACAAATCAACACGTAACTAGCAGTTAAAGACAACCTCAAAATGTCTAGGAAACAACAGCAATCTCAAATCAAACAAAAAAAACAGGACAAGGCATTAGAAGCAAAACCACAAACAAAGGTCTCATACATGGAAGAAGAAGAGGCAATAGAATTATCTGAGAAGGAATTTAGAAGATATGTTTATAGAGCTATACAAGAGCCTAAGGGAACCACAAACAGAAACAAGGAGAACTCAGGCAGTTCCCTGGAGGAACTCAGGAAAATCAATGAGGAACAGAATATTAAGATTAATGCACAGTAAGAACTCATACAAAAACAGCAGTTAGAAATGCAGAAGATGTCTATTGATATGCAAACCATGAGCAACAAAATGAGAGAACTACACAACACAGTAGAAGCTCAAAAGAGTAGATTAGAACTGGCTGAAGAACACATATCCCAACTACAAGACAAATCCCTGGACACTAGCCTGTATGAAGAAAAATCAGAACAAAGACTTAAGAGAAATGAAGAGAGCCTAAGAATTATATGCGATGACATGAGATGAAACAATATAAGACCCATTGGAATTCCAGAACAAGAAGAGGTGAAAAAGACCACTGAGAAAATTGTGGAAGACCTGCTAACAGAAAACTTCCCCCATATCATGAAGGAAGAAAATATATTTGTCCAAGAAGCTCATAGACCCCACACAAGATAGATCCCAAGAGGAAAACACTGAAGCATATTATAATCAAACTTTCCAAAACCAAAGACAAAGAAAAAATTTTGAGAGCTGCCCGGGAAAAAAGAAATATTGCTTATAATAATCAAACAGTTTAGCTGAGCTCTGATTACTCAGCAGAAAACATGCAGGCAAGAAGGCAATGGGATGGCATATATAAAACTCTGAAGGAAAAGAACTTCCAACTAAGAATCCTATATCCAGCCAAATTATCCATCAAAGATGAGGGCAAAATCAAGTCATTCTCAGATAAACAAAAATTAAGAGGCTTTGTGAAAACCAGACCAACCCTACAAGAAATGCTTAAGGAAGTCCTACCAATAGAGAACCCACAGCAGAGATCAGCAAAACCAGGATATGTGACATCAACTCTAAAACCAAATCAGAAATAGATACTCATAATAAGACCATAAAACATTCTACCTTAAAAAACAAGGAACTCAAGCAGCACACAACAACAGCAACTAACCTATCAGAGGAAATAATACTTCTAGGTACAGACCCTCAAAAGGAGAGGAAAACACGACAATATCTTTGCAGCGTGCATTTTGCTAAAAATGCAGAGACAAGAATATACTCTGAGGTCACCAAAGAGTAGAGTAACAATTCTTCTAAGCAAATCCAGAAGGAAGGAAAACATATGAGTTTAATAAGCACAAAACCAACTATAAAAAAGAAAAGAGAGAAAACAGCCAACAAAGTGAACTAAGCACAGAAATATACACGGACCAAGGAATCACCAATGACACAACAAAAAACCACATTACAATGACAACAATCAACTCATACCTATCACTAATTACACTCAATGTGAATGGACTAAATGCACCTATCAAGAGCAGGAGAGTGGCAGACTGAATAAGAAAAGAAGACCCATCAATATGTTGCCTAAAAAAGACACACATTAGGCACAAAGATAAAAATAAATTAAGAGTTAAAGGATGGAAAAGAATATACCAAGCCAATGGAAACCTAAAAAGGGCAGGAGTAGCAATTATGATTTCTGATAAAATAGATATTAAGGTGAAAAACATCTTAAGAGACAAGGATGGGCATTACATGATGCTGAAAGGGTCAATTGACAAAGAAGATGTTACAATAATAAATATTTATGCACCCAATGAAAGTGCTCCAAAATACGTGAAGCAAATATTAACTGAATTAAAAGGAATGATAGACAACTCTACATTAGTAGTAGGAGACTTTAACACACCAATTTCAAGGAGAGACAGGTAAATGGGAAAAAAACTTGACAAAGATACAAAAGAACTTAACGATACAATCAACCAACTGGAACTCATAGACATATACAGAGCACTTCATCCAACAAAAACACAATTCACATGATTTTGCAGTGCATTTGGATCCTTCTCCAGAATAGACCATATGCTAGGACATAAAACAAGCCTCAATAAATTCAAAAGCATTGAAAGACTGCAAAGCATTTTCTCTGACTACAATGCTATAAAACTAGAAATTAATAATAAAAAGAGCAAGGAAAAAGCATCATACATATAGAAGCTGTACAACTATCTGCTTAAAAATTATTGGGTTACAGAACAGATAAAAACTGAAATAAAAAAATTCCTAGAAACTAATGAGAATGAAGATACATCCTAACAAAACCTATGGCACAAAGCAAAAGCAGTACTCAGAGGACAGTTTATATCAATAAATGCATGCATCAAAAAAGAGGAAAGAAACAAAATCAATACGCTAACATAAAAACTCCAACAACCAGAAATAGAACAACAAAAGAATCCTACAGTGTCTAGAAGATAGGAAATAATAAATATCAGAGCAGAAATAAATGAAACATATGTTGTTGTTGTTGTTGAGTGCTGTCGAGTCATTTCTGACTCATAGCGACCCCATGCACAGCAGAACAAAATACTGCCCGATCCCGCACCAGCCCCACAATCCCTGCTATACTTGAGCCCATCATCGCAGCCACCATGTCAATCCATCTCGTTGAAGGCCTCCCCCTCTTTC
>NW_006921856.1:4150364-4152445 GCF_000298275.1 Orycteropus afer afer | reverse complement strand
ATCCACTTTGGTCTTCTTTTCTTGTCTTTTTAGTGATCTCTTGCTTTCTTCATGGATAATGTTCTTGATATCTTCCCATAATTCATCTGGCTTTCGGTCGTAGGTGTTCAATACATCAAATCTATCTATCTATCTATCTATATATGTATAAAATCAACAAAACAAAGAGCTCGTTCTTCAAAAAGATTAATAAAATTGATAAACCATTAGCAGAGCTAACAAAAGAAAATGAGAAGACCCAAATCACAAGAATTGTAAATAAAAACAGTGTCATCACAACAGAACTAACTGAAATAAAAAACTAATTACTAATATCATATGGAAAGGAAAGAGACCTCGAATAAGCAGAGAACTTCTCAAGAAGAAAAACAAAGTGAGAGGTCTCATACTCCCAGATCTTAAGAACTACTATATAGCCACAGTAGTCAAAACAGCATGGTATTGGTACAATGATAGACAGATAGACCAATGAAAGAGAATCAAAAGCTCAGACATAGACCCATCCATCTAAAGACAACTGATCTTTGACAAAGGCCTAAAGCCCATTAAATGGGGAAGAGCTAGCCTCTTTAACATAACAAATAGGGCTGGAAAAACTTGATATCCACCTGTAGAAAAATGAAACAAGACCCATACCTCATCTCATACACAAAAAACAAACTCAAGCTGGATCAAAGACTTAAATATAAAACTCCAAAGTATAAAATTCATCAAAGATAAAATAGGGGCAAATCTAGGAGCCCTAATTTATGGCATAAATAGACTGTCAAGCATAACCCAGAATGTGTAGGAGATAGAAGAGAAGCTAGATGACTGGGACTATTAAAAAATTAAATTCTTGTGTGCATTGAAAGATCTCATCAGAGGAGTAAAAAGAGAACCTACAGACTGGGAGAAAATATTTGCCTATGACATATCTGACAAAAAATTTATCTCCAAAATCTACAGAAAACTTCAACACCTCAACACCAAAAAGACAAATAACCCAATTCACAAATGGGAAAAAGACTTGAACAGACACTTCAGCAAAGAAGATATACAAGCAGCCAACAAACACATGGGAAACTGCTCACAATCATTATTCATTAGAGAGAGGCAAATCAAAACAACAATGAGATATCATCTCACCCCAGCAATAATAGCAAAGTTCAACAGATCAGATAGTAACAAATGCTGATGGGGTTGTGGAGAGATTGGAACTCTTGTGCACTGCTTGTGGGATTGTAAAATGGTAAAACCATTGTGGCAAATGGTATGGTGTTTCCTTAAAAAGCTGAAAATAGAAGTACCATTTGACCCAGAAATTCCATTACTAGGAATATATGCTAAAGAGGTGAGAGATAGCACATGAACAGACATATGTACACCTATGCTCGTTGCAGCACAATTCACCATAGCAAAAAGGTGGAAACAACCCAAATGCCCATCAACAGAGGAGTGGATAACCAAATTATGGTATATCCACACAATGAAATACTACGCCACATTAAAGAACAATGAGGGATACACAAATCATCTCACAATGTGGATGAACCTGGAGGACATTATGCTGAGTGAAATAAGTCAATCACAGAAGGACAAGTACTGTATGAGCCCATTACTGTAAAAAGACTGAGAAGGGTTTGCTTGGGAAAGAGAACTCACCTAGTAGGTTACCGGGATGGGGTGGGAAAAGGAGGGATTAATTTAGGGCTAGTTGGGGCTTACACGCTGACATGGGTAGGGGGAGGGATATATGAGAAGGATATATGACCACCATGGTAACAATGGGAAATGAGAGGTCACCGAACTGTGCACGTTAAGAGATAGACAACAGATGCTAAAACCAACCAATGTGTCCACAATACCACATTGCCATTAACACCAAACACTAGGCTGTAGAGATAAACACATAAACACCTGAGATGATCAGACAGGAGTCAGTGAATAGAGGTGTACTCTAGATCAAGGAAAGACTCAGCTGAAGCTAATCTTGTAAAGACACCAGTGATACAAAATACCTGCAGTCCTTACAGAAACAATAGAAGACAGACACAGAGTAATCCCTCACAGATATCCCAACACTATGGGAGAGAGATCCA
>NW_006921856.1:4139270-4149864 GCF_000298275.1 Orycteropus afer afer | reverse complement strand
CAATAGTTAACAAGATGTACACGCAGACCACTCAACCCAGGATGCCGCACCCACACACTCAATGGTAATACATCGCCTAGAGCAATAGTCCTTGGGACACCAAAGGACCAACATTCAAACTAAGGAAATGCAGGACAAACAGGAGTGCATAATTATAAGGGGCACAGGAGAAGGGTTGCAGGGTAGGGAGGGGAGGAGACTGGGTTAGGGTTGGACATGGCAAATGGCGAATGAATCTAAATGTATGCGTGATGTTGAATGTAAAACAAACTCTTAAAATAATAATAATAATAATAATAATAATAAAGGGATCAATCAGAAAAAAAGATCAAAACAAAATGAAGAAAGCCTAAGGTTCATGTGGGATACCATTAAAAGAAATATCCTATGTGTAATTGGAATTCCAGAACAGGAAGAGACAAATAAAACGAGAAAAAAATATTGTCCAACATTTGTTGGAAGAGAATTTTCTTGGTATGATGAAAGATGAGAATATATCCATTCAAGCCAATGAACCCCAAACAGGAGAGACTCAAAAAGAAAATCACCAAGGCATATCATCATCAAACTCAACAAAACCAAAGAGAAAGAAAAAAATCCTGAAAGTATCATGGAATAAATGAAAAGTTATCTCCAATGAGCAACCAATAAGACTAAATTCAGATTTCTAGACAGAAATCATGGAGGTGAGAAGACAATGGGATGGTATACATAAAATCCTGAAAGGAAAAAAAAAAAAAAATTTCCAACCAAGAATTACATACCCAGCAAAACTGTCCCTCAAGTATGATGGTGAAAGTAAGACATATCCAGATAACCAAAAATTAAGGGGATTTGTTAAAACCAGATCAGCCTTACAAGAGATGCTAAAAGGAGTCTTTTGGACAGAGAACCAACAGCAGCAAACAACTGACCATTATCTCACATGATGACATAACCCAGAAGCCCACCCAGTTATATAAGCATCCAAAGTAAATAAGCCTATAAGATTGTAAACAGGAAACCAGAGACATCAATTGACAAATAAGGACAACTACAAACCAAAAATTCAGAAAAAAAATTGTAGTTTCAGAACTTCGAAATGGTAGGGAAGTCAAGACAGATAACTGCAAGATACAATGGACTATTCTAAACTTGGGAAGAAAACTATAAATCACAGGATGACCTCAAAGAAAAATGATAAACCTTCACATCAAAATAAAAAGAGGACCAGCACAAATATTTAGCAAATACTAAAACAATAGCAATGAAGGAAGTGATAACATGATTCATAACCAAAAGGAGCTCAGCACAGAAAATTATATGGAACAAAGAAATCAACCCATGAAAAACCACATAACAAAATGACAACAACAAATTCATACTTGTCAATAATTACATATTTGACAAGGGACTTATCTCTGAAATTTATAGAAAACTCTAACACTTCAACAACAAAAAGATTAACAGTCCAATTTAAAAATGGGCAGAATACATGAATAGACACTTCACCAAAGAGGATATTCAAGCAACCAGAAAATACATGAAGAAATGCTCACAATCATTACCCATCAGAGAGATGCAAATCAAAACAACAATGAGATACCTTCTCACCCTAGCACTAATGGCAAAGTTCAACAAGACAGAAAACAACAAATGCTGTGAGGATGTGGAGAGATTGTGACTCTCATACATGGCTGGTGGGACTGTAAAATGATACAACCACTGTAGAAAACAGTATGGGCAGTATGGTGATTCCTTAAAAAGCTGGAATTAGAAATACCATTTGACCCAGCAATCCCATTACTAGGTATATATCCTAAAGAAGTGAGAGCCAGGACAAGAACAGATATATGCACACCCATGTTCATCTCAGCACTATTTATATTAGCCAAAAGCTGGAAACAACCTAAGTGCTGATCAACAGAAGAATGGATAACCAAAGTAGCCTACTTAAACACAATGTAATACTATGCAACACTAAAGAATCATATAGAATGCAAAACCTGCATAACATGGATGAACTTAGAGGACAATATGCTAAATGAAATAAGTCAATCACAGAACATATAGTCTTAGTTCATTATTATAAAAAGTTGAGGCAAGGTTTATATGGAAAGAAACTTTCTTTGTTGGTTAACAGAGGTGAGAGGGGAGGTGAGGGAACACTGAAAAAAAAAATGCCTTGACTCATGTCACTTTAGTTTCCTTCATTCTTCTTTTCTCTGGATGAGGAGAGAACCATCATTGCATCTAGATGCCACTTGCAAGATTTTAAGATCACAGTCACTACTCACCAAATTAGGATGTGGAACAATATTTTTGTATAGTGTTATTCCTATTGAGCTTGATGTTTCATGAGACCATGGTCCTGGGCCCACAAGTCCAACTATTCACTCCCTCTGAGCAGCTGGCTGTAGCCAAGAAGTCTCTGTCAATTTTAAGCCACAGATCTTTGATTTAGTAGACATCTTTGAATTATCTCTCCCAGACACAGAAAAGGGAGCTCTGGTAGTGTAGTGCCTAAGGCATTTGACTGCTAACCAGAGGGATGGCAGTTCAAAACCACCAGCCACTCCTTGGAAGGAAGGTTGGGCAATCTACTTCCATAATGATATCGCCCCAGAAACCCAAGGAGGGGTCACTATGAGTCTGAGTCAGGTCTGACTCGATGGCACATAACAACAACAACAAAAAAAAAAAAAAAGACACAGAAAATGGGGAATTGCTACTGGGGCCTTTTTTTTCCTTTCTTTCTTTTTTCTTTTTTTTTATTTTGTCCTCTTCTTCCTTGCCTCATCCAATAGTAGGAACACATTAAACCATCACCAGGCAACAGGAGTTATTACATGGAACACCTCACCCAATAGGTAACACCAATAACTTCTGTGCCACAAAATCAACAAAGGACAGCATCTACTCATCTAAACTCCAAGACCCCTTCACAATGAACAGAAACATGCACCCATATCTCCGCCAGTGATTCCCCCAACACAGAGAGAGCTGGAGAGCAACGTAGTACAGCTGAGCTAATTACCAAAAATGTATACCTGCTCCACTCTTTCCAATATAGTAAAACATAATATCAGGGTGAAACAAATCAATGCATAATTAACAATTAAAGACAACAACTTCAACATATCCAGAAAACAACAGATAACCTCAAATTAAAAAAATAAAATAAAATAAAAAAGCAAATAAAAGCCCAGCCTAAAGAATTATCTATTATGGAAGCAGAATAAGCAGTAAAACTATTTGAGAAGAATTCAGAATGTATATATATAGGACTCTCCAAGAGCTCAAGGAAACCACAAGCAGAATCAATGAGAAGACAGACAGACCCTAGAAGAATTCAGGAAAATCATTCAAGAACAAAACAACAAGATAAATATAGAACTCATCATACACATACTTAGAACTCATACAAAAACAGCAATTAGAAACCCAGAAGACGAACACTAAAATTACAGAGAGAGACAACACAGTGGACAGACGAAAAGTAGACTAGAAGTGGATAAGAACTCATTTTCCAACTAGAAGACAAATCCTTTGATGCCAGCCTGTATGAAGAAAAATCAGAACAAAGATTTAAGAGAAATGAAGAGAACCTAAGAGTTATATGGGGTGACAACATACACCTCATTGGAATACCAGAACAAGAGGAGGCCAAAAAAAAAAAAAAAAAAATTGTCAAAGACTTGCTAACAGAAAATTTCCCCCATGTCATGAAGGAAGATCGTATATCTGTCCAAGAAGCTCAAAGAATCCAGGATAGATCCCAACATAAAGTCATCAAGATATATCATAATCAAACTCTCCAAAACCAAAGACAAAGAAAGAATCTTGGGAGCATCTCAGGAAAAACAAAATGTCACCTACAATGGACAACCAATAAGACTAAGTTCTTATTCTGATTTCTCAGCAGAAACCATGCAGGCAAGAAGGTAATGGGATGGCATATATAAAAAACTGAAGGAAAGGAATTTCCAACCAAGAATTATATATCCAGTCAAATTGTCCCTCAAATATGAGGGTGAAATCAAGACATTCTCAGACAGTGAGAAATTAAGGGAATTTGTAAAAACCAGACCAACCCTACAAGAAATGCTAACGGGAGTCCTTCCAATAGAGAACATCAAATTAAAGTAAGGACACTTGACATCACCAGTTAGAAACCAAACCAGAGATAAATGCTCAGAAAAAGCTCATAAAGTAATGTACACAGAGAAATAAGGGAGTCAATCTTCAGATGACATCAACAACAAAACAAAGAGAAGGAATAAAAATTCTAATTAAAACACTTCCAAATGGAGAAGACACCAGGACAATGTGTTTATAGAACTGACTGTTCCAAACATTAGCATAACCACAAAGAAAATTAACAATCCCCCTAAGCAAACTCAGGAAGAAGAAAAACACATGATTTTAGTAAGCACAAAGCCAGCAATAATGAAGAAAAGAGAGGAAACACTTGATAACAAAATGAACTCAGCACAGAAAAATATTTGGAACAAAGAAATTACCAACAGCACAACAAAAAACACAGTAGAATGACAACAATAAATTCATATCTATCACAAATTACACTCAGTGTGAATGGAGTAAATGCACCAATCAAGAAAGAGAGTGGTAGATTGAATAAGAAAAGAAGACCCATCTATATGCTGCCAACAAGAGAACCACCTTAGATGCAAAGAAAAAAGCAAATTAAAAATTGTGGAGAGGAAAAAATATATATACCAAGCTAATGGCAACCAAAAAAGAGTGGGAGAGGCAATATTAATTTCTGATAAAAACAGATTTCAAGGTGAAAAATAGCATAAGGGACAAAGGACATTATATGATGCTAAAAGGATAAATTGACCAAGAAGTCATCACTATAATTAATATTTATGTACCAAGTGCTCCAAAATAAAGCAAATTTTAACTGAATTGAAAAGAAAAATAGACAGCTCTACAATAGTAGTAGGAGATTTTAACACACCACTTGCAAGGATGGACAGATCAACTAGAAAACAAGTCAACAAATATACAGAAGAACTCAAGAACACAATCAACTAACTCAACCTCATAGACATGTACAGAGCACTCTACCCAACAAGAGCACAATTCACATTCTTCTCCAGTGCACATGGATCATTCTCCAGAATAGATCATATGCTAGGACATAAAGCAAGCCTCAATAAATTAAGAAACATTGAAATACTACAAAGAATCTTCTCAGACCACGACCCTATAAAATCAGAAATTAATAATAGGAAGATCAAGGAAAAAATATCAAACATGTGGAGGCTGAGTAATACACTGCTCAAAAACTACTGGGTAATAGAAGCAAAGAATGAAATAAAAAAAAAAAAAATCCTAGAAACAAATGGGAATAAGATGCATCTTACCAAAAAGTATGGGACACAGCAAAAGGAGTACTCAGAGGTCAATTTATAGCAATAAATGCAAACATCAAAAAAGAGGAAAGAAACAAAATCAATATTCTTACTCAACAGCTTCAACAATTAGGAAAAGAGCAACAAAAGAAATATACAGTATCCAGAAGTAAGGGAATATTAAAAATCAGAGAAGAAATAAATGAAACAGAAAACAAACAAACAGAAAGAGAAAATCAACAAATCAAGAAGCTGGTTCTTTGAAAAGTTTAGCAAAACTGACAAACTACCAGCAAACTTAACAAAGAAAGAGAAAGAGAAGGTGCAAATAACAAGAATAATAAAGGAAAAGGGTGACATCCCAACAGAACCAACTGAAATAAAAAAGATACAGAATATTAGGAAGAACAGTACTCCAACAGATTTGAGAACCTGGAAGAGAAGAACAAGTTTCTAGAAACACAAGCCCTACCTAAACTCTCCCACTCAGAGATAGAATATTTGAACAGATTCATAACAAAAGAAGAAATTAAGTAGGTCATTAAAAAAAAAAAAAAAACTTTCCACACACAAAAAATCCTGGTCCAGATGACTACACTGGAGAATTTTACCAAATGTTCAGGGAAGAGTGGACACCTCTACTATTCAAACTATTCCAGAACATAGAAAAAGATGGAATTCTCCCAAATTCATTTTATGAGGCAAATGTAACACTGATACCAAAACCAGGGAAATACACCACTTAAAAGATAAACTATAGACCAATATCCTCCATGAATATAGACACAAAATCTTCAACAATATCCTAGCCGAAAGAATCCAACGACATACCAAAAAAATAATACATCATGACCAAGTGGGATTCATACCAGGTGTGCAAGGATGGTTCAACATCAGAAAAACAATCACTGTAATCCACCACATAAACAGAACAAAAGAAAAGACAAACAAAATATCAATTGACACGGCGAATACATTTGATAAAATACAACACCTATTCTTGTTCAGAACTCAGCAAAATAGAGGTAGAAGGGAAAGTCCACGACATAAGAAAGAGGATAGACTCAAAGCCAACAGCCAACATTGTTAATAGAGAAAGACTCAAAGCATTCCCCTTGCAAACAGGAATCAGACAAGGATGTCCTCTATCACCACTTCTATTTAACATTGTATTGGAAGTACTAGCCAGGCAATAAAGAGAAATAAAAGGCATCTAAGTTGGCAAAGAGGAAGTAAACCTATGTCTATTTGAAGATGACACAATCCTATACACAGAAAACCCAAGAGACTCAGCAAAAAATTATTGGAACTAATAGAAAGCTTCAGCAAAGTGGCATGATACAAGGTCAGCATACAAAATCAGTTAGATTCCTCTACATCAACAATGAGGTTTCTGGAAAGGAAATAAGGAAAAGAATATCATTTATAATAGCTACCAAAAAGATACAGTATTTAGGAATAAATCTTACCAGAGACACAAAAGGCCTATACAAAGAAAACTACAAAACACTACTAGAAGCAACTACAAGGGATCTACTAAATGGAAGAAATAGCCTTGTTCATGGACAGGTAAACTGAATATTGTGAAAATGTCAATATCATCCAAAGCAATCTACGCATTCAATAGAGTCTTGATCCAGATACCATCAACATGTTTTAAGGGTTCAGAAAACCAATTATTAATTTCACATGGAAAGGAAAGAGATCTCAAATAAACAAAGCAGCTGCAGGAGAAAAACCAAATAGGAGGTCTCAAACTCCTTATCTCAAGACCACATTAGTAAAAACAGTGTGGTATTGGTACAATGATAGACAGATAGACCAATGGAACAGAATCAAAAACCCAGAAATAGACGCATCCATCTATAGATAGCTGATCTTTGACAAAGGACCAAAATCCATTAAATGGGGAAGAGATAGCCCCATTAACAAATGGTGCTGACAAAACTGGATATCCACTTGCAGAAAAATGAAACAAGACCCATACCTCACCCTTAGCCCAAAACAAAGTCAAGTTGGATCAGATACTTAAATGTAAAACCCAAAACGAGAAAGCTCATCAATGATAAAATAGGGTCCAATCTAGGGGCCCTAATTTACAGCATAAATAGACTATCAAGCATAACCCAAAATGGACTGGACAGGCAGTGGAAGAGAAGCTAGATGACTGGGACCTTTTAAAAATTAAATTACTATGGGCATCAAAAGACTTGTCCGTAAGGGTAAAAAGAGTATCTACAGATTGGGAACAAAATATTTTCCTATGACATATCTGACAAAGAACTTATTTCCAAAATCTATAGAAAACTTCAATATTCCCACATGAAAAAGACAAACAACCCAATTAAAAAATTTGCAAAGGACTTGAACAGATGATATTCTGTTGGCTAGAAAACACATGAGGAAAGCTCACAATCATTAACCATTAGAGTGACATAAATCAAAACAATGAGATATCATCTCACCCCAGCAATAATAGCAAAATTCAACAGGACAGAAAATAATAAATGCCAGCAAGATGGCGGAGATATTGGAACTCTCATACGCTGGTAGTAGGACTGCAAAATGGTACAACCATTATAGAAAATAGTATGACATCTCCTTAAAAACTGAAAACAGAAATAGTGTTTGATTCAGCAATTTCGTTACTAGGAATATATCCTAAAGAGGTGTGAGACAGTACACCAGCAGACATATGCACACCCATGTTCAATGCAGCACAATCACCATAGCAAAGAGATGGAAACAACTTAAATGCCCATCAATAGATGAAAGGATAACAAAACGATGGTACATTCACACAATGGAATACTATACTACGTTAAAGAATAATGAAGAATACACAAATCACCTCACAATGTGGATGATATTATGAGATCATAATTTGGAGCATATTATGCTGAGTGAAATAAGAACAAATATTGTATGAGCACATTGTCGTAAAAAACGTCAAGGTAAGGTTTGTTTCGGGACTGAAACTTATTTTGTAGGTTACCAGGGATAAGAGGGAAGGGGAGGGAAAATTTTGGATTAGTGGGGGGTCACATGTTGGTTTGGATGAGGGGAGGGATGGTAAGGAAAGACTCTGAAGCAGCATGATGATGTTAGGGAAAGGAAGGACACTAAAATGTACACATAAGATATAGACAACAGAGGCAAATACTAGTATATGCACAATACTGAATTACCACTCACACCAAACACCAGGCTACAGATAAATGCACACAGACAAGTGAGAAGATCAGGTGGGGGTCACTGAACAGGAATATTCCCTAGACCAATGATAGATTTGGCTGAAGATAATCTTACATATTCACTTGTGCTGCAAAATTAGCTACACATATTACAGAATCAATGGAAGACAGAGTTGGAGTAACCTCTCAGAGACAACCAAACACCTTGAAAGAGAGCATTACTGGGCCTGCCAACTTGCGACCATGGTCTTGGGGGACACCAAACTCAACTGACACAACAGAGTACATAAAAATTTTGTTCCACAACCCACCTTGTTGAGTAGCAACTGGGGTCTTACAAGCTTTCGAGTGGCCATCTAAGGTGTAACTAGTGGTCTCCTCTCATCTGAAGCAAAGAAGAGTGAAGAAAATCAAAGACATCTAGAAACAACTAGTCCAAGGATATGATGGACTCTGAGACCAGAAGAACTAGATGGTGCCCAGCTACCAATGCTAACCACTCAGGAAGGGATCAAAACTGGAGATCCTGGATAGAGAGGGGGGAAAAATGTGGAACAAAGTTCAAAAACACAAAAAATGACCAGAATTACTGGTCAGATAAGAGTCTGGTGGAACCCCCAAGACTATGGCCCTGGGTTACCTTCCAAACTGAGAAAGGACACCTAAACGCGTAGACAAGTGAGAAGATCAGGTGGGGGTCAACAAACAGTAATATACCCTAGACCAAGCATAGATTTGGCTGAAGATAATCTTATATATTTAGTTGAATAATTGCTCCAGTTGCAAGGATTTCTGTCTTCTATATGTTGAGGGGTAATCTATACTGAAGGTGTTAGTTTTTGATCTTCTTCCGTAAGTGCATCAAGTCTTCACCACCTTCAGTAACCAAGGTCATGTCATCTGCCTATAAACAAAACCAAATGTACTGCCATCAAGTCGTATCTGACTCATAGCGACCCTGCCTAGGGTTTCTGAGGCGGTATCACTACAGAAGTAGATTGCCCAACCTTCCTTCTGAGGAGTGGCTGGTGGGTTTGAACTACCAGACTTCTGGATAGCAGTCAAATGTCTTAGGCCCTATGCCACCAGAGCTCCTCCTCTGCCTATAGTGGGTTGTTAATGAGTCTTCCTCCAATCCTGATGCCTCATTCTTCTCAGATTATTTATTTGTTCAGTACAATGATTAAATAAGTGTGGTGAAATGATACAATCCAAACCAACATCCTGGCTGACTTCAAACCACACAGTAACCACTTGTTCTTTCTGAATGTCTGCTTCTTGGTCTATGTACAGGTTCTGTATGATCACAATTAAGTGTTCTGGAATTCCCATTCTTCATAGTGTTATCAATAATTTGTTATGATCCGTACAGTTGAAAACCTTTGCGTAGTCAATAAAACACAAGTAAACCTCTTTCTGCTTCAGGCAAGATCCATCTGACATCAGAAATTATATCCGCTGTTCCACATTGTCTTCTGAATGTGGCTTGTATTTCTGCAAGTTCCTCGTTAATGTACTGCTGCAATCATTTTTGAATTATCTTCAGCAAAATTTTATTTGCATGTGATATTAATATATTGTTTGATAATTGCCACATTCTGCTGAATCTCTTTTCTTTGGAATAGCACAAATATGGATCTCTTCCAGTAGGCTGGCCAGTTAGCTGTTTTCCAAATTTCTTGGCATAGATGAGTAAGGGCTTCCAACATTGCATCTGTTTGTTGAAACATCTCAACTGGGATTCCATCAGTTCCTGGAGACCTTTTTTTTGGTCAAATGTCTTCAGTGCAGCTTGAATTTTTTCTTTCAATATCATTGGTTCTTGATGATATGGTATAGATATGTTGTTGTTGTTGTTGTTTGCCGTCGAGTCAGCCGCGACTCATGGCGACCCCTCCTTGGGTTTCCGAGGCAGTATCACTACGGAAGTAGGATTGCCCAACCTTCCTTGCGAGGAGTGGCTGGTGGGTTTGAACCGCCAGCCTTCTGGTTAGCAGTCAAGTGTTTTAGCCACTATGCTACCAGAGCTCCTATGGTATA
>NW_006921856.1:4134793-4139085 GCF_000298275.1 Orycteropus afer afer | reverse complement strand
GTTGTCAGATGCCATAGAGTCAGCTCCAACTAACAGCGATCCTATGTACAACAGAATGGAACACAGCCTGGTCCCATGCCAGGCTTACAATGCTCAATATACCTGAGCCCCATTGTTGCAGTCACTGTGTCAATCCATCTCCTTGAGGGTCTCCTCATTTTTCTTTGACCTTCCACTTTATCAAGCATGATATCATTCTCCGGGAATGGTCCCTTCTGACGTGACCAAAGTAGGTGAGACAAAGTTCTGGCCATCTTTCTTCCAAGAAGGATTCTGGCTGCACTTTTTCCAGGACAGATTTGTTAGTTCTTCTGGCAGTCCATGGTACTTTCAGTATTGTTTGCCAACATCACAACTCAGAAGGATCAACTCTTCTTTGGTCTTCCTTATTCATTGTCCAGCTTTCACATACCTATGTTGTTGTTGTTGTCATATGCCGTTGAGTCGGACCCAACTCATAGCGACCCCTCCTTGGGTTTCAGAGGCAGTATCACTATGAGGCTATTGAAAACACCATAGCTTGGGTTAAACCAAAAAAACAAACCCACTGCCATTAAGTCAATTCTGACTCATAACGACCCCCACTGGGTTTCGGAGGTGGTAAATCTTTACGGAAGTAGATTGCCCAGTCTTGCTTCCGAGGAGTGGCTCATGGGTTTGAACCACCAACCTTCTGGTTAGCAGTCAGATGCCTTAAGCACTGTGTTACCACAGCTCCTTATGGCTTAGGTTAGGCACAGCTTAGTCTGCAAAGAGACATCTTTGCTCTTCAGCACTTTAAAAAGGTATTTTTCAGCAAATTTGCCCTGTGCAATATGTCATCTGATTTCTTTCTCTCCTTTTTACTATTAATTTTATAGTGCTTTGGGTGCAAATTACTAAGCAAAATTTGTTTTACATTCAACATTTTGTGTACATTTGATTTCACACCTTGATTATCATCCCCAACCATAACAAACTGTTCTTCCCCTCTCATGTCTGTGCCTACCTCCTCCTGTGCCCTTCTTAACTATGCACTCCTGTCTGCTCAGCTTTCCAACTATGTAAATGCTGCTCCTCTGGTGCCCCATGGCCGATTGCTCTAATGGGTGTATCTCCCTAGTGTAGGTGGGTGCATCACTCTGGGGTAGGTTTTCTGCATGTAGATCTTTCTACTGTTGGGCTGAGAGACAATGCAATGGATTGGCAATAAGCAACATCATGATAAACAGAGAAAAAATTGTAGTTGTCAGTTATTCCACTTTATTTGGATCCATAATCAATGCCTGTGGAAGGAGCAGCCAAGAAATCAAATGATGTATTGCATTGGATGATTATTTTGCACAAGACATCTTTAAAGTGTTTAAATGCACAGAAGTCACTTTGAGGACTAAGGTATACCTGACTCAAGCCATGATATTTTCAATTTTCTCACATGCATGTGAAATATGGACAATGAATAAAGAAAACTGAAGAATTGATGCATTTGAATTATGATGTTGGCAAAGAATATTAAATGTACCATAAACTGTCAGAAGAACAAACAAATATGTCTGGGAAGAAGTACAGCCAGAATACTCCTTAGAAATGAGAATGGCAAGACTCTATCTCACATGCTTTGGACATATTATCAGGAAGGATAAATTCCTGGAGAAGGATATCATATTTGGTATAGTAGAGAGTTGAGGAAAAAGGATAAGACCCTCAATGACATGGGCTGACACAGTGGCTATAAAAATAAGCTAAAATATAGCAACAATAGAGAGGTTGGCACTGGCCTGGGCAGTGTTTCATTCTATTGTTCAGTGTTACTATAGGTCAGAACTGACTCAAAGCCATCTAAGAACAACAACAAAATGTCCATATGTTAATCCCCACAATCTGTAAATATGTTGTGTGAGATGGCAAAGGAAATTAAGGTACAGATAAAATTAATGTTTCTAAAATACTGGCCTCAAAATGTGAAAATTATCTTGGATTGTCCAGGTTGGATCAATATTATCACAAGGGTCTTTAAATGGGGAAGAGAAGGGCAAAAGAAGATGTCACAGTGATGTGATTTGAGAACTCAACACACTGTTGCTGGCTTTAAAGATAGAGGATGGAGGCCAGGAGACAAAGAATGCAGGTGGCCTCTAGGATGTGGAAAAGGCAAAGAATGGATTTTCCGCCAGAACCTCCAGAAAGGAATGCACTCTACTCACACCTTAATTTTTTATCAGTAAGATCTATTTCACACTTCTGAACTACTAAACTAATTATGTCATTTTAAGGCACTAAATTTGTGGTACTTTATTGCACAGACTTGGAAAACTAACACACATTTGTTAAAGAATTCTCCTGAACTGTTATCTTAAGACCCACAATCCATTGCAACTCCCATCTGATAGGTATTAACTAGCTACTAGGACTTGATGAGGAGCTCTGGTAGCATAGTGGCTAAAGCACTTGACTGCTAACCAGAAGGCTGGCAGTTCAAACCCACCAGCCACTCCTCAGAAGGAAGGTTGGGCAATCCTACTTCCATAGTGATACTGCCTCGGAAACCCAAGGAGGGGTCGCTATGAGTCAGGGCCGACTCGACGGCACATAACAACAACAACAACAACAGGACTTGATGAATACCATCTCCTCACCCACCCACCCTCATCTTCTAACCCCACTCCCATCTTCTTCTAAGATTTGCTCTCTTTATTCTTTCTGTAAATACTCAGATTCTCTTTCTCCTACTTCCTTGTCCAGTGCTAAAAACAGAAAGAGAAAGATCAAAGATCAGATTTTCCCTCCATTGGTTTATGGCAGAGAGTTTAGATTTACAATAGCTCTTGATTCCATTTGGTCTTAGAGTCACTCATGAATTTCCTGAATCTAACAGTCTCTGACTAGTGCTTGTCTCCAGCTTAAGTATATCTATATTGGCTAAGAAGTCCTTAAGTGGTGCAAATGGTTAAGCACTCAACTACTAGCCAATAGGTTGATAGTTTGAACCCAACAGCGACACCTCAGAAGTCAGCCCTGGTGATCTATTTCACAACCTTGACAATCCTGTGAATCAGTTCTACTCTGTACCCATGGGATCGCTTTGAGTTGCAATCAACTTGATGACAACTAACAATAAGAACAAGAGCATATTGGCTAGATATCTTTTTGTCCAAATTTCTGGTGAGAAAAGAATTCCCTAATTATTCCAAAATCATTTTCATGCAAAGTACTGATATCCAAGCCTCTGAACCTCTCAAGCATTACACCATTCTTAATTACAATTCTGACCCTGTAAGCTCTATCCCTAGTGTGTTTCCCTGCCATGACCGTTCTCTACTGGCACATCCTATTGATAAGTTCCAGTCTTCAGGCTAATTGAAATGAGTCCTAATTCTTAACAGGGCTTTTCTTCTGAATGTGTTAGACCAGCTCTGATCAGACCTCCTCTCCCAAGGAAAGAAGCCACTAGTAATGAAAGTGCTGTATCAGGGAATGAAGGTTGTGAGAAATGAGAGAGGGAGACATTTGAAGATAATTTTCAGTTCTCTTTTTCATTCCCAGAACCTCAATTTAGGGTCAGTGTCCTGGTCACTTCATAGAAAATTCCATCCAACCCCAAACTGAACATGACCCCAATGTTTTGATCTTGAGTTCTCCCTTCTCTGAGTCTTAACCACATCTGGTAGTTACCTTTCCTTGTGTGTGATGTCCACGCACGTCTGCATGCACCACTCTTCTAACAGCCAGGTATCCATCTTGAATAATTCAAGGTGAAAGTGATATGCTTGGGTCTTTTCTTGGGGTACTCATGTGCTTATGTGGTCATGCAATCTGCACCCAATTTCACAAACTAACAGCATCTCACACCACCCTCCACTATTACTGGGGAAGTGTGTTTTATCATGATGTTGGCATGGTAACCAATTTCAAGTAGCTTCTACCCAAGTTCCCTTTGAATATGATTTTGTTTCACAAGCTTCTTGGCATTGGCTAAAACATTGGCTCCTTGAAGGATGGTAGATGTTCAACCCTGGGGAATTTAACCCTATATCCCTAAACCTTCCCTCTACACCTACACATTCCTAGTGCAAAGGAAATCCACTACACTGTGAATCTGTATATGCAAGACTTTCTGTCTTGCAGTTAGAACAGGAGCACCTGAACTTAGCTTCTTTTGCCATTAATTATGACCCTGTGCATTGAATTGAAACCTCTGATTAACTCAGTTATCTATACCTAAGAATGGGAATTATGAGGACTAAAATTAGCTTAGAGAGTTAGAAAGAACTCTAATTCTAATTATAAGGTTTTTTTTTTCCTTTTTTTTTTTT
>NW_006921856.1:4127239-4133906 GCF_000298275.1 Orycteropus afer afer | reverse complement strand
TTTGACTCAACGGCACATAACAACAACAACAACAACACCATCACTCAGGGTGGGTGTATGAGTGAGTGAAGTGATGGAGAGAAGATTACTGACTGCAGAAAGGCATCCACCCAAAATTTAAAAAAAAAATCAGAATCAATAAAAAGTGTTGAGCCCAGTAGAGATCAATAATAAGTAGGTCAGTACTTAAAATTCAGTAATGAGAGGTAGAGGTATATGTTGGCTTATATAACAAATCACACTTTCTGTGGCCTTAGAGATATGAACCAGATAAGCTTTCCCATATGTGATGCTTGTATACTTTCTGTTACATTTGTTTGATGGAAATTACTATGAAGAATAAGAGTTGGTCTCTCTCCTTCTCTTATCCTATCCCAATTTGATCCTTAAGTTTTGTGGTGTTTTTATTATTGCAATTTATATAAAAAGAACTGATTTTAACAACAACAAAAAAGGTTAGTATACTAAATAAGGGAGCTCTGGTAGCATAGTGCCTAAGGCACTTGACTGCTCACCAGAAGGCTGGCCGTTCAAACCCACCAGCCACTCCTCGGAAGGAAGGTTGGGCAATCCTACTTCCGTAGTGATACTGCCTCGGAAACCCAAGGAGGGGTCGCTATGAGTCGGGGCCGACTCGACGGCAAACAACAACAACAACAATACTAAATAATGGTGCTTCATCTCAAAATTAAGAGAATAAATACTTTAAGGTTGAAAATCTATTCTCAAATCAAGCTAACAGAAAAGATTGGCTTACTTTTTTTTTTTTTTTTGCTTCAGATGAGTAGAGAGTAATTGTTGTCTTAGATGGTTGCTTACAGCTTTTAAGATCCCAGACATTAATGATCAAACTAGCCATTCACTGAGGTTTTTTTTTGTGTGCATGTGTGTGTGTATGTGTGTATGTGTGTGATTTGGGTGAAAATTTATAAAACAAATTCATTTTCTATACAGGATTTCATACACATTTTGTTTGATGACATTGATTGCAATCCTATAAAGTAACAGCTTTCTTCCCACTTCCTCACTGTACTTACCTTTCCCCTGTGTCCTTTTTTCCTATGCTTTCCTGCCTTCTGAGCTATCTCCCTGTGCAAATATTGCCCTTCTGATCTCCCATGATTGGTTGTTCTAAGGAGTATACCTGCTTGGTATAAATTTTCACCTTATATGCCTGTCTATTATTTGGCTGGAAGTCCTGAGGGAGAGTTCAATTCCAGGTCAAATGGTGAGTAGAAGCCACAGTCTCAGGAGTTTCACCAGTCTCTAACAGACCAGTAAACCTGGTATTTTATTTATTTATTTATTTATGATTTCCGGTTTTGTTCTACAATTTTCTCCCACTCTACCCAGGATCTCCTGCTCTAATCTCTTTCTGAGTGGTTGACAGTAGCATCCAGGCATCGTCTAGTTCTTCTGATATCATGGTCATGTAGTCTGAAGTTCAAGTGGTCTGCTAGTCCCTTGAACTAATTTTTTCTGTGCATCTTTGGTTTTCTTCATTCTTTTTCACTCCTGAAGAGGAGAGATAGATTGTTGCATCTCATCTAGAGCTTCTTGCAAGCTTTTAAGACCCAAGTTACTACTCACCAAAGTAAGATGTAGAACAATGTTTTTGTGTAATATGTTATGCCAATTGAACTCGATGTCTCCCATGACCATGGTAACCCTACAGATCCAACAACTCTCCCCATCAGGGTGGTGGGCTGTGGTTAAGTTGCTATCATAACTTTGCCCCCTATTAGTTCTATATATATGGACATTCTTACAACACATACAAATACATATGTAGAAATATTTTCTGCCAAACTTATATATGGTCATGGGTATATTCTCAGACATACCTGATCAGTCAACCTGTCTACCTATATATCCACTGGTTTACATTTTTTAAGATAAGAAGCCAAATTAAAGTGTCAACACTATTGGCCATTATATAATCCTTAGGTATTTTGAAAATGTTGTTAGGTGTTTTCTAGTCAGTTCCAACTTGTAACAATTGACTGGTACAATAGAAGTTCCTGTACCATCCTCACAATCATTGCTATGCTTAAGCTCATTGTGGCAGCCACTGTGTCAATGCATCTCATTGAGGGTTTTCCTCTGACCCTGTACTTTACCAAGAATGATATCCTTTTCCAGGAACTGGTCCCTCTCAAACGCATGACCAAAGTACATGAAATGATATCTCTCTATCTTTGCTTCTAAGAAACGTTCTGGTTGTACCTCTTAAAGACAAATTCTTCATTCTTCTGGTAGCCTATGTTATATTCAAAATTCCAAATATCCTATACCAACACCATAATCAAAATCAATCATTTCTTCTTCTGTCTACCTTATTCATTATCCAGCTTTCATATGCATATGAGGCTATTGAAAAGACCATGGCTTGAGTCAGGGGCTCCTTAGTCCTCAAAGTGACATCTTTGTTCTTTACCACTCTAAAGAGGTATTTTGCAGCAGATTTACCCAATGCAATACATTGTTTGGTTTCTTGACCACATCCATGGGCATTGATTGTTGATCAAAGTAAAATAAAATCTTTGATAACTTCAATCTTTTTTTCCACTTATCATGATGTTGCTTGTTGTGCCAGTTGTGAGGATTTTTGTGTTCTTTATGTTGAGGTGGAATCCCTAATGAAGGCTGTAGTCTTTGATCTTCATCAGTAAGTGTCCCAAGTCCTCTTCACTTTCAGCAACCAAAGTTGTATCATCTGTATATCTCAGACTGCTAATGAATTTTCCCCCAATACTGGTGCCATATTCTTTTTCATATAGTCTATGTTCTTGAATTATTTGTTCAGCATACAAATTGAATAAGTATGGTGAAAGGCTATAACCTGAATGCACACCTTCCCTTATTTTAAACCATGCACTATCCCCTTGTTATGTTCAAATGACAGCCTCCTAGTCTATGTACAGTTTTTCCATGAGCATAATTAAGTGTTCTAGAATTCCAAATACTCACAATGTTATCCATAATTTGTTATGATTGTTGTTGTTGTTGTTATTATGTGCCCTCGAGTTGGACCCGACTTATAGAGACACCTCCTTGGGTTTCCGCAGCAGTATCACTACAGAAGTAGATTGCCCCATCTTCCTTCCGAGGAGTGGCTGGTGGGTTGTTATGATAGACACAGTCAAATGCCTGTGCATAGTCAATAAAACACAGGTAAACATCTTTCTGGTATGTTCTGTTATCATCCAAACTCTATCTAACATCAGCAATGATATGCTACATTCCATGTCCTCTTCTGAATCTGACTTTAATCTCTGGCAGTTCCACTTGTCTGTCAACTTGTTGCACTGTGGTGGCTTGTGTGTTGCTGTGACACTGGAAGCTATGCCACCAGTATTTCAAATACCAACAGGGCTATCAATAGTGGACAAGTTTCAATGGAACTTCCAAACCAAGATAGATTAGGAAGAAGGATATGAAAGTCTATTTCAGGGTGTGGGGGGGCACTGAAAACCTTATGAATAGCAGTGAAGCATTGATTTAGTGCCAGAACATGAACCCCCCAAGTTGGAACACACTCAGAATATGACTTGATGAGAACTGCCTCCTCAAAGTAGAGGCAATCTTAATGACATGGATGGAGTAAAGCTTAGGGGACCTTTATTTGCTGATGTGGCATGACTCAAAATGAGAAGAAACAGCTGCAAATATCCATTAATAATTGGAATGTAGAATGTACAAAGTATAAACCAAGGAAAACTGGAAGATGTCTGAAATGAAATAGAACACAAAAAGATCAATATCCTACACCTTAGTGGGCTGACATGGACTGATATTGGTCATTTTGAATCAGACAATCTTATGGTCTACAATGCAGGGAATGACAAATTGAAGAGGGATATCATCCTATTCATTGTCAAAAAGAGCATTTCAAGATCTATCCTGAAGTAGAATGCTGTTAGAGATAGGATGAGAATGATATGTCTGCAAGGAATACCAGTTACTACTACTCTTATTCAAACTGCTCTAACCACTAAAACCCAAGATGAAGAAATTGAAGATTTTACCAATTTCTGCAGTCTCAAATTGGCCAAACCACAATCAAGATGCACTGATAATTACTGGGATTGAAAAGTGAAAGTTGGAAACAAAGAAGCAGCATTGGAAGTAGGAAAATACAGATTGGTAATAGAAATTATGCCAGAGATCTCACAATAGATTTTTGCAAGACCAAAGACTTATTCATTGCAAATACCTTCTTTGAAAAATATAAATGGTGACTATATACAGAGACTTCACCAGATGGAATCCACCAAAATCAGTCAACTACATCTGTGGAAAGAGACTATGGAGAAGCTCAGTATCATCAGTCAGAACAAGACCAGAGGCCAACTGTGGAACATATCATCAATTGCTCACATGCAAGATTAGGCTGAAGCTGAAGAAAATTATAACAAGTCCACGAGAACAAAAATATGACCTTAAGTAAGTTCCACCTGAATTTAGAGACCATTTGAAGAATAGATTTGAGACATTGAACACCAATAACCGAAGACCAGAACAATTTTGAGATTACATCAAGGATATCATACACGAACAAAACAAAAGGTCATTAGAAAGATTAAAAAAAGGAGGACAAGACCAAAATTCATATTAGAATAGACTCTGAAACATGCTCTTGAATGTAAATTAGCTAAAGTAAATGGAAAAACTGATGAAGTAAAAGAGCTGAACATAAGATACCAAAGGATGGCTCAATAAGACAAAATAAAGTATTATAATGAAATGTGTGAAGATCTGGAGTTAAATCAAAAGAGAAGAATATATATTCACTGGCAAGATGGTGGACTAGGCAGAAAGACTACACAGACCCTCTTCAACAAAGAAAAGGGAAACCAATTAACACAGATACAGAAGATAATCCTGGACCCCTGAGCCTTGAAGGGAAGGATATAGAAGTGGACTAAACCCCAACTAGCAGAAGAATTTGCATAAAAATACCAAAAAAGGAGACATATGAAACTGAGGTCTGGCAGTGATCCTGATGGAACAGATAGCTTGCAGATTCCCGAGTGGTGGTAGGACCTAAGAATTAACCAAAAACTCAGCCCTGCTAGCCAGGGACTGCATGGAGGACTGTGCATGGTGGCTGGGGAATAAACGGAGAAGGTGAAGAGAAAGGCAGGCTGAGCTGTGGACTCTTGCTGGTCTGGAGAGTGCCACCATTTTGAAGGATTAAAAGTGGCTTGACTATTTTGGATATTTAAAAAGACAGAGCTCTGGCAGATTACTGGGGCTTGAGAACACGTTCTGCTTTCCAGCAACCCCAAGGACACTCTGGACCCCAATGACTGAAAAGGTACGACATTCCTCTTGTTACTCTTATACCCCACACCTGCTTGGTGAATGGAGGTACGGCCATCCTCCACTCCCACCTACCTTCTGGGCCCACAGGAATTCCATCAGAGTGTGTGTGCTCAGAGGGAGTCTTAGTGCCCTGCCCTGTCCTCCACCAATTCTTTTTTTTTCTTTCTCTTTTTTTTTTATTTTTATTTTTTTCTTTTTCACATTCTTTTTTTCTGGTGATTGGTCTGCTTGTATTTGTCTATTTTAAAACAACTCTAATTATTAATAATTTTGTCCTTTTTATTATTATTCTTAATCTTCCCCTTCCCAGGGCCGAGTTTTCAGCATTTTTTCTTTACCCTGTTCCTGGTTGAAAAACAATTTTTTTTTTAATTTAAGGTTTTTTTTTTTTTCATTTTTTCCCCCATTTTTTCTCATAGTTACCCTCATTCCTTGTTTTTCTTTTTCCATTTTTCCATTTTTTCCTTCATTATTCTCTTTCTCTACTTTTTTTCTCTTAGAGCCCAATCCCCAGTTATAACAGGTTTTCTTGTTTTTTTCTTCTTCTTTTTCCCTTTTTTCTTTTTTATTTTCTTTTTGGCTACTGTTCCTATGTGATGACATGGTGTGTTTTTTGTCCATATGCTTTTAGGTTTTTGATGTTATTTAATTGTAATTTGTGTCTAACTGAGTGGGAGATAACAACAGTCCCCATAAGACACAGCTACACCCACACCCCCTGGAATGACACTAACTGAGAGAGAGCCACTACCTCCTTCTCCACCAATGGGCCAATCATAAAAAAACCACCAAGAAGAGCCTGAATCACTCTCAGCTGCTCTTCACAAACAGTTAACAGAGATCTAAATACAACAATGCCACAATACCTTGGAGACAACAGACCATCACAGTCCACACAAAGAAGCAGGACAAAGTGGTAGAAACAAAGGAGCAGGATACTGACCCAGAACGCATCCCTGAGGAAGAAGCAGCATTGGAACTCTCTGATAAGGAATTCAAAAGAATTATCTTTACATATCTTCAAAAGATTGAGAGACAGACCAAAGAAAACACAGAAAAAACTTAGATGAATTTTGGAAAAAAAACGCAAGAACAAAATGACAAAATAAATGAAAAATTAGAAATGAGTCTAAATCTACAAATAGAAAGCCAGAAGATTAATACTAAATTGTCAGAAATAGATAATACATTGGAAAGGCAAAGGAGTAGAATTGATGCAATGGAAGGTAGAATTAATGAGATTGAAGACAAATGCTAAATACTTCTTTTGAAAGGGATCAATCAGAAAAAAAAAAAAAAATGAAGAAAGCCTAAGGTTCATGTGGGATACCATCAAAAG
>NW_006921856.1:4108803-4121904 GCF_000298275.1 Orycteropus afer afer | reverse complement strand
AAAAAAAAAAAAAAAGAGAGAGAGAGAGACAGAGAGAGAGAGAGAGAGAAGAATATGCTTGGCATTTCTCAAGCTGAAAGAATTGAAGAAAAAATTCAACCTTCGAGTTACGATATCTAAGGATCCTATAGGCAAAATATTGAATGATTTACATAGCATCAAAAGAAGATGGAAGGAATATACAGAGTCACTTTACCAAAAAGGATTGGTTGATATTCAACCATTTCGGGAGGTAGTATATGATCCAGAGCCAATGCTATTAGATTAAGAAATCCAAACTTCCCTGAAGGAATTAGCAGAAAACACGCTCCAGTAATTGACAGGATACTCATTGAGATATTTCAACAAATGAATGTAATACTGGAAGTGCTCACTTGTTCCTGGCCAGAAATTTAGAAGACAGCTATCTGGCCAACCAACTGGAAGAGATCTATACTTATGCCCACTTTGAAGTAAGGTGATCCAACAGAATGTAGAAATTATCAAACAATTTCATTAAAATCACATCCAAGTAAAATTTTGTTGAAAATATTTCAAAAATGGCTTATATTTTTAAATCTTTAATAACTACAAATAATTAGTGAGCAGTGAGAGGGAGCTCTGGTGGCATAGTTCTTAAGGCACTTGACTGCTAACCAGAAGGTTGGTGGTTCAAACCCACCAGCCACTCCTCGGAAGGAAGATTGGGCGATCTACTTCCATAGTGATACTGCCTCAGAAACCCAAGAAAGTTTCACTCTGAGTTGGTGATGACTCCATGGCACATAACAACAGCAGTGAGACTTGGAAATTTAAGAAAATTTGCTATGTATGGATTGCACTAATTTAGAATAAAATGAAATTAGAATTCTGGAAACTAAGATTTAAAATAATAATAATAAATAGTGAGTGAAATTCAGCAACACTGTATGCCATTTCAAATATCATTTAACTAAACTCTCTCTCTCCAGATGACATTTGGGAATCAAGACTATGGGATGTAAAATTTCTTGTCCTCAGTCACTCAAATGATCACGGACAAAACATGCTAGCATATTGGCCACTTAGGCTCTTCTAGCTCTCAAGCAAACTCTAACCCTGATCTTTCATTTATTTATTTTGCCAAGTAACTCTCCCTTTCTTTCATCTCTGCTTTTCTGTTGTTGGATTCATTATTAGAAAGACTTTCCCTTGGGGCAAAGATGAGATTTCTCTTCTTATATGTAAATAAATTTATACCTGTCTGTCTTAGTTGTTCTCTCTATATATATCTTTTTATTTTTACCCATCCATCCTTCAGTTAATCCACGTTCTCAGCCATATGTCTGTTTGCCTCAGTCTCTTAGTCAATGTCTTTCCCTTTTTCTCCTCCATTTCTCCCTCTCTCTGTCCATCCATCTATTCATCCATCCCTTTCCTTGAGGCATTTTTTTCCTACGGCTATTGTCAGTCCATCATCTATAGGTCCATTTCTTACTTGATTCGATATATTGAGCAATTGCTCTATTTTGGGTTTCATGCTGGGAACAAAATCAAGAAGGGAAAGCAGAGTCTGATATGTTGTTGTTGTTGTTGTTATGTGCCATGGGGTCCAACAGACTCATAGTGACCCCTCCTTGGTTTCCCAGGCAATATCACTATGGAAGTAGATTGCCAATCTTTCTTTCAAGGAGTGGATGGTATAGGTGGGCCCAATACCCCTTACCATCTAGGAGAGTGAAACATCATCTCAGGAATTAAATTCCTTTATATTTTTGTAACTTGAGAGGGCAGTTTTATTTTAAAGAAATGTTTTTTTTTTTATTTGCTTAGTTTGTTTTGTGAAATAGAAACAGTTTGTACACAAATTTTGCAGTTAAATGGTCTGTATTATTTTGACATCAAGTATCATACCTGGAAAAGTAAAGCTATGTACAGAGAAGCCTGATGATATAGCACAACTCAGCTTCAGGAAACATGATAGTTCAGTTTCCCACATGTAGAATTCTTTTCCTGACTGCTCAAAATGTCTGCATCACTATCTGACATCTGCATTGAGGCCTCTCCAGTCACTAGAATCTGGATATGATCTCTTGCTTTCACACTTCAAATCTAATACACCTTGGGGTGGATTTGGCCTTCTGTAGCTTCCCCGTTGAATTCCCTTGTCTTGTGATTAACCAAGTCCTCGTTCCAAAGTGATAATTTATCCATATGAAGACTACAGTACAGGACAGGCTCTGCCCTTCTGCCATTTCTGGATATTGATTTCTGGTTTCATTTCACATGAAATGGAACCCTTGAACTCCCAGCTGACTCCAAAGTCACTGTTTTCCTGAACTCTTGCAGGTCTTTGCCTCTGACTGATCCCCCTTGGACACCACCCTCAGCTTGGACTCAACCTGAGAGGGCCTCACTCTCTGAACAGTCAATGCTCCTGACCCTGTCTTACAGCTGAAGGGCTGTCCCTGCTGTTCTTTGTTTTTCTTGTATCTTATTGGCTACATGATGTGTGGTGTTTGCTAAGGAGTGGTGTCACGGAAGATTTCTTCTAGATATCAGGTCTGACATTAAGGAATGCAGAAAGTTCTCTCAGAGACATACTTTGGTTTCTTTTTCACAGCATAGCTTGGAATCTGGTTCTGCTTTTTCTCACCTAGTATTATTTCATAAAGCACAATCTTGCATGTTGTCTTGTTTACCTAGTATTAACATGAGAGACAACCACATGTGAGTGGCTTTAGAGGATGGCAGTTTATTTTCTCAGAGTTCTGGAGGCTAAAAGGCCAAATCAGAGTCTCAGTTTTCTTGATTCTGCCAAAAAGGTTTGGTTGATATTCAACCATTTCAGGAGGTAGTATGTGATCAAGTTGTCTTGATTCTGTGAACCTCTCTTCTAGTTTCCAGTGTTGGCCAGTGATCCTTGGTAATCTTTTGCTTATAGGTCTTTACATGTTATTTGTATTCCCCTGAGTGTGCATATCTTTGTTTGTATTTTGGTCTTTTAAAACTCAGAAGTGATTAGCTTTAGGATCCACTGTACACTGGTATGACCTCAATTAATTGATTGATTACATGGTATTATATTGTATAATGGAAGCTGATCATATTATATCCAGCTGGAGGTAAGAAAGATGCATTACATTACATTATGTAGCTAATTTATTCTTCCAAGGCCAACTACTTTCTTTCTTTATTTTTTGCACTTTTTATTGTGATTTGAGTGAAAGTTTACAAAGCAAATCCTTTTCCAATCAAAAATTCACACATATTTTGTTTCATGTTGTTGATTACAATCCCCTCAATGTAACATCATTCTTCCTACTTCCTCCCTGTTTCTCCTTTCCATTTCTCCTTCTCTTCTAATCATTCTTGCCTTCTGAACTTTGCCCTTGGGCAAATTCTGCCCTTTTGATCTCAAATAACTTATTGTTCTAAGGAGTGTGTACCTTTCTAGAGTTATTGTTCACATTTCAGATCTGTCTATTGTTTGAGAATTGAACTATGGGATTGAGTTCAGTTCTGCATTCAAAGGGTTACCAAAAGCCTTGTCTCAGGGCTTCCACCAGTCTCTATCTGATCAGTAAGACAGCCACTGGAGAGTTTTCAACTGACAGTGAAAAAATTGCTTTAGATTAGCAGTGAAGATTTGAGAAATTATCTTTGTGAATAGGTTAATAATTACTGTTTAGTTTAGTTCCAGGATCTGTTGGCACCTGCCCCCAAGTTAATGCAAGAAGGCTAACTTGACCAGGACTGAACAGATCCAGCCTGACCAAGATGCACATGCACAAAGAAAATAATTTTACACTTTAGTTTACTGTGTAATGTTAAGACATTTGTCAAGGAACTGAAAAAATTACCAGAAATATATAATCTGGGATAAATGGACCCACTTCAGAAGTGAAGAGTCCGTCAGCCTCTTTTGCACCAAGGTATGATCCTACCCTCTAATCTATAATCCTGAAATCTCCTGGAGGCTGTCGCTTTGAACAGAACAAGGAGAACTGCATAGTTCAGAATCAGGAAGGGAGTGTGCCAGTTTTGTATCCTTTCATCATACTTATTCAATCTGTATGCTGAGAACATAATCAGAGAAGCTGGACTACATGAAGAACAACATGGCATCAGAATTGGAAGAAGACTCATTAACAACCTGCAATATGCAGACAACAAAATTTTCCTTGCTGAAAATGAGGATGACTTGAAGCAGTTACTGATGAAGATTAAAGACTACAGTCGGCAGTATGGATTACATCTCAATATAAAAGAATTAAAATCCACACAACCTGACCAATAAGCAGCATCATGATTAAATGGAGAAAAGATTGAAGATGTTAAAGATTTTGTATTCTTGGTTCCACAATCAACACAAATGGAAGTAGCAGTCAAAATATCGGATATGTATTGCCCTGGGCAAATCTGCTGCAAATGACTTCTTTAAAGTGCTGAAGAGTGAAGATGTCTCTTTGAAGACTAGGGTGTACCTGACCCAATCTATGGTATTTTCAATCACCTCATCTGTATGTGAAAGCTAGACAATGAATAAGGAAGACTAAAAAAGAGTTGATGCTTTTGAGTCATGGTGTTGGAGAAGAGCACTGTCAAAAGCATGGACTGTCAAAAAAACCAAGAAGTCTGTCCTGGAAGAAGTGAAGCTGGAATGCTCCTTGGAAGTGAGAATGGCCAGACTTCCTCTCACCTACTTTGGTCATGTCAAAAGGAACCACTCCTTGGAGAAGGTTATCATGCTTGGTAAAACGGAGGGTCAGTGAAAAAGAGGAAGGCCCTCAATGAGATGGATTGACACAGTGGCTGCAAGGATGGGCTTAGGTATAGCAAGGATTTTGAGGCTGGTGCAGGACCAGGCAGTGTTTCATTCTGTTGTACACAGGGTCACTATGAGTTGGCGCCAACTCAGCAGCACCTAACAATAATAACAGGCCAAAGAGAGCCATGAGCTTTGGAAAGGTCTAGATTTGAAAAAAATTCTCTCCGCAGGCTGAATTTTGAGCCTTAGAATGTCCTTCCATTTTCTCAAAATACAAAGTGTGGTTCTGAAATGAGCAACTGTTATATAAGAATCAACACAGCAAGAGCCTCAAAGACATCTAATAGTCTTTATTATTTATTTATTTATTATTATTTATTATTTAGTTATTTGCTGATTTATTTATTATTTTATTTGCTGATTTATTTATTTATTATTTATTATTATTTTATTATTTAGTTATTTGCTGATTGTGGGATCTCAAGTTTCCCCTTGTCTGCTCTCAGAACCAGAGCCCTGACCACTGAAGGCTTGCCTTCATTTGGTTCCTCAACAAATCCAACCATTTCCCACCGCAGGACTTTATACACACTGCTACTTCTACCTCCCTTAGTTAATACCTTCTCAATTTCTGATTTCATGCCATCCACAGAGAGGTCTTCACTGACCATATTGTTGAAAAGAGCTCCCACACTCCATCATAATTCTTGGCCTTTCTCTATCTTTATTTGAAGAATGTTAATAACAATTTCTGATTATTTTCTTTATTATTTATTAACTTTTGTGACTGCTTTCTTTTTTCAACTTTGTTCCCACTGTCAGTCAGGGATGTAAGTTCCAAAGGGCATGGATCTAGTCTGCCTAGGTCATTCTTTGTAGCTGAGTACCAAGTATGCAGTGCCTACTGCATAATGGGTGGGCCATAGTGTTAGTGGAAGAATGAGTGAATGAACGCATTAATGACTGGATGAGTGAATAATAACTAAAGGAGGAATGAGTGAACAAACTCTATTCTGCCCTTTCTATACTATTACTTTGACATCAAGGACCTTGGCCTCTAGTAGAAAGAGAAGCCAACCAACAACTATGTCTCCTGTATTGATAGAATTATGTCCAGGATTCTTTAGGCACCAAGAGGGGGCTCTAAATATTTATGGCCAAATATGAGGAAATTTCAATGGAAAGATATATTTTAAAGATTTGTTTGGACAACACAGCTACATTATTCTTTGTGTATGTGGGTGAAATAGTCAAATACTTCAAATGTTTTATTCACTTGTTGCATCACAGGCACATGTTTAAAATCACACTTTGTTGTTGTTAAATGCCCTTGGGTCAGCTCTGACCACGGTGACCCTATCTACAACAGAACTATCCGGTCCTGCTCCAGCCTCACAATACTTGCTACACCTGAGCCTATTGTTGCAGCCACTGTGTCAATCCATCTCCTTGAGGGCCTTCCCCTTTTTTGCTAACCCTCCACTTTACCAAACATGATATCCTTCTCCAGGGAATGGTCCCTTCTGACAACATGACCAAAATATGTGAGATGAAGTCTGGCCATTCTCACTTCCAAGTGGTGTTCTGGCTGCACTTCTTCCAGGGCAGATTTGTTAGTTCTTTTGGCAGTCCATGGTACTTTCGGTATTCTTTGCCAAATCAAAAGCATCAACTGTTCTTTGGTCTTCCTTAATCATTACTCAGCTTTCACATGCATACGAGGAGACTGAAAATACCATGGCATGGGTTAGGTGCACCTTAGTCTTCAAAGAGACGTCATTGCTCTTTAACACTTTAAAGAGGTCTCTTGAAGCAGTTTTTCCCAGTGGATTATATCATCTGATTTCTTGACTGCTGCTTCCATTTGTGTTGATTGTGGAACCAAGCAATATGAAATCCTTGACAATGTCAATATTTCTCCATTAGTCATGATGGTGCTCATTGGTCCAGTTGTGAGGATTTTTATTTTCTTTATGTTGGGGTGTAAGGCATGCTGAAGATTATAGTCTTTAATCTTCATCGGTAAGTGCTTCAAGTTATCTTCACTTTCAGCAAGCAAGGTTGTGTTATCTGCATATCACAGGTTAATGAGTCTTCCTCCAGTCCTGATGCCAAATTCTTTTTGATATGGTCCAGCTTCTCAGACTATTTACTCAGTATACAGATTAAATAAGTATGGGGAAAGGCTACCCTGACATGCTCCCTTCCTGATTTAAACCATCCAGTATTGCCTTGTTCTGTTCAAAAGATAGCTTCCTGGTCTGTGTACTGGTTCCTCATGAGTACAATTAAGTGTTCTGGATTCCCATCCTTCTCAATGTTATCCATAATTTGTTATGATCCACATACCTGAGTGCTTTTGAACAGTCAACAAAACACAAATAAACATCTTTCTGGTATTCTTTATTTTCAACCAAGATCCACCTGACATCAGCAATGTTATCTCTTGTTCCACATTCTCTTCAGATCCAGCTTGCATTTCTGGAGGTTCCCTGTCAATATATTGCTGCAACCTTTTTTAAATTATCTTCAGCAAGACTTTACTTGCATGTGATATTAATGGTATTTTTTGATAATTTTCACATTCTTTGGGATCACCTTTCTTTGGGATGGGTACAAATATGGATCTCTTCCTGTCAGTTGACCAGGTAGCTATCTTCCAAATCTTTTGGCATAGCTGAGTGAGTGTCTCCCCATGTGGCATCCATTTGTGGAAACATCTCAATTGGTATCCCATCAATTCTTAGAGCCTTGTTCTTTGCCAATACCTTGAGTGCAGCTTTGGTTTCTTCCTTCGATACTATTGGTTCTTGGTGATATGCCACCATCTTAAATGGATGAACATGAACCAATTCTTTTTGGTACAGTGACTCTGTGTATTCCTTCCACCTTCTTTTTGGGCTTGCTGCATCATTCAATATTGTGCCCATAGAATCTCTCAATACTGTAACTCGAGGATTGAATTTTTTCCTCAGTTCTTTCAGCTTCAGAAATGCTGAGCATGTTCTTCCTTGTTGGTTTTCTAAACCAGGCCTATTTCATTATAATAATTTACTTTGTCTTCTTGAGCTGCTATTTGAGATTTTCTATTTAGCTCTTTCATCTTGTCATTTCGCCCATTTGCTTTAGCTAGTCTCTGTTCATGGACAACGTTCAGAGTCTCTTCTGACATACATTGTGGACTTTTCTTTTTTCTTTTTAGTGACATTTTTGCTTTCTTCAAGGATGGTGTTCTTGATGCAACTTGAACTTGCATATGAGCAATTGATGGTCTGTACCACAGTCAGCTCCTGGCCTTGTTTGTGCTGAAGATATTGAGTTTCTCCAGTGCCTCTTTCCACACATGTAGTTGATCTGATTCCATGTACTCCATATTTTGTAGTCCTCATGTAGAGTCACCATTTATGTTGTTGAAAAAAAGGTATTTGGCATGAATAAGTCATTGGTTTTGCAATATTCTATGATGTGATCTGCAGCATCATTTCTATCACCAAGAAAACATTTCCAACTAGTGATGATTCTTCTTATGACTGGGGAAGAGCTGCCTCCTCAAAATAAAGTTGACTGTAAGGATGTGGTTGGAGTAAAATTTTGGAGCCTCCATTTGCTGATGTGCCACAACTCAAAATGGGAAGAAACAGTTACAAACATCCGTTAAAAGTTGTAATCCAGAATGTACGAAATATGAATATAGAAAAATTAGAACTTGTCAAAAATGAAATGGAATGCATAAAGATTGATATCCTAGGCATTAGTAAGCTAAAATGGACTAATTTGGCCATTTTGAATCAGATAACCATGACCTACTATGCCAGGAATGACAAATTAAAGAGAATGATATGGCATTCATCATCACAAAGAATGCTTCAAGATCTATCCTGAAGTTCAGTGATATAAGTTACAGGATAATATCCATGTGCTTACAAGGAAGACCTGTCAATATCAAACCAAACCAAATGCACTGTCATGGAGTCGGATCTGACTCATAGCGACCCTTCCTTGGGTTTCTGAGGTGGTATCACTATGGAAGTAGATTGGCCAACCTTCCTTCTGAAGAGTGGCTAGCTAGTTTGAACCACCAGCCTTCTGGTTAGTAGTCAAATGCCTTAGGCACTATGCCACCAGAGCTCAAATTTATGCACCAATCCCCAAAGCCAAAGATGAGGAAATTGAAGACTTTTACTAACATCTACAGTTTGAAATTGACAGAACAGTCAATCAAGATGTGCTGATTATCACTGGTGGTTGGAAGGCAAAAGTAAAATTACATATTATCTAAAATATTAATTTACTTCTATTTTTCCACTCATATTTCATTAAACAATTTAATTTCATTAAACAATTGTTTTATTTTGAAACTATTCTAGATTCAAATAAGGGGCAAAGAAATGTACAAGGAGATCCTGTGCACCTTTCCCAGCCAACCCCAAGAATGACACCTTAGCAATGATAGCACAGAACCATCTCCAGGAAGTGGCATTGGTACAGTCCATGGAGCTTATTCAGATTTCACCAGTGTCACATGCACTGAGTTGTTTGTGTGTATGTGCGAAATTTTATCACATAACCAACAGGATAACCAAGATACTCAACTGTATCACCAGTAGGCTCCCTTAGGCTACGCTTTTATTGCCACACAACCCACATCTTTAGCAACTACTAACCTGTTCTCCACGTCTATAATTATGTTATTTCACAAGTGTTGTAAATTGAATCATGCATTATGTATACAATTGAGGGTTTTTTTTTTTTTTTTTTCACTCAGTATAATTTCCTTGAGATTCTTCAAATTGTGGCATGTATTAGTAATTCATTCCTGGAGGTGGGGCGAGATGACAGTATAACCAGTCATATTCTCCTATGACTATGCCAGAAGAAAAAATAAAAATTAATTCATCCAGTAATCTAGGACTTGTGGACAGCATATAAATTGTTGGAGAAGCAAGATCAATGCCAAATTAGGAGACACATAGAGCAAGGATGAAAGGAAGGTGGAGATTTGCTGATTGTCCACATACTACTTGCTGACTTGGCTTAGCATGACTATTTGGGACATTGATGGATGACACCCCTAATAAAAAGCCTAAGGCAGGAACAACATTGAGAACAGAAACCAGGTTATATATACTGGTTAAATAGCCTTGAAAAATAGTAGCAAGTGGTATAAGGTATGTATTGGGACTTGGCAAGCCCAAAAGAGAATAATACATTGGCACAACATAAACTAGAAACTTGGAAAACCCAGGAAAATACTGCCCAATTAAAATGGTGCAGATCAGACTATGAGAATTCATTAGTGGGAGAAACAAGTCAGAATGTGAATACCTGAGGAGGGCACAGGGATTTTGCAATAGTGTAGGTAAGTGCAACTGTGCCTTTATTAGTGCATTGGTGGGAAAGCCTAGAATTCAGGACTACAGGGAAGCTACAGGATCCACTTATCAGCCAGTCCCTCAGATATTAAAATCTCCTCACCAATCATCAGATACCACTTGAGAGTTGGTGTAGTGCCTCCTGTGTGGGAAGGACACAAGCAATGTTTCTGGTTGCCACAGTAAACTTGTGTCTCAGAGCCACTGACTGACATGGAAAAATCCTGCCCTAGTGCCTTGGTAGCCTCACAAAGATATCACTCTAGTACTACTAGCTGCCTCAGGAAAGCCACACCCCAGTGCTACAGGCCAAAGCAAGGGGTCCTGGCTCAGCACTATAGGCCCCAGTGAAAGGTCCCACCTGGCAATGCCAGTGATTCTCTTAGCAAGTCCCCAGAGACTTATGATTTTAGAAATCACCTAAAACCAGTGGAACCAGATCAAGACCTCATATTAACAAAGGAAGTGCCTAAGGTCCCACCAAAGAAGAGGAGTGAGGGCACATATCCCTGGAATAGTTTAATCAGTGCTGGAAGAACAAAAGGCTTGGAACACCTTCTAGTAGAATTTAGGTGAAGAGGGAAGAAATAATAGAAAATAATAATTCTTGGGCAAAGAGAAAGTTTTGAGTTTCAGAATTACCATAGTAAATTATTCAAAAGCCTCAAGTCCAACAAAAAAAATCTCAAGCATACAAGAACACAGGTGAAGGTGTCCCAAAATATCATTACAAAGAATCTGAAATTAATCTTATGGAGGCAAGGTTAAAAGGAAAACTACAGACAAAAATGTTGAATATATTCAAAGGAAGGAGAGATCACATAGAGAACAAATTAATGGAGATCAGGAAATAAAATGAGAAACTTAATATTGAAATAGAAAACATTAAAAATTTCAGTAGAAATACTGAAATTCAGGAATAAAAGAAGTAAATCAGAAAATTCAAGGGAAGCATTCAACAATAGATCTGAGCAGACAGAAGAATGAATAAGTGAACTAGAGAATAGAATTGAATTTATCAAGTCTCAAAAGAAAGAAGAAAAAAGAACAAAGAAAAGTATGCAAAGCTAGAGGGAATTGTGGAACACTGTTAAAAAATCCAACATTAGAATCATGGGAATACCAGAACAAGATAAAGAAGACAAAGGGATAGAAAGAATTTTCAAACATATAATGACAGAGGATTTTCCAGACCTGATTTAGGAGTTGAACCTGCAAATTCTGGGAATAAGAAATACAAAGAAATCTACACCAAGACAAATTGTGAAAATAATTCTTGAAAAGAAAAGACAAGGATGCAGTCTGAAAGCAGCAAGAAAAAAAGCACAGGATAACATATAAAGGGTCTTCAGTAAGACTAAGTGCTTTCTTTTCAGAAAAAGTGGAATCTAGGAGACAATGGAATGACGTATATAAAGTATTCAATTAAAAGGATTGTTTACCAAGAATTCTTGGCCCAGCAACATTGTCATGCAAAAATGAGGACAAAATCAAGACAGTCCCAAGTGAAAAAAAAAGTTGTGGAAATTCATCACTAGGAGACATACTTTGCAAGAATTACTAAAGGGAGTTTTTGAGATGGAAAGGAAAGAACACTAGACAGATTCTTGAATTTGCATATAGGGGGAAAAGAAAGAAAAATAGGGAGAGATCTCCAATAAAGGTAATAAAAACTAAAAACTCACTGCCATCAAGTTGGTCTTGACTCACAGTGACCCCTCCTTGAGTTTAAGGCACTATATCTTAAGGCATTTGACTGCTTAACAGAAGGTTGGTGATTCAAACCCACCAGCCACTCCTCGGAAGGAAGGTTGGGCAATCTACTATTTCCTCAGAGTTACTGCCTCAGAAACCCAAGGATGGGTCACTATGAGTTAAGATGGACTTGATGGCAGTGAGTTTTTAGTTTGGGTCACTTGTAAGGTATTTCCAGGGGATAAATTTAGTAGATATGTTCTACAAGCAGTATAGCATCAAATGCATAAGAATGTGCACAAATTTAATCTAATGTAATTGATGTCACAACATTGATGAGGGAATAGGAGAAAAATAGAAATAATGTTTTAGTATCCGAATATATGTTACTTGTTTGTATATTAAATGTTGCTACCTAACTGGTAGCATAGTGCCTAAGGCACTTGACTGCTAACCAGAAGGCTGGCAGTTCAAACCCACCAGCCACTCCTTGGAAGGAAGGTTGGCAATCCTACTTCCGTAATGATACCACCTCCGAAACCCAAGGAAGGGTCGCTATGAGTCAGGGCCAACTCCACGGCACATAACAACAACAAAAACAGCTTAACTAAAATAAGTTGTTGTAAGGATTTAAGGTATTTTTTTGTGAAAATAACTAAGAAAGTACAACTATATATATATATATATACACACACACATGCACACACATAGAAGGGAAGAAGAAAATAAAAAAGATCCAACACAGAAATCAACTAAAAACAAAACAATAACAAAACCATAGAACAAAATTAAAACACTTGAATCTCAACATTCATGATCCTAAGACCAGCAGACCTAGATAGTGCCCAGCTACCAATACTGAAGGCTCTGAAACAATTCACATTAGAGGGTCTTGGATAGAGTCGGAGAAAAATGTGGAACAAAACTCAGAATAATAAAAAAGGACCAGGCTCACTGGTCAGATAGAGAATAATGGAAGCCATGAAATTCTGACTTTTAGTCAACCTTCAAGCATGGAATTGAACTCACTTCTGTGGCTCAACTCTCAGCCAAACAATATGAGTCTACGAGGTGAGAAAAAACCCAGGGAGGTATGTGCTTCTTAGACCCATCAACCATTCAAGATCAACAGGGCAGCATTTCCCCAAGGACAAGTTCAGAAGGCAGAAAGGGATAAGAAAGAAGGAGGCATGGAAATGATAAACACAGGGCAGAGGTGGGGTGAGTGATGTTATATTGTGGAGATTGCAATCAATGGCATGAAACAAAATGTGTATGAATTGTTGAAGGGAAAACTGATTTATT
>NW_006921856.1:4075475-4108703 GCF_000298275.1 Orycteropus afer afer | reverse complement strand
ATAATGAAAGAAGACTTTCTCAATAATTAGCTTAAATGTAAATGGCTTTAACTGTCCATTCAAAAGCCAGCAAGTGGCAACATGGATTTAAAAAAGAAAAAAAGTAATCTAACCTTAGAATGTCTACAAAAGAAATATCTTTTGCCCAAATATACAAACAAGCTGAAAGTGAAAGAATGGACTATTGCATGCAACTGGTAACAAAATGAAAGCAGGAGTGACCATATTGATATCGAGTGAAATAGATTTTAAATAAAACTTTATTGTAATAATTAAAGAAGATATTACATAATGATAAAAGAATCAATCCATCAAGAAGACATAATAATTATAAATATATATTCACTTTAACACCCATACCCCAAAATAAATGAAATAATTACTGATAGATATGAAAGAAGTAATGTTGTTGTTGTCATTAGGTGCTGTCGAGTCATCTCTGACAACTTATGGACTGATGATGACCTTATGGACAACAGAACGAAACACTCCCAAGTCCTGTGCCAGCCTCACAATCCCTGATATACCCAAGTCTGTTATTGCAGCCACTGTGTCAATCCATCTCATTGAGACAACTCCAAAATAATAGTTGGGGATTTCAATAATGACATTTAATAAGTACTGAAATTTCAGTATACCACTTTCAATACTGAATAACAACCAAAAAAAAAACCCAAACTCAGTGCCATTGAGTCAGATCCAACTCATAGCGACCCTTCCTTGGGTTTATGAGGTGGTATCACTACAGAAGTAGATTGCCCAATCTTCCTTCCAATGAGTGGCTTGTGGGTTTGAACCTCCAGCCTTCTGGTTAGCAGTGCCTTAAGCACTATGACACCAGAGCTTCCAATACTGAATAGAACATCTAAAAAGAAAGTAAGTGAGTAAATGAGAACATAGATGACTTAAACAACACAGTATACCAGTTATACCTATGGACGTTTATAGAACATTCCATGCATCATTTCTTTTGTGTAATCTCCCATTATCCGTAATAGACCCTGTGCTAGGCCACAAAACATGTCTCAATAAACTGAAAAAGACTGAAGTTATACAGTGTATCTTCCCTGATACTCAATGAACCATGACAAAAGAATAATGTTAGAAATTAATAGCAGAAGCAAAACCAGAGAACACAAAAATATATGGAAATTAAACAGTACATTACTAAAAACTAATGGGTAAAGGAAAAAATAAAGAGAGAAAAAAAAATGTGGCGATAACTAAAAATGAAAACACAAACATACCAAAACTTATAAGACCCAGTAAAGGTATTTCTCACAGGGATATTTATAGCAATGTCATGGTTTTACACAAATAACACATGTATTATATGTTATGTGCCAACTACACCCTCCACTTCTGAGATATTTTTGTAAGTACAATAAGCTATTTTTTTACATGTTGCTGTGAAAACATTAGCATAGTATATTTGCAACAAAAAAAAAAGAGAGGAAGTCACAGTTGGAAAAAGAACATATATGCATTATTTATGTCAAAATACGGTAAATGCCAACATTAAACAAGAAGAAAGATATCAGAAAAATACTAACTCTACAATTCCAAGAACTAGAAAAAGGAGAGCAAACTAAACCTAAAGGTACCAGAAGAAAAGAAATAACAAAGATTGTTGTTGTTGTTGTTGTTGTTGTTATGTGCCAATTTATTAGAGCAGAAATAAATGAAATAGAGAACAGAAAACAAATAGACAGATTACCAAAACCAGAAGTTGTTTCTTTTCTTTGAAAATATTGACAAATCTTTAGGTAGGCTGGCAAAGAAAAAAAAAAAAGAGAACATGCAAATAAGCAAAATAAGAAAAAAAAAAATGGAGATATTACAACTGACCAAACGGAAATAAAAAATGATCATAAGAGAATACTACGAACAACTGTGTTTCAAAAAATTCATAACTTAGATGAAGTGGACAAATTTCTTGAAACATACAACCTACCTAAATAGAGTAAATAGAAATTAGAATGTATCAATAAACACATAAAAAATGAAACAAATCAGTAATAAAAATTCTCCCAACAAAGAAAAAGTCCTAGACCAGATGGCTTTACTGAGGAATTCTACCAAATATTTAGAGAATAAACACAAATTCCATTCAAGCTCTTTAAAAAATAGAGGAGAAAGCAATACTCTCATACCTTTTTATTAAGCTAGCATTACCTGGATACTGAAGCCAGGCAAAGATACCACAAGAAAAGAAGACTACAGACCAATATTTCCTATAAATATAGATGTCAAAATTATCAGCAAAATACTAGCAAAAAGAATACAACAACATATTAAAAGAATTATATTCCAATACCATTTTTGTGATTCATTCCAAGAAAGCAAGGATAGTTCTACATTAGAAATCAATCAGTTAATATACTATATTAATAAAAGAAAAAAGCCACATGATCATTTTAATTGATGTAGGAAAAACATTTGATAAAATCCAATATCCTTTATTGATAAAAACTCTTAACAAAATATGAATAAAAAAGGACTTCCTCAATGTGACTAAGGGAATTTATGAAAAACCAACAGTCAACATTACACTCAATGGAGAAATTTTGAGGGCTTTCTCCTTGAAAATGGGGACAAGCATGCTACTTTTACCTGTCCTTCTCAATACTGAGCTCTGATGATGTAGTGGTTAAGGCAATTGGTTACTAAACAAAAGGTCAGAGGTTCGAACACACCAGATTTTCCACAGAAGAAAGATGAGGGCAGCCTGCTTCTGTAAAGAGATTTATAGCCTTGGAAACCTAATGGGGGTCACTCTGAGTTGGAATCAACTTGATGGCAATGAGGTTTTTATTATTATTATTCAAGACTGTATTGGAAGCCCTAGCCAGAGCAATAATACAAGGAAAAGTAAAAAATATATCCAAACTGGAAAGGTAGAGGTAAAACTATGTCTACTTGCAGATGACATGACCTTGTAAATAGAAAATCCCAAAGAACCTACTAAAACACTCCTAGAGCTAATAGAAGAATTCAGCAAAGTTTCAGGATAAAATTTCAACATACAAAACTCAGTAAGATTTCTATAATCTAACAATGACAAACATGAAGATTAAGAAAACAACTTCATTTACAATAGTACCTAAGAGAATGAAATATCTAAGAATAAATTTACCCAGAGATGTGAAAGATTTATACAACAAAAATTATAAAACACTGCTACAGAAAGACTAAACATGATCTAAATAGGTGGAAAAATATTCCATGTACACAAATCAGAAGACTTAACATAGTCAAAATGTCAATACTATGCAAGCGATCTATAGAGTCAATACAATACTGATGAAAATTCCATTGGCATTTTTTTTACAGAAATGAAAACACTATCTCCCAACTTTATATGTAAAGACAAGAGGTCCCATAGAGCCAGAGAAATATTGAAGAAGAAGAACAAAATAGGAGGCCTCACACTTTCTGATTTCCAAAAATATTACATAGTGATGCTATTCAAAATAATCTGGTACTGGTTTAATGATAGACACAAAGACCAATGGACTAAAACCAAAAACCCAGAAATAAATTCTAACATCTATAGACAATTGATTTTTTTACAAACATGCTAAGTCCATTCAATGGGAAAGGAATAGTCTCATCAAAAAAATGATGTTGATTGGGGACCAAGCAAATGAAATCCTTAACAACTTGAATTATTTTCTCTATTTATCAAGATGTTGCTTATTGGTCCAATTGTGAGGATTTTTTTTTTTTCTTTATGTTGAGGCATAATCCATATTGAAAGCTGTAGTTTTTGATCTTCATCAGTAAATCCTTTCCACTTTCAGCAAGCAAGGCTGTGTCATCTGTATATCGCAGGTGGTTAATGAGTCTTCCTCCAACCCTGATACCATGTTCTTCGTGCAGCCCAGCTTCTCAGATTATTTGCTGTGAGTACAGATTGAATGAGCATAGTCAAAGGATACAATCATGACACACATCTTTCCTGATTTCAAATCACACAGTTTACCCTTGTTACATTCAAACAACTTCCACTTGACCTATGTATAGGTTCTATGTGATCACAATGAAGTGTTCTGAAATTCCCTCTCTTCAAAATGCTATCCATAATTTGATATGATCTAAACAGGTGAATACTTTTGAATAGTCAATAAAACACAAGTAAACATCTTTCTGCTATTCTCTGCTTTCAGCTAAGATCCATGTAACATAAGCTATGATATCCCTTGATCCACATCCTCTTCTGAATCAAGCTTGATTTTCTGGCAGTTCCCTGTCAATATACTGTTGCAACTATTCTTGAATTATCTTCAGTAAAATATTACTTGCCTGTGATATTAATGATATTGGTTGACAATTTCAGCATTCTGTTGGATCACCCTTCTTTAGAATGGAAACAATTATGGATCTCTTCCAATCAGTTGGCCACGTAGCTGTCTTCCAAATTTCTTGGCATATAGACAAGTGAGTGCTTCCAGAATTGCATCCATTTGTTGAAATGTCTCAATTGGTATTCCATCAGTTCCTGGAGCCTTATTTTTTGCCAATTCATTCAGTGTAGCTTGAACTTCTTCCTGCAGTGCCACTGGCTCTTGATCTTATGCTACTTCCTGAAACGACTGAATGTCAAACAATTCTTTTTGGTACAGTGACTGTGTATTCTTTCCATCTTCTTTTGGTATTTCCTGTGTCATTCAATATTTTGCACATAGAACTATTCAATATTGCAACTCAGGGCTTGAATTGTTTCTTCAGTTCTTTCAGCTTCATAAATGCCCAGAGTTTTCTTCCTTTTGGGTTTTCTAACTCCATATTATTCCACATTTCATTATAATACTTTACTTTGTTTTCTTGAGCCATAGTTTGAAATTTCCTGTTCAGACACCTCTCTTTTTTTCTGAGATAACTTGGACACACAGCATAATTCCTGGAAAGCCTATAAAAGCTTCACAGTACGTTGGGTGAAGGTGTTACCACTCAGTCTTGGATGAGGACCCAGAATAGCTCTCGTGATGGGAAAGGGAAGTTCCTTATGGGAATGATAACCATCCTACAAAAGCCCTAAATACTTCAACAATCAGCAAAGTGATTGCAACTTCGAAGGTCTCAAGGCAGGCTACAAAGTCCTATGGGGCAGTTCTACTTTGTTACATGCAGTCACTATGAGTCAAAAGCAACTGCATGGCTCCTAGCAACAATTTTTGTTGTGCTTTGGATTAGTCAAGGCAATGCACATTTAAAAAATATTAGTTACAGAATGCTGCAGACATCCTGGTTGTTTTTTCCATAAATCCTCAAGCTTTTCTCTAACTGTCATTTAATTAAATAGTGTTCTCCAGTAGACAGTGGTATTCATTCTTAGGTAATTAGGTATAATGTTATGAGTTTTGAAAAATATTCATTGTTTAGTGCAGTAATGATGTTTAATAATCATTTCAGAGTCAAGGAAATGGCTTCATCCATTATGATGAATACAGATACAGTTCTCTTAAAATGCAAACACTAACAAGTCTTGTAAGGTTATTAAGCAAAATTGAAGCCACAATAGAGACATCATTCCACATAAAGATTTAATAAGTTAAAAGTCTCTGGTCCAGTAACAGGCTGATTCCCACGCTGGGAGAGATCTATGATGTCTCTTGTTACTTTCATTATGTAAAACTTATAGGCCAATTAGGAGCTCTGGTAGCATAGTGCCTAAGGCACTTGACTGCTAACCAGAATGCTGGTGGTTCAAACCCACCAGCCTCTCCTCGGAAGGAGGGTTGGGCAATCTACTTCCATAGTGATACTGCCTCACAAACCCAGTGAGGGTTCGCTATGAGTCAGGTCCTACTCGATGGTACATAACAACAAACAACAGCATAGTCTAATTAAAAACACAAGGAAGTCCTGTCCCAGTCATTGTGTTCTTTCTTCCACTTGTCTTTCTAGAAAAAGGTTTCTGAATGAGTGATGGGATACTTCAGGTCAAACATAGCCTAACTGATGTTCTGCCTCTTTGGTGTGTCATTTACCGAAAGAGAGGTGTTTAACTCTCCAAGTGCAATAGTGGATTTGTTTATATCTTCTTGCAGGCCTATCATCTTTTTTTCTCAAGTAGTTTGACACTCTGTTTTATGTACATTCACTTTAAGAATCATTATGCTATCTTGGAGAATTGACCTCCTTATCATTATGTAGTGCCCTTCTTGATCCCTAATAATTTTGTTTGTTCTGAAGTCTTCTTTGTGTGAAATTAATATAGATACTTCACATTTGTTTTGATTAATATTATCATGGTGTATCTTTCTATCCCTCTACTTTTAACCTGTCTTTATCATTGGGCTTTGTTTTTCATTCATTTTGATAATATTTATGTTAACTGGTATATTTAAACCATTCATATTTAAAGTGGTTATTAATATAACTGGGTTGATACCTACCATGTCTGTGACTGTTTTCATTTACTGCATTTGTTATTTTGCTATTTTTCCTTCCCTCTTTTTTTTTATGCATTCTCCAATTTTAATTTAGCATTTTATAGACTGTTTTCTCTCCCCACTAAGCAAATAAATTATATTTCTTTTTAAATTGTTTTCACTGGGTTACTCTGTTTGCATTGTACATTTACAACCAACGTAAGGCCACTTTCAAATAACACTATACCACTTCACAGGAAGTGCAGTGACTTTGTAAGAAATATTCACAATTATTTTCTTCCATTGTTTTTAATATTTCCGTAATTCATTTCACTTATTCATATACTGTAATCACCCAATACATTGTGACTACTATTACTTTGAACAAGTAAAAATATGAGAAATAACAATTATAAAATAATTTATTTTATCTTCATTTATTCCTTTTCCAATTTTCCTCCTTTCTTTATATATATTCATGTTTCTGACCAGCATTTCCTTCATTCTGAAACAATTTTTTTTCTAATATGTGCTGGTGACAGATTCACTCATTTTTTGTTAGTCTGAGAAAGTCTTCACTTCTCTTTCTCTTTTTAAACAAATTTTAATTTTATGTGTATGTGTATAATTTGGGTGAAAAGTTACAAAGAAAATTGGTTTTCCATTCAACATTTCATACACATTTTATTTTGTGACATTCATTGCAATCTCCACAAGTTAACAACACTCTTCCTACTTTCTCCCTGTGCTTACCATTTCCATTCATTTTTCTTTCCTCTCTGTTCCTGCCTTGTGAGCTTTAACCCTGGGCAAATGCTTCCTTTCTAAGCTCATATGGTTGATTATGCTAATGAGTACATACCATCCTGGTATTAATGTTCACCTCATAAGACTAGCTATTGTTTGACTGAAAGTTGAGCCATGAGTATTGAGTTCAGTTTCTGGCTTGAAGGGTGTCTAATGGTTATTGTCTCAGGGGGTCCACCTGTCCCTATCAGACTTTTAAGCCTGGACTATTTTTCAGTTTTGAATTTTGTTTCACATTCTTCTCCCACTCTAACTGGGCCCTCCTATTGTGATCCCTTTCAGAACACTCAGCACTGGTAGCCAGGTACTATCTTGTTCTTCTGGTCTCAGGATCATGGAGGCTGTTGTTCATGTGGCCCATTAGTTCTATGGACTAATTGTTTCCTTGGGTCTTTAATTTTCTTCACTCTTCTTTGCTCCGGATAGGGAGAGACCAGTAAGTTGAACCTTAGTTGGCTGATCACAAGTTTTTAAGACTCTGATCACTACTCCCCAAAGCAGGATGTAGAACATTGTCTTTGTGTACTATGTTATGTTAATTGATTTTAGTGTCCCTGAGACTCTTGTTCTGAGCCCCCAAACACAGAAAATCATTCTTTCAAGATGTTTGGTTAAGACTAAGTACTTTTCATAATTTTACCCCCTGTATGTACTATTACTTCGGAAGGAAGGTTGGGCAATCCTACTTCCGTAGTGATACTGCCTGGGAAACCCAAGGAGGGGTCGCTATGAGTCGGGGCCGACTTGACAGCAAACAACAACAACATGTTCTACTACATTTGTGAATATACTTGCAGCACATATAAATATATGTAGTTAGGTGCTGTCGAGTCATCTCAGACTCATAGCGACCCTATGCCAGCAGAAGGAAATACTGCCCAGTCTGTGCCAGCTTCATGATCCTTGCTATACTTGAGCCCATCGCCATAGACACTGTGTCAATCCATCTTGTTGAGGGCCTTCCCCTTTATCTTCGACACCACCTTACCAAGCATGAAATCCTTCTCCAAGAAATGATCCCTTCTGACAACATGACCAAAATAGGTGAAACGAAGTCTGGCCATTCTCACTTCCAAGAAGCATTCTGGCTACACTTCCTCCAGGACAGATTTGTTAGTTCTTTTAGCAGTCCATGGTACTTTCAGCATTCTTCACCAGCACCACAACTGATAACCATCCAATCTTCTTTGGTCTTCCTTATTCATTGTCCAGCTCTCTCGTGTATATGAGGCAATTGAAAATATCATGGATTGGATCAGGCATACCCTAGCCTTCAAAGACACATCTTCACTCTTCAGCACTTTAAAGAGGTCATTTGCAGCAGATTTGCCCAATGCAATACATCATCTGATGGCTTGACTGCTGCTTCCATTGGTGTTGAATGTGGAAACAAACAGTCTGAAGTCATTGACAACTTTAATATTTTCTCCATTTATCATGATGCTGCTTATAGGTCCAGTTGTGAGGATTTTTGTTTTCTTTATATTGAGATGCAATCCATACTACAGACTGTAGTCTTCAACTTCATCAGTAAGTGCTTCAAGTTATCTTCACTTTCAGCAAGCAAAGTTGAGTTGTCAGCATATCTCAGGTTATTAATGATTCTTCCTCCCATTCTTATGCCATGCTCTTCTTCATATAGTCCACCTTCTCAGATTATTTTCTCAGCATACAGATTGAATAAGTATGGTGAAAGGATAAAACCCTGACACACTCCCTTATTGATTTTAAACCATGCAGTGTCCCCTTGTTCTGTTCAAATGACAGCCTCCTGGTCTAAGTACAAGTACCTCATGAGCACAATTTAGTGTTCTGGAATTCCCATTCTTCTCAATTTTACCCATAATTTGTATGTTCCACACAATCAAATGCCTTTGCATAGTCAATAAAACACAAGTAAAAATCTTTCTGATATTCTTTGCTTTGAGCCAAGGTCCATCTGACATCAGCAATGATACCCCTTGTTCCACATCCTCTTCTGAATCCAGGTTGCACTTCTGGAAGTTCTTTGTCAATATACTGCTGACACAATTTTTTAATTATCTTCAGTAAGTTTTTATTTGTGTGTGATATTAATGATATTGTTATATGATTTCCACATTCTGTGGGATCACCTTTCTTTGGGATGGGTGTAAATATGGATATCTTCCAGTCGGTTGGCCAGGGAGCTGTCTTGCAAATCTCTTGGCATGGCCGAGTGAGTGTCTGTAGTGCAGCATCCATTTGCTGAAGCATCCCAATGGGTATCCAGTCAATTCCTGTAGCCTTATTATTTGCCCCTTCCCTCAATGCAGCTTCACCTTCTTCCTTCAATATCATTGGTTCTTGATCATATGCCACATCCTGAAACGGATGAGCATCACCAATTCTTTTTGGTGCAGTGACTCTGTATATTCCCTCCATCTTCCTTTGATGTTTCCTGCATCATTCAATATTTTGCCCATAGAATCTTTCAATAGTGCATCTCAAGGCTTGAATTTATTCTTCAGCTCATTCAGCTTAAGAAATTTTGAGGTATTCTTCCCTGTTGGTTTTCTAACTCCAGGTCTTTGCACATTTCATTATAATAATTGACTTTGTCTTTTCAAGCTGCTCTTTGAAATTTTCTGTTATCTTGTCATTTCTTCCATTTGCTTTGATTATTCTCCTTTCAATGACAAGTTTCAGAGTCTCTTCTGACTTCCTCCCCCCATTTTCTGTCTTTTCAATGACCTTTTGCTTTCTTCATGGACGATGTTCTTAACGTCATCCCACAATTCCTTTGATTCTGGGTCATTGGTGTTCAAAGCATCAAATCTATTCTTTAAATGGTCTTTAAATTAAGAAGGAATATATTCAACATAATATTTTGGCCCCCGTGGACTTGTTTTAATGGTCTTCAACTTCAAGTTGAACTTGCATATGAGCAGTTGATGGTCTGTTCCACAATCAGCTCCTGGCCTTGTTTTGGCTGAAGATATTGAGATTTTCCATCACCTCTTGCCACAGATGTAGTCATTCTGATTCTTGTGTACTCCATCTGGTAAAGTCCACATGTGTAGCTGCCATTTGTGTTGTTGAAAGAAAAAGGTATTTGCAATGAATAAGTCATTGGTCTTGCAAAATTCTATCATGCGATCTCCAGCATTATTTCTGTCACCAAGGCCAAATTTTCCAACTACCAATGATTCTTCTTTGTTTCCAGCTTTTGCATTTCAGTCATCAGTGATAATTAACACATCTTGATTACATGTTTGGTCAACTTCGGACTTCAGAAGTTGATAAAAATCTTCAATTTCCTCATGTTTGGCTTTGGTGGTTGGTGCATAAATTTGAATAATAGTCGTATTAACGGGTCTTCCTGTAAGTGTATGGATATTATCCTATCACTGAGAGCATTTTACTTCAGGAAAGATCTTGAAACATCCTTTGTGATGATGAATTCCAGACCCTTCCTCTTCAAATTGTCATTCCCAACATAGTAGATCTCAGATGATTGTCTGATTCAAAATGGCCCAAACCAGTCCATTTCAACTCACTAATGCCTAGGATTTCAATCTTTACATGTTGCATTTCATTTTTGACAACTTCCAGTTTTCCTAGATTCATACTTTGTACATTCCATGTCCCAGTTAGTAATGATTATATGCAGTTGTTTCTCCTCAATTTGAGTCATGCCACATCAGCAAATGGAGGTCCCAAAAGCTTTACTTTATCCATATCATTAAAGTTCATTCTACTCTGATGAAGCAGTTCTTTCCCAGTCATATTTTGAGTGTCTTCTGAACTAAGGGGCTCATATTCTTGCACTGTATCTGACAACGTTTCTGGACTATTCATAAAGTTGTCCAGTAATGTATCAGACAGTATTTCCCTGCTATTCATAAGGTTTTTCCTGGCCAATTCTTTGAGATGTGGATGGCTTCTTCCTTCTGAGTCTCAGTCTGGAAGCTACATTGCAATCAGTGCACCGTCTGCAACTCTGCTAGCATTTGAAACACCAGCCTCACAGCAACACACAAGCCACCACAGTATGACAAATAGACAGACAAGTTCATCTCCCTTAGCTGTTTGAAACCTCTCCACCTGGCTTCCCTCCTTCTCACGTTGGGGGGAGGGCTGTCTGTCTCCTTCTCCCCTGACCTAGTTCCTGCTGTATATGTATATATATGTATACAAAACTCAGACTCACTGCCATCGAGTCGATTCCAACTCATAGTGACCCCAATCGGGTTTCCCAGGCAGTAAATCTTTACTGAAGTAGATTGCCCAGTCTTGCTTCCACAGAGTGGCTGGTGGGTTTGAACCACCAACTTTCTGGTTAGCAGTCAGATGCTGAGGCACTATGCTACCAGTGCTCCCCATAGACACACACACACACACACACACACATATATGTATATATACATATACATCTGCATATGAATGTACAGATGCATATATATTCATATGTATGTATGTATGTGTGTGTATGTATATATATTTGTTGGTGTAATCCCACACTCCTTCTGACTTTTGTTTAGCATGTGAATATATCTATGTAACCACTCATGTAGTTATTGTTTTTAAGTGCCATTGAGTCAGCTCCTACTCATAGTGACCCTATGTACAACAGAATGAAACACTGCCTGGTCCTGTGCTATCCTCATAACCCTTGCTATGCTTAAGCCCATTGTTGCAACCACTGTGTCAGCACATCTTGGTGAGGGTATTTCTCCTTTACACTGACCCTCTGCTTTACTAAGAATGATTGTATTTTCCAAGGAATGATCCCTTCTGACAATATGACCAAAGTAAGTGAGATAAAGTCTGGCCATTCTTGCTTCTGAGGACCATTCTGTCTGCACTTATTCCAGGACAGATTTGTTCATTCTTCTGGAGGTCCATGGTATTTTCAGCATTCTTCTCAAGCACCATAATTCAAAGGCATCAACTTTTCTTGGGTTTTTCCTCATTCATTGTCCAGCTTTCACATGCATATGAAGCAATTGAAAATACCATGGCTTAGGTTAGGTCCACCTTAGTTTTCAAAGTGACATCTTTGCTTCTTATCACTTTAAAGAGGTCTTTTGCCACAGATTGGCCCAGTACAGTACTATGTCTTATTTCTTGACTGCTGCTTCCATGGGTGTTGATTGTGGATCCAAGTAAAAATGAAATCCTTAACAATTTCAAATTTTTCTCCATTTATCATGATGTTGCTTATTGGTCCAATAATGAAAATTTTCATTCTCTTTACATTGATGTATAATTCATACTGAAGATTGTAGTCTTTGTTCTTCATCAGTGAATGCTTCACTTTCAGCAAGCAAGATTGTGTCATCTGTATATTGCAGGTTGTTGAGTCTTCCTCCAATTCTGATGCCAAGTTCTTCTTCATATTGTCCATATTCTCAGATTATTTCCTCAACATACAGGTTGAATAAGTATGGTGAAAAGATATGACCCTGATGTACACCTTTTCTAATTTTAAACCATTTAAAATATATTCATTTATGTATTATTGGTATTACTATTTTTGCCATATTGTGTATGTAATAGTAGTTAACTTTATTGCCTTTAACTCTTGTGCTTCTTGTATTTTCCTCTGCCTTGGTCAATTTGTGCTGACTTCCTTTTTACTATATATTGACTTTCCCTTCACCAAGTTAATATAAATCTACCTTCTAATTAGTGATTTTCCCTCTTACCCCTAATAACTTTCAAAGAATGATTCTTTCTTGCATAAACTTTTTCTTAACTTTTTACAGTAGTGGTCTCGTACATTTGCCCTTTTGTGATTGATTAATTTCATCAGCATAATGTCTTCTAGGTTCATCCATGATATGAGGTGTTTCACAGATTCTTTGTTATTCCTTAATGTTGTATAGTATTACATTGTGTGTATGTACCATAATCTGTTTCTACTTTTTGTCTCTTGATTGGTGCATTTAATTCATTTACATTCAGTGCTGTTATCAATAGGTATGTTTTTGCTGTATAGTGAGACCTACAAGCAGAACACCTACCCCAGGAAGATGCACCCACCTACTCCAGGGATGCATCCCTTAGATCAATCAACTCTGAGAGATCAGAAGAGTACCACTTGCATAGGAAGAAAGCTGGACAGAGGATTATATAAATAAGAAGGACACAGGGAATGGGTAGTCACAGGGAGGAGATGGAGGAGATCTATTTATTGTTGTGCCATGAATTGGTAATTGGTCCCATGGAACAAAATATGTATGAACTGTTGTGAGTAAAAGGGATCTGCTTTGTAAATTTGCACCAAAATCACATGTAGCATAAATAAATAAATAAAGTTGTTTCTGCCTATCTTATTTCAAACAGACAGTTCCTCCCACTCTACCAAGGATCTCCAGTTTTGATCCCTTTCTGAGTGTTGGCATTGGTAGCCAGGTACCATCTTATTCTTCCGGTGTGACAGTTGTGAAGGCTGAGGTACTGTGGTTAATTAGTCCCTTGGACTAATTATTTCTATATGACTTTGTTTTTCTTCACTCTTCTTTGCTCCAGAGGAGGAGTCACCAATAGTTGCATCTTAGATGGCTACTTGGAAGATTTTTAGACCCCAGTCACTATTCACCAAAGTAGGATGTTGAACAATATTTTTATGTACTATGTTGTGCCATTTGAACTTGAAGCCCCCTAGAACCATGTTCCTGAGCTTGCAGGCCCCGGATGCTTGGTTATTGCTGAAAAGCTGCTCCAATCTTGCCCCTTGTTAGTTCTATAATCCATATGTATATATTTTTTTAGCACAAATATACATGTAGGGATATCATCAACCAAATTTATCTACAGTCATAGGTATATTCCTGTTTGGCTGCGAATACCTGATTTTATCACCTGTCAATGCATCTACCTGTAGACTAGTGTTTGTTGTTACTGATAATGCAGTATTGCAAATGTAATAGTATTTGTCTCTGCTGTTTATACATTTTGTGCACCTCACCATGTCTTCCTTTTTCCATATTGCTTTGTTCTGGACACACACTTTTCTTATATCGCCTTTTCCTTCACCCAAGTCAATACTAGACTTAACTAGACAGAAATTTTCCCTCCTCTTCCCTCCCATCCCTGGTAACTAACAATGTAAATTTCCTTTTCTGTGTAAATCTCTCTTTGACTTTTTATAATAATGGACTAGTACAATATTTGTCCTTCTGTGATCAACTTATTTCACTCAACATAATGTCCTCCAAGTTCATTCATGTTATATGCCGTGATTTATAAATTTTTCATTATTCTTTAATATTACATAGTATACTGCCTCGGAAACCCAAGGAGGGGTCGCTATGAGTCGGGTCCAACTCGATGGCACATAACAACAACAACAACATTCTATTAGGAATTCTGGTGTAGTGCCTAAGGCATTTGACTGCTAACCAGAAGGCTGGTGGTTCAAACCCACCAGCTGCACCTCAGAAGGAAGATGGAGTAATCTACTTCCATAGTGATAACACCTCAGAAGACCAAGGAAGGGTCGCTATGACTCAGGTCTGACTTGACAGTAGTGAGGGGAGTATTCCTTTGTGTGACTATACCATAGAAAATCCAACTTTAAAGGTCAGTTAGGAAGCTTGGCGAGTAGGAGCAGTAGCTTTATGTTAAGGGGGAGAAACAATTCAGAAAAGAATGGTGAAAATGTTTGCACAATTTGAAGAATATAATTGATGTTACTGAATTGTAGATGTAGAAATTTTTCAGTGGTATATATTTTGCTGTTTATGTTCTCAATAACAATTTTTTTGTTTCTATTTTTTAATTTTAAGAGCTTATTTTACAATCAACGTAACATGTACATTTAGTTTCATTCCCCATTCGCCATGTCCAACTCTAACCCAGTCTCCTCCCCTCCCTACCCTGCAACCCTAACCCTGTGCCCCTCATATTTATGTACTCCTGTTTGCCTGCATTTCCTCAATTTGAATGTTTGAAGGTCCTCAGGTGTCCCATGGTCTATTGCTCTAAGGAATGCATTCCCATAGAATATGTGGGTACATCATCTTGGGTTGAGTGGCCTGAATTTACATCTTATTAACTATTGGGCTGAGAGCCCACCCCTGGGGATGAGTTTTATTCCAGGCACAGAATGTATTCTAGGCCCATAGTATTGGGAGTCTCACCAGATTTCATCTGACCAGTAATTCTGGTCATTATTGAGTTTTTGGATTTTGTTCCACATTTTCCCTTCCACTCTATCCAGGATCTCCAGATTTGATCCTTTCCTGAGTGGTTGGCATTGGTAGTTGGGCACCATCTAGTTCTTCTGGTCTTGAGGGCCATCATGTCCTAGGGCTGATTGCTTCTAAATGCCTTTGTTTTTTCTTTTGTGTTCTTCACTTCTGATGCTAGGAGACCATTAGCTGCATCTTAGATGGCCACTTGAAAGCTTTTAAGACCCCAGTCGCTACTCACCAATGTAGGATGTGGAGCAATGCTTTTATGTATTTTGTTGTGCCAATTGACTCTGGTGTCCCCCAGTACTATGGTCTTGAGGCAGTAGATCTATTGGATCTCTCTCCCATAGTGCTTGGTTGTCTGTGAAGGATTATTCTGTGTCTGTCTTCTATTGTTTCTGTAAGGACTGCAGGTATTTTGTATCACTGGTGTCTGTGCAAGATTAGCCTCAGCTGAATCTGTCATTTGTCTAGAGTATACTTCTGTTCACTGACTCCTGTCTGATCATCTCAGGTGTTTATGTGTTTATCTGTATAGCCTAGGGTTTGGTGTTAATGGCAATGCGGTGTTGTGAACATATTGGTTGGTATTAGCATCTGTCTTCTATCTCTTATGTGCACAATTCAGTGTCCTCCCATTTCCTAATGTTATTATGATAGTCATATATACTTCTCATATATCCCTCCCCCTACCCATGTCAGTGTGTAGGCCTCAACTAGCCCTAAATTAATCCCTCTCCTTCCCTCCCCATCCCAGTAACCTACTAGCTGAGTTCCCTTTCCCAAGCAAACTCTTCTCTGTCTTTTTACTGTAATGGGCTCATACAGTGCTTGTTCTTCTGCGATTGACTTCTTTCACTCAGCATAATGTCTTCCAGGTTCATCCATGTTGCGAGATGATTTGTCTATCCCTCATTGTTCTTTAATGTGGCATAGTATTCCATTGTGTGGATATACCATAATTTGGTTATCCACTCATCTGTTCTTGGGCATTTAGGTTGTTTCCAATCTCTTTGCTATGGTGAATTATGCTGCATTGAACATAGATGTAAATATGTCTGTTTGTGCACTATCTCTCATCTCTTTAAGATATATTTCTAGCAATGGAATTGCTGGGTCAAATGGTACTTCTATTTTCAGTTTTTTAAGGAAATGCTATACCATATGCCACAATGGTTGTACTATTTTACAATCCCACCAGCAGTGTACAAGAGTTCCAATATGTCCACAACCTCACCAGCATTTGTTACTTTCTGACCTGTCGAACATTGCTATTATTGCTGGGGTGAGATGATATCTCATTGTTGTTTTGATTTACATCTCTCTAATGATTAATGATCATGAGCAATTCCTCATGTGTTTGTTGGCTGCCTGTACATCTTCTTTGGTGAAATGTCTGTTCAAGTCTTTTGACCATTTGTGAATTGGGTTATTTGTCTTTTTGGTGTTGAGATGTTGAAGTTTTCTACAGATTTTGAAGATAAATCCTTGATCAGATATGTCATAAGCAAATATTTTCTCCCAATCTACAGGTTCTCTTTTTACCCTTTTGACTAAATCTTTTGATGCACACAAGAATTTAATTTTGAAAAGGTCCAAGTCATCTAGCTTCTCTTCTATCTCCTGCAGATTCTGCATTATGATTGACAATTTATTTATGCTGTAAATTAGGGCTCCCAGATTTTCCCCTAATTTATCTTTGATGAATTTTATAGTTTTGTGTTTTACATTTAAGTCTTTGATCCAGCTTGAGTTTGTTTTTGTTTATGGGGTGAGGTATGGGTCTTATTTCATTTTTCTATAGGTGGATATCCAGTTTTGCCAGCACCATTTGTTAAAGATGCTTTCTCTTCCCCATTTAATGGGTTTTGAACCTTTGTCAAAGATCAGTTGTCCATAGATGGATGGGTCTATAACTGGACTTTTGATTCTGTTCCATTGGTCTGTCTATCTTGTACCAATACCATGCTGTTTTGACTACTGTGGCTGTAGAGTAGTTCTTAAGGTCTGAGAGTGTGAGACCTCCCATTTTGTTTTTCCTCTTGAGAATTGCTCTGCTTATTCGAGGTCTCTTTCCTTTCCATATGAAATTAGTAATTAGTTTTTCCATGTCCTTAAAATATTTGTTGAAATCTGGATCTGAATAGTGTTAAATGTATAGATTGCTTTAGGTAGTATTGACATTTTCACAATGTTTAGTCTACCTATCCATGAACAAGGTAGGTTCTTCCATTTATGGAGTGCCCTTGCTGTCTCTTGTAGCAGTGTTTTATAGTTTTCTTTGTATAGGGCTTTTTGTCTCTGATGAGGTTTATTCCTAGATATTTTATCTTTTTTGTAGCTATATTAAATGGTATTGTTTCCTTTATTTCTTTATCAGAGAAGTCCTTGCTGGTGTAGAGAAATCCAACTGATATTTTTATGTTGACTTTATATCTTGCCACTTTGCTGAACTTCTCTATGAGTTCCAGTAGATTTTTTTTTTTTTTGAGTCCTTGGGTTTTCTATGTACAGGATCATATCATCTGCAAATAGGGATAGTTTTAATTCCTCTTTGCCAATTTGTATGCCTTTTATTTCTCTTTCTTGCCTTATTGTCCTGGCCAGGACTTCCAATACAATGTTAAATAGAAGTGGTGATAGAGGGCATCCCTATCTGGTTCCCGTTCATAAGGGGAATGCCTTGAATCTTTCTCCATTAATAACGATGTTGGCCATTGGCTTTGCATATATACCCTTTATTATGTTGAGGAATTTCCTTTCTATCCTTATTTTGCTGAGAGTTCTAAACAAGAACGTATGTTGGATTTTGTCAAATGCCTTTTCTGCATCAATTGATATAATTATATGGTTCTTTTCATTTGTTTTGTTTATGTGGTGGATTACATTGTTTGATTTTCTGATGTTGAACCACGTTTGTAAACCTGGTATGAATCTCACTTGATCTGGGTGTATTAATTTTTTGATATGTTGTTGAAATCTGTTGGCCAGGATTTTGTTAAAGATTTTTGCATCTATGTTCATGAGTGATATTGATCTGTAGTTTTCCTTTCTAGTGTTGTCTTTCCCTGGTTTTGGTGTTAGTGTTATGCTTGCTTCATAAAATGAGTTTGAGAGTATTCCATCTTTCTCTATGTTCTGAAATAGCTTGAGTAGCATAGGTGTCAACTCTTCTCTGAATATTTGATAGAATTCTCCATTGAAGCCATCAGGGCCATAGCTATTCTTTGTGGGAAGTTTTTATGACCTGTTCAATTTCTTCCCTTGCTATAGGTCTGTTCAAGCTTTCTGTCTCTGAGTGGGTTAGTTTAGGTAGGTTTTGTGATTCTAGAAACTTGTCCATTTCTTCTAGGTGCTCAGATCTATTGATGTACAGTTTATCATAACATTCTGTCAGTATCTTTTTTATTTCAGTTGGTTCTGTTGTAATGACACCATTTTTGTTTACAATTCTTGTGATTTGGATCTTCTCTTTTCTTTTGTTAGGTCTGCCAATGGTTTATCTATTTTATTAATCTTTTTGAAGAACCAGCTCTTTGTTTTGTAGATGTTCTCTATTTTTTTTTTTCTGTTTCATTTATTTCTGCTTTGATCTTTATCATCTCCTTGCTTCTAGATACTGTAGGATCCTTTTGTTGTTGTACTTCGAGTTGTTGGAGTTGATGAGTTAGAGTGTTGATTTTGTTTCTTTCCTCTTTTTTTATGTATGCATTTATTGCTATAAACTGTCCTCTGAGTACTGCTTTCACTGTGTCCCATAAGTTTGGTACGATGTACCTTCATTCTCATTAGTTTCTAGGAATTTTTTTTAATTTCAGTTTTTATCTGTTCTGTAACCCAGTAGTTTTTGAGCAGTGAGTTGTTCAGCTTCCATGTTGGATGCTTATTCCTTGCTCTTCCTATTATTAATTTCTAGTTTTATAGCATTGTGGTCAGAGAAGATGCTTTGTAGTATTTTAATGCTTTTGAATTTATTAAAATTTGTTTTATGTCCTATTCTGGACATATTACATATGGTCTATTCTGGAGAAGGATCCATGTGCACTGGAAAACAATGTGCACTGTGTTTTTGTTGGGTGAAATGTTCTGTATATATCTATGAGGTCAAGTTGGTTGATTGTACTGTTGAGTTTTTCTGTATCCTTCTTGAGTTTTTTCCAGTTGACCTGTGCCTCTTTGAAAATGGTGTGTTAAAGTCTCCTACTACTATTGTAGAGTTGTCTGTTATCCCTTTTAATTCAGTTAATATTTACTTCACATATTTTGAAGCATTTTCATTGGGTGCATAGATATTTATTATTCTAACGTCTTCTTTGTCAATTGACCCTTTCAGCATAATATACTGTCCCTCCTTATCTCTTACGATATTTTTCACCTTAATGTCTATTTTATCAGAAAGAAATATCGCTACTCCTGCCTTTTTTTTTGCTTTCCATTAGCTTGGTATATTCTTTTCCATCTCTTAACTCTTAATTTGTTTTTATCTTCTTGTCTAAGGTGGGTCTCTTGTAGGCACCATATTGATGGGTCTTCTTTTCTTATCTAGTCTGCCACTCTCTTTCTCTTGATAGATGCATTTAGTCCATTCACATTGAGTGTAGTTAGTGATAGGTATGAATTGATTGCTGTCATTCTATTGTGTTTTTTTGTCTTGTTGGTGTTTCTTTGGTCCTTATACTTTTGTGTGCTGAGTTCAGTTTGTTGACTAATGCCTTCTCCTTTTTCTTCTTTATAGTTGGTTTTGTGGTTATTAAACCCATATGTTTTCCTTCCTTCTGGATTTGCTTAGAAGGATTGTTACTTTTCTCTGTGGTTACCTTGGAGTATATTCTTGTCTCTGCATTTTTAGAACAGTGCATACTGCGAAGATGTTGCCTTGTTTTCCTCTCCATCTGAGGGTCTGTAACTAGAAGTATTATTACCTCTGATAGTTTAGTTGCTGCTGTTGTGTGCTGGTTGAGTTCCTTGGTTTTTAAGCTACAATATTTTATGGCCTAATTTTGAGTATCTATTTCTGATTTCATTTTAGTGTTGATGCCACACATCCTGGTTTTGTTGATTGTAGATTGCCCAAACTTCATTCCAAGAAGTGGCTGGGAGACTTGAACCTCCAGTCTCCTGGTTAGTAGTCAAGCGCCTTAGCTACCAGAGCTCCTACATACAATAGTAGGAGACTTTAACACACCATTTTCTATCAAAGATAGAACAACTGGAAAGAAACTCAGCAAAGATGCAGAACAAATGAACAGTACAATCCACCAACTTGACCTTATACACATCTGCACAGCACTTCACCCAACAACAGCACAATATAAATTCTTTTCCAGTGCACATGTAACATTCTCCATAATATATTATATGTTAGGCTATAAAACAAGTCTTAATAAATTTAAAAACATTGAAATACTGCAAAACATATTCTCCAATAACAATACTATCAAATTAGAAATCAGTAACAGAAAGTTCAACAGAAAAAGAGCAAACACATGGCAACTGAATAGCACCCTTCTTAAGAAAGACTGGGTAAGAGAAGAAATAAAAAATGAAATTAAACAATTCCTTGAATCAAACAAGAATGAAAACACAACATACCAAATCTGTGGGACAAACACAGGAAAAGCAGTGACTAGCGACCAATTTATAGCAATAAATGCACACATCAAGAAAGAAGAAAGAGCCAAAATAAATACTTTAAAACAACAACTTCAACAATTAGAAAAAGAACAGCAAGAAAAGCCTACAGTCACCAGAGGCAAGGAAATAATAAGGATTTGAGCAGAAATAAATGAAACAGAAAATATAAAATCAATAGAAAAAAATCAAAAAGACTAGAAGATTTTTTTTTAAAGATTAATGAAATTGAAAAAGCTTTTGCAAATTTAACAAAGGTAAGAGGGAAAGAATACAAATAACATGAACAAGAAACAAAATGGGCAACATCTCAACTGAAATAAAAAGGATAATATCAGGATACTATAAAGAACTGTACTGCAACAAATTTGAAAATCTGGAAGAAATGGAAAAGTTTCTAGAAACACACTACTTACCTAAACTAACACAGACTGAGGTGGAAAAGTTGAAGAGATCCATAACAAAATTAGAAATTGAACAGGTCATAAAAAATTTACAAAAAATTCTGGCCCAGACATTTTCGCTGGAGAATTCTACCAAGCATTGATAGAAGAGCTGACCCCAATCCTACTCAGACTGTTCCAGAACACAAATTCATTTTACAAAGCAAGCATAACCTTGATACCAAAGCCAGGCAAATACATCACTCAAAAGGTAAAGTGCAGACCAATATCCCTCAGAATCTAGACACAAAAATCTTCAACAAAACCCTAGCCAATAGACTTCAGCAACAGATCCAAAAAATAATTCATTATGACCAATTGGGGTTCATACCAGATGTGCAAGGATGGTTCAACATTAGGAAAACAATAAAAATCATCCACAAATAAGTAAAACAAAAGCAAGGAAACACATGATCATTTGCCATGATAAGGCATTTGATAAAATCCAACACCCATTCCTGATAAAAACTCTCAGCAAAATAGGAGTAGAAGGGATATTTCTCAACATAATAAAAGGAGCTCTGGTTCAAACCCACCAGCCACTCCTCGGAAGAAAGGTTGGGCATTCCTACTTCCGTAGTGATACTGCCTTGGAGACCCAAGGAGGGGTCACTATGAGTCGGGGCTGACTCGATGGCAAATAACAACAACAACAACATGCAAATCCAAAAGCCAACATTATTCTCTATGGAGAGAGACTGAAACCATTCCCCTTGAGAACAGGAACCAGACAAGGATGTCCTCTATTATCACTTCTATTCAACATTGTATTGGAAGTCCTAGTCAGGGCAATAAGGCAAGAAATGGAAATCAAGGCATCCAAATTAGTTAGGGAGAAGTCAAACTATCCCTATTTGCTGATGATATGATCTTATTCCTAGAAAACCCAAGAGACTCAATAAATAAATAAATAAATAACCTACTGGAACTAATTGAAAGATTTAGCATAGTGGCAGGATACAAGATCAACATCCAAAAATCAGTTGGATTCCTCTACACCAGCAAAGGTATTGCTGGAAAGGAAATAAGGAAATAAATACAATTTACAATAGCTACCCAAAAAATAAAATAGTTGGGAATAAATCTTACCAGGGACACAAAAGACCTGTACAAAGAAAACTATAAAACACTACTTCAATAAACAAAAAGAGATCTACATAAATGGAAGAATATCCCATGCTTATGGATAGAAAGATTGAACACTGTGAAAATTTCACTTCCACTCAAAGCAATCTATACATTTAATGCAATCCCAATCCACATCCCATCAATATTCTTCAAGGATATGGAAAAAACACTCACTAACTTCATATAGAAAGGAAAGAGACCTAGGATAAGCAAAGCACTATTGAAGAAGAACAAAATAAGAGGTCTCACACTCCCAGATCTTAAAACGTACTAGACAGCCATTTTAGTCAAAACTGCCTAAATGAGAGACACAAAGGCCAATGGAATAGAATTCAGAACCCAGAAATATATCCATTGACCTATGGTCAGCTGATTTTTGACAAAGGGCTGAAATCCATTAAATGGAGAAGACATCATCTCTTTAACAAATGATGCTGGCAAAACAGGATATCCATTTGCAGAAAAATGAAACAAGATCAGTACCTCACGCCACACACAAAAACTAATTCCAGATGGATCAAACACTTAAATGTGAAACCTAAAATTATGACATTTCCCAAGGAAAAACTAGGGGCAAATTTAGAGTAACTATATATGGCATAAATAGACTATCAATCATAACCAAAAATGCCCAAACAGCGGAAGATAAAGTAGATGAATAGGACCTTCTAAAAGTTAAATTTTTATGTACTTCCAAAGACTTCTCCAAAAGAGTCAAAAGAGAAGCTACAGATTGGGGAAAAAAATATTTGGCAATGACATGTCTGATGAAGGACTTATCTCTAAAATTTGTAGAAAACTCCAACACCTCAGCAACAAAAAGACTAATAATCCAATTAAAAAAATGGGCATAAGACTTGAATAGATACTTCACCAAAGACGAAATTCAGGTGGCCAACAAACATATGAAGAAATGCTGATGATAATTAGCCTTTCCAAAAACAAATCAAACCCACTGCCATTGAGTTGGATCTAACTCATAGTGACTCCTGCTTGTGTTTCTGAGGTGGTGTCACTAGAGAAGTAGATAGCCCAATCTTTCTTCTAAGGAGTGGCTGGTGGATTTGAACAGCCAGCTTTCTGGTTAGCCGTCAAATGTCTTAGGCACTATGCACATACCACCTTGCCCTAGCACTAGTAACAAAGTTCAACAAGACAGAAAATAATTAATGTCGGTGAAGATTTGGAGAGATTGAGACTCTCATACACAGCTGGTGGGACTATCAAATGATATAACCACTGTAGGAAACAGAATGGTGATTACTAAAAAAATTGGAACTAGAAATACCATTTGATCCAGCCATTCTATTACAAGGTATATATCCTAAAGAAGTGAGAGCCAGGACAAGAAGAGATATATGCACACCCATGTTCATCACAGCACTATTTACAATAGCAAAAAGATGGAAACAACCTATGTGTCCATCAACAGAAGAATGGGTAAGCAAACTATGGTACATGCACACAATGGAATACTATGAAATCCTAAAGAACAATGTAGAATCTTCAAAACACTGCATAACATGGATGAACTTGGAGGACATTATGCTGAGTGAAATAAGTCAATCACAGAAGGACAAATATTGTATTAGTCTGTTATTTTAAAAAGTCAAAGAAAGGTTTCTATATGGAAGGAAATTTTCTTTGTTGGTTACCAGAAATGGTAGGGGAGGGGAGGGAACACTGTTAGATAGGCAGAGACAAGTATTGATTTGGTGAAGAGAAAGGCAATATACCCAATGTGAATGATCAACACAATGGCATTGAGGAAGAACACATAGAAAGTGCATGGGAGGTACAGACAACAAAGATGAACCCTTTTGTACATACAGTACTGCATTGTCAGGGCAAACATTGATCTATGGGTGGATAGATGGGTGGGCAGGCTGAATGACTAGGTATATCTATGCAGGGGTGAGTATGTCTAAGACCATGATTAGGGTTGGCAGACAATGTTTCTACAAGTGTATTTGTATGTTCTGTAAGTATTCCCAGGTATATAGTAGAGTTGATAAGGGACAAGACCCTAGTCACTCTTTGACCACAGCCAGCTACCAAGAGGGAGTGCCTAGTTGGACCTGTGGGCTCAGGACCATAGTCACAGGGGACATCAAAGTCAATTGGCATAACATACTACACAAAAATCTTGTTTCACATCCTACTTTGGTTAGTAGTGGCTGGGATCTTAAAAGTTTGCAAGCAACCATCTGGATGCAACGATGGGTCTCTCCTCATCCAGAACCAAGAAGAATGAAGAAAATCAAAGATGCATGGATATTATTAGTGCAAGCAACTGATACACCATGCAATCCTCAGCCTATACAACTATGAGACCAGAAGAACTAGATGGTGCCTGGCTACCACAGCCAACCACTCAGAGGAGGATGTATGTAGGAGATCCTGGACAAAGTGGGACAACAATGTGCAACAAAACTCAAAATCATTAAGAGAAAAAGAAAAAAAAAGACTATGTTTGATGGTCTGATTGAGCCTGACGGTAACACTGAGACTATGGCCCCTAGCTGCCTTTCTGGTCTATAATTGAACCCAGTCCTGTGGTTTCCAGCCAAACAAAAGACAGGCATATGAGCTGAATATTTACAGTAGGTAGATACACTCCTTGGAGGGACCTCAATCATGGGAGAAGAGAAGAGCTGTGTATGCACAGGGAGACAGCTCAGGGAGGAGGGCAGGAGTGTGTAGGAGGGAAAGACACAGGGAAGAGCGAACAATGGGGAGGAAGTTGGTGAGGAGCTGTTGCATTGTGGAAAATTGCAGTCAATATCAGGAGACAAAGTGTATATGAACTACTGTATGGAAAGTGAATTTGCTCTGTAAACATTCACCCAAATCACAATAAAAGTTAAAAACAAAAATGGATGTGATTTGCATTTTGTAAATGTGTACTTTATTATGAAATAAAAGTCAATAATAAGTGTGTACTCTAATTGAACACTGCTAAACATAGGAATTCCCACTAGGATCCCCTGGTTGTATTCAGGTCTTACCCAGTGCTTGTTGAAGAAGTCACTGGGAGAGAAAAGTGACTTATAGACAGAGAACACAAACAACATGGAAGATGTCCATAAAGATGGAAATGAAGTGCAATTTAGAGACCAAAGATGTGAAAGAACTTCAACTATATATTCATATACTTTTACAACAGTGCAAATTTCTTGAATTCAACACACAAAAATATATCATAAAATCCTCTATTTGTTAAATATTTCTTGAGTTACTGCAACAAGTTTCCTTAAAATGCTAGGGTCCACCTTGGGAACAGAGTCTATTAAGCAAAGTCTGGAATGTAGACAACTGACAGGCTTACTCATCGATCCACATCTCTAAGAAAGGAGATGACAAGCCTCTCTTGTGCACTCATCCCATTGTCAGAAAAGCCTACTATTGAGGATTCTTTGTCTAAACCTAATCCCTGTGTCCACTTTGCTGAGGTGGGGAAAAACAAAAACAAAAACTGTGTGCCACCATCTGCAAAATGAGCAATTTCCTACTGAAAATGTCATTGAATCACCTCTCAGCCTACTTTTCTCAGGGCTAATGACCCTGGCTCCTTTAACCTCCCACCTAGATCTAATTTTCAAACCCTCTAAGGATCAACACTCAACTTACAAAGCAAGAAATCTGATATCAGCAGAAAAATAGGAGCCAAGAACTAAAACTTGATCCCCAGTACTGCCTGTGGGGTTGCTCTCTCAGAATGTCTTTGGCAAAAGTGGCTTGGGTGAATGGGTTCCTAGTGCTTCCAACCCATCCAGCAGAGCTATCATTCAAGCAGTCACCCAGGACTTGTCAAGTTCTCTGGGCTCGGAATCGGAACTTGTTGTTACCTGCTGTTGAACAGTTCCTTGACTCAAGGAGATCCCAGGCGTCAAGAAATGGAACACTACCCAGTCCTGTGCCATCACCTTGATTGGTTGCAGATTGGATCTTTGGGCTCATAGGGTTTTCATTGGTTAATTTTTGGAAGTAGATCACCAGAGCTTTCTTCCTAGAAGGCATGTTAGTGTGAAACTTCTGCTAAAACATGTTTGGCCTCATAGCAACATGTAAGCTTTCACTGACAGATGGGTAGTGGCCACACATGAAGGTGCATTGGCCAGGTATTGAACCCAGGTCTCCTATATGGAAGATGAAATCCTACCACTGAACCACCACTGCTTCCCTCAACCTGGAACTAAAACATTAGATTTCTCATGACTTTTCTAAACATTATTTCCTTACTAAATCCTCAAGTGTGAACTGTTTACATAGGTGTTCTTGCAAAAAACTCTAACTCTTCAAAATTTGTTCCTTATTTTTTTCTCTTTTGCTACCTTGTAAATATTTTTGACAGAAGCAGTACATAATAAAGCTGCTTTTTGGTGATAGGATAGAGTATCATATCTTTGTGTTGTATTATTTATAACAGTACAGTCATATGTCATGTCATATGTTGTATTCAATAGTCCATTGGAGTACTTTGTAAGCAGATGAAGTAGATGCTATGTACACTCACCTTCTGTGAATTGACATCATAGGAGATAATGTAATGAAAACAGATGTCAAAGTGAGGTTCGGCTTTTGTGTTTCCCAAAGGAAATGGGGCTAATACCCTGGGGTCAATTGGCTGGGCTGAATCCAGGACGGCAATTGGGAAATAGGCACTGTGAGTGTTACAGGAAGGAGCCCTCCAGTTTTAGCACAAACAAATATCTATTTTCCTTTACATGTGATGTAAAGGTGCTAGAGGCACTGGTGGGGTCTCTGTCTTAGACTAGGCTCCCTCAGGGACAGATTCTAAAAGACTACACAAAGCTCATTTATTTAGGAGATGACCTCAGGAAACTCCAGTAAGGGAATGGAGAGTAAGGCAATTAAGCCAATAAAGGGATTTCATCAAGCAAATCTACCCTGGGTGCATCTGGAGCTTTTTTCCACAGGGACTTCAGAGGTGGCCATGTGCTAACATGCCACAGAGTTGTCCCTTTCTTAAGGCAAAGAATTTAGGAGTGTAACCATAACTCTTGTCCATCACTGATTTTCTCAGGGCAACGACTCCTGATATTTCTGACCTGCCCCTCACACAGGTGAGGGATTAGCCCATGTGTAGCCAGAAACAACATGTAGGCAAAGAGACCTGGTTCTTGCACCAGAAGATGCCAGTGTACACATCTGTGGAAACAGGAAGGCAGCAGGCACATGGAGGGAAAGTGACTACTGTTTCCATCTTTCAGAGTCAGTGGGCTGAAGTAGCCCATGAACACTTTCATGAGTAAAGCACAGCTCATGGGGGAAGCACTGCATTCTTCCAGGAACTCTCTTAGCTCTTAGCATAACTGTGGTGAAGATGTCTTTGCTAGGTACTATGCTGAGTATAGGAGCTCTGGTAGCATAGTGGCTAAAGCACTTGACTGCTAACCAGAAGGCTGGCGGTTCAAACCCACCAGCCACTCTTCAGAAGGAAGGTTGGGCAATCCTACTTCCGTAGTGATACTGCCTTGGAAATCCAAGGAGGGGTCGCTATGAGTCGGGGCCGACTCGACGGCACATAACAACAACAATGCTGAGTTTAGGTTTTTTTTTTTTTTTTTTAGATCCTGGGTCCCAGAACATATCCAAGCAAATGAAAAATTCTTTGCTTAACAGAGATAAAAATAAGTGACTATAATGTTCCAGAACAATTAATTGTGCTCATGAGAAACCTGGATCTAAACCAAGAGGCAATTATTCATATAGAACAGCGGAATGCTGCATGGTTTAAAATCAGGAAAGGTATGCACCAGGGTTGTATCTTTTCATCATACTTATTCAATCTCTATGCTGGGAAAATAATCTGAGAAGCTGGACTATATGAAGAAAAACATGGCTTCTGGCTTTGAGGAAGACTCATTAACAACCTGCTATATGCAGATGACAGACCATGCTTGCTGAAAGTGAAGAGGACTTGAAGCACTTACTGATGAAGATCAAAGAGTATAGCCAGCCTTCAGTATGGATTGCCTTAACATTAAAAACAAAAATCCCCATAACTGGACATCAAGCATCATTGTGATAAATGGGGAAAATATTGAAGTTGTCAAGAATTTCAGTTTACTTGAATCCACAGTCAACACCCATGACAGCAGCAGTCAAGAAAGCAAATGTCATATTGCATTGGGCAAATCTACTGCAAAAGACCTCTTAAAGTGTTTAAAAAAAAAGGGGGGGGGATGTTACCTTGAGGACTATGGTGTGCCTGACCCAAGCCACGATATTTTCAGTTGCTTCATATCCATGCAACAGCTGGGCAATGAATAAGGAAGATCAAAGACGAATAGATGTTTTTGAATTATGGTGCTGGAAAAGAATATTGAGTATACCATGGGCTGTCAGAAGAACAGATTAAATCTATCTGGGAAGTACAACCAGAATATTCTTTATTATTTACTCTTTATTTATTTACAAATACTTTGGACATGCTATTAAGAGGGACCAATCCCTGAAGAAGAGGATAAAGAGAGGGTCAGTGAAAGAGGAGAAGACCCAGTGACACAATGGCTGCAATAATAATCTCAAACATAGCAATGATTTTGAGGATGGCACAAGATTGAACAGTGTTTCATTCTTTTGTACGTAAGGTTAGTATGAGTTGGAACTGACTGGACAACACCTAACAACAACATAATATAATAAGAAACATGCTATTCTCAAAACATGAGCTAAGGAAATAGATCCCTAATTAATTAATATTGGGGTAAGGGTAAGAAGAGGGGATGGGGGATGAGGGAGGGGGCATGGAAATGATTGAGCTTTTAAAGGGAGGATGTTTTCTTGGAAGATTTTATCCTAAATTAATTGGCCAACAGAGTTTAAGTTCTGACACAACTTTTTCTTCTTAAATTTTAAAAGCCATTGTATTTCTAATTTTCTGTCATTCTATTTATGATTCTAAACGGGTATACAACATATGTTATGGATGAAGAAGCACAGAGCCAGAGAATGAGGACAGGAAAAGAGACCTGGGAAAATAGAAATGCAGGACCTGATAGACTTAACCCAGGAACCTGCAACTGTTGTTTCTATAACTTATGGGGAAAGCACACTGTGAAAAACTATCACTTACTGAAAAATTATCACTTACTGAAAAAAATTCCGTGGCCATAAACAAGTATTTGCTAAGCAGCTTTTCCCTTAGTCTGTGAATTTGGTTAGCTTGGGGGTTGCAAACTGTCAGGCAGATCCCTCTGTCTGATGTCAGCTGAAAACTAATACATCAGTCACTAAGCGTTTATTGAGTGGCTGTGGGTTGGATGCTGTGATAGTTGAAGATGTGTCAACTTGGCTGGACTTCACTTGTGAGTGGTGTTTCCCATGATGGATCACATGACTGCGTCCTAAGCCGCCGGTCAGTCTAGGGGGAGTTTCCCCAGGGGTGTGGCCTACCTGTAATACTATCCCAGGAACAAACTGGAAAAACGGCATTCCAGATATATGCTTCCTGGAGCAAGCAGCTCGCTGCGCGCCCCGGAGGAGCCTTTCGGATTCCTTCTTTGTTGGGAACGGTGACCCTGCGTGTCAGTTTTGATTCTCCTGGCTCTGCTGCGCTTGCGGGAACCAGACGACTCCGGGCCCCATCTCTCGGCGACCCTGCGTGTCAGTTTGATTCTCCTGGCTCTGCTACGCTTGCGGGAACCAGACGACTCCGGGCCCCATCCCCCTCCAGAGACGAACTTTTCAGCTTGAACTTGTCGGCTTCTACACGCTTGTGAGCCATTTATCTAAGATAAATCTCTCTCTCTCTCTCTCTCTCTCTCTCTCTCTCTATATATATATATATATATATATATATATACTTTGCTGGTTTTTGTGTTTCTCTAGAGAACCCAATCCAACACAGATGCTAAGGTATATATTCCACAATTCAGCATAAGATATGTCCCATATTCTTAGGCAGAAATAAGGCTAAATGGGGAGAAAAATGGAGATCTAAACAATAATTAAATGTGACATGAGAATTTAGTGACCACAGATAAATGAATGATCAGAAAGGAGACAAGTGAAGGTCGATTAATAATGTCAGTGTCTGCTGGAAGGCACTGTCCAGATTTCCCATTAAAAGTAAACAACTTATCACTACTGATGCTAAAAGTGCTCCCCACATAGCCCTCCACAGTCAGCCCTCTTCAGCAAGCATATCTGCTAACAGGAGTCCCTTTCTCATACCTTCTTCAGGCACATCCCCCACCACAATGATTGACTAAGATGAAGCTGGAAAATTTCAACCCCTTTGTCCAAACTAAAACAATTTTGAGAAGCCCTTCTAATTCAGGAGCTCCCCATAGGGTCAGTTGAGACTAAGAAACTACATTACAGTTTAGCTTTGTCCTGATCTATTTGCTTTTCTTCTCTCACAGGTGTTGATCCCATGATCCTAAGATCCCAAGATCCATGATCCTAGTAAACTCCTTGCACACATTCTCCACCTCAGATTATGCTCTTTGGGAACTCAATCCATGACAATGATTTTTCAAAGCATCAGTTGGATCTTGAGAAAACCCTCCTTAAAACTATTCAATGTCTTTCCATTCTTTTTAATAACAGGGCCATAATTATAACCTTGGCCTGTGGGGCTCACCAAGATCTGACTCTCTCCAACCTCTGTATTTATCAGTTTTCACTTCAGCTGTCTATAGCCATCTATGCAGTCCTTGTTGTAGGCTGTCTAATGTCCCTGGCATATTCTTAAATGGCAAATTGAATTAATAAGTTAATTGAAGAAAGGTGCTATGATTGTTCTTCCTCAAGGCCTTCTTTCTCAGTCAACTACTCACACTCATCCTCTAGATCTCAGTTCAAACCTCCAGGACCTTCCTCCAGGAAATTTCTGACCTCATAATAGGACATATTTCATATTTCCATAGTACCCAGCCTTTTTCTTTCATCTAACCAGCCACACTTTTCTGTGTGATTTATTTATTTAATGCCTGGTTGCATATTATTTAATTTCTAGTTAGGCCACAAACTCCATAAGAGGCCATGTCCCTTCTGTACTTTGAACATTGTATAGCCAGACTAGAGCTCCATAAATGTCCTCTGACTGCAGGAAAGAAAACTGTAATGCAGAGATTGATCAAGAAGTTGTTGAAGCTGGCTCCATATAGGAGTTTGACCTGTAAGTTGAGGCAGTATTATGTAGTTGGGAATGGAGTGGAGCTTTCCATACAGGGAAGAAACTCAGAGGGAAATGAGAAAAGTTGATGTGGGCAGGGTAAGCTTTGAGTCAATTCAATAGGCCTGGGAGGTAGTCATGGATAGTATAGGGATAGTAGTTTCTGGGGTCACCAGACAGGAAAGAGCCAGACAAGCCAGGACATGAAGGCAGCATAAGATTAGGTAGTGATAGCGTAGGTAATAAGAAGCTTGGCTCAAGTTGGCAGTTATATCCCCACCAGACCAGAGGAGAGCTGGCAGCAAACACAAATAATTTTTATAACTGGACATGGGGGAATTAAAAAAAAAACTGTAGAACAAAGATATTATGGAGCCATCATTTATGCAGAACTTTGACCTAGGAAAATCTTGCTCTCTCAGTACAAAAGAGAAGGCTTCCCAGCCCTTTACTCCACCCTCACAATGAAGTTTCAAGAGGCAAGCTATTGAGAGGACACTGTGCCACCACTCACCTAGTCACAGAGTTCTTTAGAGAAGGCATTAGGGTAAGTACACTGTTGATGAAGGATCTTCATATGGTCTTTAAGACACTCTTCTAGGTTTTCAAAACTGAGTCTCATCAGTAATCACTATACTAATTCCCTCTAGCATCTTAGTGCCTGAAAAGCTAGGTACAGCAGTTTGAATTAGGGATTCTGGTGTTCTGAACAGCTCACTGAGTCAGAGTGCACCAAACTCAGGGGAGTAGAATTAGAAAGGAGAAAAGGACAGGGGAAAAAATAACAAGAACAGGAGGTGTACCATGCAGAGCACCAACTGGTAGGTGAGAAAGGCCATCTGAGAGCTCCATGGGTTAAGAAAGAAGACATACCACAACAACATACCAGTGATCATACCAAGGATCTATCTTAAGCACTTGATTTTATCGGTAACTTGGGTGGGCTAGGTGCAAGCAGACACGTCCAGCACCACTGAATCCTGAGCAGAGAGTCCACTGGTGCTGCAAGAGGGTGGGCCTGGGGAGGTGCCCCACAGTGGATCACAGTGTTGGCCAGAGACACAGGTCCACAGGCTCTGGGCGGAACTTCTGCAAGGAATCACAGTGTGGGCTGATGCCATGGGTGAGCAGGCCCAGAGAGGAACTCCCATGGCAGATCAGCTTTTTGGTGCCAAGGGGCATTAGGAGTGGGGTTTTTGTGTGTATCTGAGACTGACAGAAAGTAAAGACCCCCTAACAACTGGAGTCTTTGCTGAACTTGAACTGTGGGCCTATGAATAACAGTACAATGTCATCATTAGCAGCCTGCTCAAAGCCCTAGAAACTGCCCCTAGCAACAGGGAGTTTTCCTTCTTCCTTCCTTCTGCTCCCACCTTCTTCACCAATAACCTCACTCATCCAATAGAAGAAACCACATTCAACCACCATAATACCTCTCAGTTCAAATTCTAAACACTCTTTACAACAAACAGAAACCCATATCCACATTCTACACAGTGATTCCATCATCACAAAGAAAACTTCAGAGCAAC
>NW_006921856.1:4062958-4075250 GCF_000298275.1 Orycteropus afer afer | reverse complement strand
CATTAGAAGCAAAACCACAAACAAAGTTCTCATTAAACATGGAGGAAGAGGAAGCAATAGAATTATCTGAGAAGGAATTTAGAAGATATGTTTATAGAGCTTTACAGGAGCCTAAGGAAACCCCAAACAGAAACAAGAACACAGAGAGTTCCCTGAAAGAACTCAGGAAAATTATTCAAGAACAAAATAATAAGATTCATGCACAATAAAAACTCATACAAAAACAGCAGTTAGAAACCCAGAAGATGAATACCAAAATTACAGAATTACACAATACAGTAGAAGCACAAAAGAGTAGGATAAAACTGGCTGAAGAACACATATCCCAGCTAGAAAACAAATCCCTGGACACCAGCCTGTATGAAGAAAATCAGAACAATGATTTAAGAGAAATGAAGAGAACCTAAGAATTATATGAGATGACATGAAAAGAAACCATATATGCCTCAATGGAATTCCAGGACAAGAGAGGGGGAAAAAAAAAAAAAAACACTGAGAAAATTGTGGAAGACCTACTAACAGAAAACATCCCCCAGATCATGAAGAAATAAAATATATTTATCCAAGAAGCTCATAGAACCCCATACAAGATAGATCCCAAGAGAAAAAACACCAAGGCATTTTATAATCAAACTCTTCAAAACCAAAGACAAAGAAAATTTTGAGAGCTGCCTGGGACAAAAGAAATATTCCTTATAATTATCAAACTATTAGACTGAGCTCTGATTACTCAGCAGAAACCATTCAGGCAAGAAGGCTATGGGATGGCATATATAAAACATTGAAGGAAAAGAACTTCCAACCAAGAATCCTAAATCCAGCCAAATTATCCATCAAATATGAGGGAGAAATCAAGACACTTCCAGAAAAACAGAAATTAAGGGATTTTGTGAAAACCAGACCAACCCTACAAGAAATGCTTAAGGAAATCCTTCCAGTAGAGAACCCACAACAGAGATCAACAAAATCAGGACATGTGGCATCAACACTAAAACCAAATCAGAAAGAGAAATTCAAAATAAGACCATAAAACATTGTACACTAAAAACCAAGGAAGTCCATCAGCATATGACAACAACAATTAACCTATTAGAGAGAATAAAACTTCTAGGTACAAACTTCCAAATGGAGAGGAAAACAGCACAATGTCTTCATGAAGCACACAGTTCTAAAAATGCACAGACAAGAATGTACTCCAAGGTAACCACGGAGAAAATTAACAATCCCCTGAAGCAAATCCAGAAGGAAAGAAAGCATATAGGTTTAATAAGCACAAAACCAACAATAAAGTAGAAAAGAGAGGAAGAATTAGACAACAAACTGAACTCAGCATAGAAAAGTATATGGACCAAAGAAACACCAACAACAAGCCAAAAAAAAAAAAAAAAATAGAATGACAGCCATCAATTCATACCTATCACTAATTACACTCAAAGTGAATGGACTAAATGCACCAATCAAGAGACATAAAGTGCCAGACTGGATAAGAAAAGAAGACCCATTGATATGCTGCAAGAGACCCATCTTAAACACAAAGATAAAAACAAATTAAGAGTTAAAAGATGGAAAAAAAATATACCAAGCCAATGGTAACCAAAACATGGCAGAAGTGGCAATATTAATCTCTGATAAAATAGACATTAAGGTGAAAAACATCATAAGAGACAAAGAAGGACATTATATGATGCTGAAAGGGTCAATTGACAAAGAAGACATTATGATAAATATTTACGCATCCAATGATAAATACGTGAAACAAATATTAACTGAATTAAAAAGGACAATAGACAACTCTACAATAGTAATAGGAGACTTGAACACACCACTTTCAAAGAGGGACAAGTCAACTAGAAAAAAACTCAACACAGATACAGAAGAACTCAACGATACAATCAACCGACTTGACCTCATAGACATATACAGAGCATTTCACCCAACAAAAGCACAATTTATATTATTCTCCAGTGCACATGGATCCTTCTCCAGAATAGACTATATGCTAAGACATAAAACAAGCCTCAGTAAATTCAAAAGCATTGAAATACTACAAAGCATCTTCTCAGACCACAATGCTATAAAACTAGAAATTAATAATAGAAAGAGCAAGGAAAAAGCCTCAAACTTATGGAAGCTGAACAACTCACTGCTCAAAAACTATGGGTTACAGAACAGATAAAAACTGAAATTTAAAATATTCCTAGAAACTGATGAGAATGAAGATACATCATACCAAAACCTATGACAGTACTCAGAGGACAGTTTATAACAATAAATACATACATCAAAAAAGAGGAAAGAAACAAATCACTACTCTAACTCATCAACTACAACAACTAGAAAAAGAACAACAAAAGAATCCTACAGTATCTAGAAGTAAGTAAATAAAGATCAGGGCAGAAATATATGATAGAGAAAATGAAAAAAACATAGAGAAAATCAACAAAAACAAAAAGCTGGTTCTTCACAAAGATTTATAACATCAATAAACCATTGGCAGACCTAACAAAAGAAAAGAAAGAGAAGATCCAAATCACAAGAATTGTAAATGACAACAAAACAAACTCAAGCTGGATCAAAGACTTAAATGTAAAACCCAAAATTATAAAGTTCATCAAAAATAAAATAGGGGCAAATCTGGGAGCTCTAATTTATGGCATAATAGACTATCAAGCATAACCTGGAATGTGCAGGAGGTAGAAGAGAAGCTAGATAACTAGGACCTTTAAAAAAATAAATTCTGATGTGCATTGAAAGACTTCATCAAAAGGGTAAAAAGAGAACCTACAGATTGGGAGAAAATATTCACCTATGACATAGCTGATAAAGGACTTATCTCCAAAATCTACAGAAAACTTCAACACCTCAACACCAAAAAGAAATATAACTCAATTCACAAATGGGCAAAAGACTTGAACAGACACTTCACCAAAGATATACTGGCAACCAACAAACACATAAGAAATTGCTCATGATCATTAATCATTGTTGTTGTTGTTGTTATATGCCCTTGAGTCAGACCCAACCCATAGCGACCCCTCCTTGGGTTTCCGAGGCAGTATCACTACGGAAATAGGTTGCCCCATCTTCCTTCCGAGGAGTGGCTGGTGGGTTTGAACTGCCAGCCTTCTGGTTAGCAGTCAAGTGCCTTAGGCACTATGCTACCAGAGCTCCCCATTAATCAGTAGAGAGATGCAAATCAAAACAATGATGAGATATCATCTCACCCCAGCATTAATAGCAAAATTCAACAGGTCAGAAAATAAAAAATGCTGGTGAGGTTGCAGAGATATTGGAACTCTTGTGCACTGTTGGTGGGATTGTAAAATTGTACAACCATTGTGGCATATGGTATGGCGTTTCCTTAAAAAATTGAAAATAGAACTACCATTTGACCCAGCAATTCCACTACTAGGAATATATCTTAAAGTGGTGAGGGTGCACAAAACGACATATGCACACCTATGTTTATCACAGCACAATTCACTGCAGCAAAGAGATGCAAACAACCTAAGTGCCTATCAACGGATGAGTGGATAACCAAATTATGGTACATAATCACAATGGAATATTATGCTACATTAAAGAACAATGAGGGATACATGAATCATCTCACAATGTGGATGAACCTGGAGGACATTATGCTGAGTAAAATAAGTCAATAATAGAAAGACAAGGACTTTATGAGCCCATTACTGTAAGAAGACAAAGAAGGGTTTGCTTGGGAAAGGGAATTCACTTTGTAGGTTACAGGGATGGGGAAGGAAGGGGAGGGTTTAATTTCGGGCTAGTAGGGGCCCACACGGTGATATGGGTAAAGGAAAGGATATATGGAAAGGGTTTGTGACCACCATGATAACATTAGGAAATGGGAAGACATCAAATTGTGCACGTAAGAGATAGATGACAGATGCTAATACCAACCAATGTGTCCACCTCCTTCTCCTAGATATTGACAGTCATTAAAGGAAAGGAATAGTAAAAATCACCTCTGCAGCCTTCCATTTTCCCAGAATATAGCCTAAGTTTAGTGCTGGCACGCAATACGGTGAAGAGAGGTGACTTAATTGTTCCAGAAATAGACTTCCACTGTAGCAGGCAGATGTCACTGATATTAATTCACTTGTTTTTAGGGCTAGTGTCTTTTTTATATTTTTCTCCTGGGATTATCCTGCTGGGTGGGAGGCTCAAATGGGTTCAGGTTGGAAAAGAATATTCTATCCTATCTTCAGCTTAATTAACCTCTGTGGGAATGCCTGGGCCAAGAACATAATCTCAAGAGTTGCTGTGCAGTGGATTGGAGGGGGGAGGTCGCAACTGATCTAGAGTTGAGGGGTTTGCTCACTTTCTTCCCAGAGGTTTAGCACAAAATTGCCTTTTCAGCCTACTCACAAAGAAGCCCAAAACCCAGCTCCAAATCTCCTCACTGCCCCCTGACACTAAGATCCTCCATCTCCCCTTGCAGAGCTCACCTCCACTTGTTTCATCTACAACGTCCATTGAGGGTAGTGATCTAAGGTTTGGTGAAAATGTTCCAAAGTGTCCTTCCTATGAAAGCTGTTCTTAGATGTGAACAATGAGCTGAGGATTTGAATAAAGGAAATCCCACCTAGAGAGAACAGGTGAGGCTGCCCTTCTAGGAGCTCTATGCTGGGGACCCTGACCTTTTCTTTACATTCCTGTCATTCAGGAGCAAGTGCACTCCGTCAGCCCCTCTTCCAGCTCTAGGAAGCGAGGAAAGGACTTCTCAGTATGTTGTCCCATCAGGTTTGGGGAAATTTGGCTGGGAGACAAGCAGCAGGCTGGTCCCTGTGCCTGCTGCACCATCACACATGTTGTTGTTGTTTTGCCTCCTTGGGTTTCCGAGGCAGTATCTCTACGGAAGTAGGATTGCCCAACCTTCCTTCCGAGGAGTGGCTGGTGGGTTTGAACCGCCAGCCTTCTGGTGAGCAGTCAAGTGCCTTAGGCACTATGCTACCAGAGCTCCATCACACATAGTCACAAGGAAAACACCAGCAGATTCCCTTGTCATATAAATGTACCTCTGGTTGTAGTTTTTGTTCCCCCAAAAAAGGACCCTGGGACTAGCATTTATGGCCAAGAAATGTATGGGGGAGTTGGTCAGGAGCTTGGAGAGGTAGTGGAGAAAGGAGATGAAGGGAGGGATGATGGACAAGTGGTGGTTAGCGAGTGGGTTATTTCCATGAAAAATTGAGCCTCCATACTATGTGGGCTCTGAGAGAGACTGTGCAGATCACATGCCTTAGAATTGGCCCAACTAGGGCTGAGAAATAGGGTCTTCATACAAAAACTCTATTTCCTTGTTTCAACATTAATCTTGGGATGGGGTGAGGTTGAGTCTTAGTCATTTGTAGCTACAGCATACCAGGCTGGAGAGTGCCCTTGGACAAAGTGATGCATCAGTCTGGCATGTGCAGGGGTGTCTGCATGAGGTGGGATGTGGATAGGAAAGCCATCACCTATGATTCCTTTTTAGAGCACAGAAATCCAGGTAACAAATAATTTGTCTATAGCTACAAACCCATTGTCTCTCTATTCCTGAACATTGATAATTTCATCAAAGGAGAGAAAAGAGAAGAAAACATGTAAACTTGTCTCCAGGGGATCCCTGAGTAGATGTCAATCAAGATCACCCATATCATTCTCTTCCCATCTCTTTGGGGCCCACTCAAGCCCACTCATTTCTTAAGTCAAGAGCAACTCTGCTATTTTATGAATATATACCTAACTACTACAGTACCCAGGACTCTCAATTTCTCCACTCCTAGGAGAGGTGGCAGAGGCCTTGGCACAGTGCTTGCTCCAAGTGATGCATGGAGAATCCTGAGCAAATCACCAAAGGATTGAGACCATCTGCCTGCCAGGAAGGGGCAGGACAAGGAAAAATCACATCAAGAATGTCACTTGGTTGACAGGAGAATAAAGGTTGTCAACTTCACTGGGCCATAATTCTCTATAGTTTAGCAGTTATAATATAGTCATCCCCTGTGATGAGATATGATATAATGTAACCACCTTCATGATGAGCTGTGCTAAGAGCAGCTAATCAGTTGAAAGAGACTTTTCTCCTATGTGTGGCATGCTTCCAACATATATACAGACATCCTGGGAAAATTCTCTGGTTTCTGCTGGATCTGGATTCTGCATCATCATCTCCAGTCCTGGACTTGAACCGGTATAGCTTGCCAATCACAGGATTGTTGCCTTCACAACCTGTAAGCCAACAATTTGTCATTTTACCTGCCCATCTTGGATTTGTCAGCCTCCAAAGCCAGCAGCCTTCTATATTGTCTGCTAAACTAACCCACTCACTGCAGCTGCATGAGTTAGGAGAAGCCTCTAGCTTGATATTTGACCCACAGAGTTGGAATTTGCAGCCTCTACAACTGAATGAGACATTTCCTTGAGATAATTTTTTCTTTATCTTTCTCTCTCTTCCTCTCCTAGCTATCAATCTATTTTTTCACATACATATGCCCATTGCCATCAAGTTGATTCTGACTCAAAGTGACCCCCATTGAGTTTCTAAGACTATAAATCTTTACAGAAGTAGATAGCCTCATCTTTCTCCCACCTAATAGCTGCTGGGTTTGAACCACTGATTAGCAGCCAGATGTTTTGCTCACTATGGCACCAGAGTTCCTTATCAATATATATATATATATGATTCACTGATTTTGCTTTTGCTAGAGAACAACCTAAAACATTGGTACAGAGAATGATTCTAGACAAAATTGTAAGATTTTTCTAAATTTGTTCTCAAGTTTGATTATTCATAAAGGCACTGATAACTCTGTCTTCGTTAGTAAAGAGAATGCTGCTAATCCATGGCATGAGGTGGCAATATTAATACACAAAATATCATGACCAATAGATCAGGTAGGAGCTCTGGTGGCATAGTGCCTAAGGCATTTGACTGCTAACCAGAAGGCTGATGGTTCAAAGCCACCAGCCACTCTTTGGAAGGAAGATTGGGAAATCCACTTCCATAGAGATACCAACTCAGAAACACAAGGATGGGTCGCTATGATATGGAAATGACTTGAAGGCAGTGAGTGGGTTAGTTAGTTAATAGATCAAGTACTGGTAAGAAGTGAGGCTCTGGGTGATTGCATGTTTGATACTTCTCTGCAACTTTGTCAGAATAAGAAGTATAAGGAAGCTGGATTTTTGGTCCTACTTAAACTACACAAAGTGGTAAAATAAAGATGAGCTTAGAGATTTGGAGTCACAGCTCAAGTGTTGCATAAAAAACCTCAATGTTTCAACTTATAACCTGAAAGAAAACTTTATTTCTTGCTGTAACAGAGCTGATATTGCTGAAAATCAAACCCAGAGTCTTATTATAAGAATCGATGAATTACAACACCAATTAAATTGCCAACCTCAAATGGTGCCTGAAGTTAAAGTGAGAGCATTGATTGGGAAGAAATGGGATCCTGAAATTTAGGAAGGGGACATTTGGGCAGATAATAAAGAAATGATGATATTGAAGCCCTAAATTCCATTGAATCATTACTGCCAGCAGAATCATCCCTCTTACTCCCATCGATGAGAATAACCCAGATGTGCCTGCTGAGTCATTGACTGATATATCGCCTAAGGAAGAGTCTGTGTCAATGCCTGGGACATTACTTGATGCAGATGTGTTAGAAGACACTACTGAATTTTCCCAGGAATATGCCCACCATCCACTGTTGCTTCTGAACCTATAACTAAACTTAAGTTCCAGTGAGCCCCAAAGAGGAAGTACAAAAGAACTGATTGATATTTTTTCTAATATGTACAAATAGAAACCTGGAAAACATGTGTGGGAATGGCTTTTAAGGGTTTGGGACAATGGTGCAAGGAACATAATGTTGGGTCAGTCTGAGTTTATTGATTTTGGCCCACTAAGAACAGATTCTTCATTTAGGGTTTCAGCTTGAGAGGTTAGACAATGATTTAGTAGTTTATTTTGTGGGTTTACTGAAGCATAGATTATGTGGTGATCTACACTAAGTAAAGTTGAAGTACTAGACCTGTCTTGGTATAATGTAGAAGAAGGTACCCAAAGGCTTAAGGACATTAGCAAGTTAGAATGGATTTATCATATTAGATCCAAAGATCCATCCATAGAGTGCCGAGAGAACACACAGCTTTTACCACACCACTAAGGAACAAATGTGTGAAAGGAGCCCCAGCATCCTTGAAGACTGCTGTGATTGCTGCTTTTATGTAAGCTAGAATTTAGAGTGGGGATTGCCCTAATTGAATTAAGGCACCTAATTACAATGGGGCTGAAATTTGTATCTCAGGTGAATAATAAAATAATTTGGCTATAACTACAAAGCCATTGTCTTTCCATTTCTGAACCTTGATAATTTCAGCAAAGGAGAGGAATGAGAATAGCAAAATGTAAACTTGTCTCCAGGGGGTCCTGAAAATTCCTTTTCAGTAAAATTTCTAGTGGACAAGTTTTGTGGGGCATGTCAAGATATTCCTATTAAAGTGAATAATAAATTAAAAGACCAATAACCTGGGTTCCAGTAAGATGGCAGAATAGGCAGAAAGACTGCACAGACCCTCTTCAACAAAGCAAAGAGGAACCAATTAACACAGATACAGAAGATAATCCTGGACCCCTGAGCCTTGAAGGGAGGGATATAGAAGTGGACTAAACTCCACATAGCAGAATTTGCATGAAAATAACAAAAAAAGAGACATACAAAGCTGTGGTCTGGAAGAGATCCTGATGGCACAGACAACTTGGATATTGCAAAGTAGTGGTAGGACCTAAGAATTAACCTAAAAATCAGCCCTGCTAGCCAGAGACTGCAGGAGCTCTGGAGCATAGTGGCTAAGGCACTTGACTGCTAACCAGAAGGCTGGTGGTTCAAACCCACCAGCCACTCCTCAGAAGGAAGATGGGGCAATCTACTTCCATAGTGATACTGCCTCAGAAACCCAAGGAGGGATAGCTATGAGTCAGGTCTGACTCGACAGCACATAACAACAACAACAACAGCCAGGGACTGCACATAGGACTGTTCTGGTGGCTGGGGAATAAAATGGGAGGCAGCGAAGAGGAGGGCGGTCTCAGCTGTGGGCTTTTGTCTGTCCAGAGGGTGCAGCCATTTTGAATGTTTACAAGCTGCCTGACCATTTTGGATATTTAATGCAACAGCGTTCTCCCAGATTCCAGGGGCTTAAGAACAGGCTCCACTTGCCAGTAACCCCAGGAACATTCTGGACCTGGATGACAGGAAAGGTGCAACATTCCCCTCATTACTTTTATAACCCCCAACCTCTTGGTGAATGGAGGAGAGGCCATCCCCCACTCTCACCCACCTTCTGGGCCCACAGGAACTCCATCCCAGTCTGTGTGCTCTGACAGAGCCTGGGAGACCTGCCCCACATTCTTCCAATTTATTTTCTTTCTTTCTTTCTTTTCTCTGTTTTTTCATTTGCTTCTTTTTGTCTGTTTTAAAACTACTATTAGTATTATTACTTTTGCCCATTTTACTATTATTCTTTATTCCTCTGCTCTCAGGTCCTATTTTATGCTTTTTTTCCTTTTCCCTGTTCCTGGTTGCTATTTATTTATTTATTTTTTGCTTTCTCATGGTTAGCACCATTCCTTGTTTTTCTTTTTCCATTTTTTCTTCATTATTCTCCTTCTCTACCCTTTTTCTCTTAATGCCGTATCCCAGATATTGCAGAGTTTTATTATTGTTGTTGTTGTTTTCTTATTTTTCCCTTTTTTCTTTTTCTTTTTTTTTTTTTTTTTGGTTACTATTCCTGTGTGATTACACAGTGTATTTTTTGTCCATGTGCTTTTACTTTTTTGATGGTTATTGAAATATTATGTTTAATGGAGTGAAAGACAGAAACAGTCCCCACATGACAGAAATACATGCACACCTCCTAAAACTTCACTTACTGTGTGAGAGCTACCACTTCCTTCTCCACAAACAGGCCAATGATTAAAAACCACCAAGAGCCTGAATCACCATTGGCTGCTCCTCAGAAATAGTTAACAGAGATCTAAATACAACAATGCCATGATGTCTCGGAGACAACAAACCATCACAGTTCACACAAAGAAGCAGGATACAGTGGTAGAAACAAGGGAGCAAGATACAGACCCAGAACACATCCCTGAGGAAGAACCAGCATTGGAACTTTCTGATAAGGAATTCAAAAGAATTATCTTTAGGTATCTTCAAAGGATTGAGAGACAGACCAAGGGAGGACATCACTCCCAATTAGAACCTTTATGGACAGGGCCTTACTTGGTGTTGTTATCAACTCCCACAGGTGTAAAATTGAGGGGAATAAATAACTGGATACACAACTCTAGAATTATTGAGTGTAGAAGTAAATCTATTCCCATTCATAAGAGAGCTTTATTTGTCCACAATGAGAAAATTAGGTCCTTAAGTAAGCCTTTTTATCCTAACTCTGTTGATATCAATAAGTCTTTCCTGTAAGCTAGTCAATTAACCTTCTAATCTGGTTTATCATTTCCAGGCTTCAAGCTGTGAAACTACAAGTTCTCCATGAGTTCCTCTCCATACCTCCCTGATGACAGAACTGGACCAGTCCAGAAAACATTTAAAGAACTACCTTTAACCTTTAGAAATTCCAAGCCCTTATTTGACTTCTAGAGATAGTAAGGAAGGCTCACAAGTCTCTGCTAGACAACACAATGACCTGTTCCATCAGGAAGTAGCCAGAAAACAATGGCGTCCATCACCCTTAAAGAATTAAGGCTTGAGAGTTCCGGTAAGATGGTAGACTAGGCAGAAAGTCTGCACAGACCCTCTTCAACAAAGAATAGGGAAACCAATTAAAACAGACACAGAAGATAATCCTGGACCCCTGAGCCTTGAAGGGAAGGATATAGAAGTAGACTAAACCCCAACTAGCAGAAGAATTTGCATGAAAATACCAAAAAGAGAGACAAACAGAGCTGCTGTCTGACAGTGATCCTGAGCGATCCTGATGGCATAGACAGCTTGGAGAGTGCTGAGTGGTGGTAGGATCTAAGAATTAACCTAAAAATTAGCCCTGCTAGCCAGGGACTGCACAGAGGACTGCTCTGGTGGCTGGGGAATAAACGGAGATGGTGAAGAGAAAGGCGGGCTGAGCTGTGGACTTTTCCCTGTCCGGAGGGTACTGTCATTTTGAATGTTTACATGTGGCTTGACTATTTTGGATATTTAAAGAGACAGCACTTTCCCAGATTCCAGTGGCTTAAGAAGACATTCTGTTTGCCAGCAACCACAAGGACACTCTGGACTGGCATAACTGAAAAGATGCAACATTCCACTCACTTGGTGAACAGAGGTGTGGCCATCCCCCACTCTGACCCACCTTCTAGGCCCACAGGAACTGCATCCCAGTCTGTGTGATCAGATGGATCCTGAATGCCCTGCGTTATCCTCCACTGATTTTTTTTCTTTCCTCTTTATTTATTTATTTTCTTTTTGCCTTTCTTTTTTCTGGTGTTTAGTTTGCTTGTATTTGTCTGTTTTAAAACTACTATTATTAATAATTCTATCCTTTTTACTATTATTCTTAAGTATTCCCCTCCCAGGTCCTAGTTTTCAGCTTTTTTTCATTTCCCTGTTCTTGGTTGAAAAATTTTTTTTTTAATTTAATTTTCCCCACTTTTTTTCTCATGGTTAACCCATTCCTTGTTTTTCTTTTTCCATTTTCCCATTATTTTTCTTCATTATTCTCATTCTCTACCTTTTTTCTCTTAATACCCTATCCACAGATATTGCAGGTTTTCTTCTGTTTTTGCTTCTTCTTTTTCCTTTTTTCTTTTTTTGGTTACTGTACCAGTATGATTACATGGTGTCTATTTTGTCCATGTGCTTTTAGTTTTTTGATCGTAATTCAACTGTAATTTTTGTCTAACTGAGTGGGAGAAAGCAGCAGTCCCCATAAGACACAACTACACCAACACATCTTGCAATTTCACTTACTGAGCGAGAGCTACTACCTCCTTCTCCACCAACGGGCCAACGAAAAAAACCACCAACAAGAGCCTGCATCACTCATGGCTGCTCTTCACAAACTGTCAACAGAAATCTAAATACAACAATGCCATGATGTCCAGGAGACAACAGACCATCAAAGTCCACACAAAGAAGCAAGATAAAGTGGTAGAAACAAGGAAGCAGGATACAGACCCTGAACACATCCCTGAGGAAGAAGCAGCATTGGAACTCTCTGATAAGGAATTCAAAAAGAATGATATTTAGGTCTCTTCAAAGGATTGAGA
>NW_006921856.1:4037732-4057216 GCF_000298275.1 Orycteropus afer afer | reverse complement strand
TGATAGAGAGGGAGAACAATGTGGACAAAACTCAAAAACATTTGGAGGAAAAAAAAAAAAAAAGGATGGGGGGACCAGGTTTTCTAGTTCTATAGAGCCTGGTGGAGCTGCTAAGACTATGGCCCCTAGCTGCCCTTCAGGTCTGAACCCACACCTGTGGTTTCCAGCCAAACAAAAGACAGGCATATGAGTAGATACACTCCTTGGAGAGAATAATCATGGGAGAAAGAAGGGCTGCTTATGCACAGGTAGACAGCTCAGGGGGCAGGAGTGCATGGAAGGATGGACACAGGGAAGAAGTAACTATGGGGAGGAAGTGGGAGGGGAGCTTTTGTATTGTGGTAAATTGCGATCAATGTCACGAGACAAAGTGTATGTGAACTGGTGTATGGAAAGTGAAATTGCTCTGTAAATTTTCACCCAAATCACAATAAAAAAAAAAATTTACAGAAGTGAAATTTAAAAAAAAAAAAATTAAGGCTCAAGTGTCCTTGGGGGTGGGGGGAGGGATGTTATCTAGGAAATGTTAGGCAGGAATGTAGAACAGGAGGGATGCCCTGGGGACAGACCCAAAGGGAGGAGAAAAAGGAGAGAGACGGAATATTTAAGGTTAATGAGGTGACATCTGTAAATCTCTTGCAACATGCTTGTGAGATTTAGTCAATTAAAGTTAAGCAGGACAACCATAGAACTATGAATATTAAAGGAAGACAATGAGCTAATATCTGCTACTGACTGTTCAAGATTTGGCCAATTAATCAGGGTCCTGTCACTCACTGAGAGTGAGTGACTTTCTTTGATGCACAGAGTGCTCACCTGCTCATTAGCATACATTCACTGCCACCCTTCCTTCTCTGTCTCATTTCTCTACTCTCCACCAGGGCTTGCTTGAACCACCTCCCAAAAGATCACTCTTTGTGTCAGGGTCTTCTGGGGGATCCCAAACTAAGAGAAATAATTTGTTCAGTGAGAAGATTTTAGCTGACCCTTATACATCTAAATTAATATGAAGAAATATTCCCCTCCCCCACAACAGGAAAAAAATATTTCTTGGCTAATGGTTTTGTATAGGATTAAGATCATAAGTGCACTAGAATGATTATAGTCAGATATAACCTCTATCATTTTACTACTTCTAGGATATTCACATAATCTACCTATGACATTTATCAGAGTGCTTGGCATAGAGAAATTCTTCTGAACTTTTAAAGTCATCTTTATTGAGGCATTATTGATATAAAGTGAATGCAGCCATTTAAGTGTACAGTTCCATAAGTCATGACAAATGCATACACCCAATAAAGATAAAGAACATTGCTATAACCTCAGAAATGACCTTTTACAGTCAATCTTAACCCCAGGCAAGCACTCATCAACTTTCTGTCACTGAAGTCCAATACCATTTAATTAAAAAATATTCTTAAAGCTTAAATACAGTCCAATAGATAATAATAGTGTTTGAGGAAGGAAAAAAAAAAAAAAGCCCTGAGTCACTTCTCTTGAGGGAGGAGGTGGAGGAACTTATCTACCTACTCCACCCATCATTGGTTAAGTGTATTCCTACTTCACCCATCATTGGTTAAGTATATTGCCATGGAAGTTTTGTTGTGTCCAGTCCTAAACTGGGCATGATGATCTGCAACATCCATCACACAAAAAGTCACAAATGTTTGCCCTAGGAAGCTGCTGTTTGGGCACAGGGAGATATATTCTTTCACTTTTTATTAAAATAATTTGTACTGGTCACTTCCATGGGTGATGAAGGAAGAGGACGTCAATTTAAGAACTGATTTTTTTTTTTTCTGCCTCTATCTAAGGTAAAATCAGGTGAGAAGTAGCATGGGAGGACAATTAAAGGTAGAATCCACTTTAAACGTGGAATGACTTCTGGTGAAATTTCCAGAAGACCAAATATAGACTCATTTATTAAATTAGAAAAAGAATCTTTAACCATAACTGAATCTTAATTCTTAGTATTTTAGCAGTCACTGTTGAATTAATGGCAAATCTCCAACATTATATATAGACAGGTCTCAGGAAGCATGGTCTATGAGGGATATCAATGGTTTGTTCACTAAGTCAGTCCATTGATCTATAAACACAGGGTTTCCACTGTGTACTAATGGTCCTCTCACATGATGTGAAAGACAGACAAGGAACAACTTCATGGAGATCACATCCTTGTGTTTATGAACAGAGATGGATAGTAACAAATTAACGCCTAACTAACCAAAATGAAATCTGTGCCAGGCAGAGATTGAAAATAGGTGACATAATGGAGGGAACACTTCGAAAGACCTCTCTGAGAGGATCGTCTTTCAGTCTGAACTCTGACTGGCATGGAATGAGCTAGCCTGCTGAAGATTGAGGAAAAGTATGCCAAGTGGAGGGAATTTTAAAGACATTGAGGCAAGAAAATATTCCAGATCTGACCACAGGCAAATATTGCTTGAGCAAGAAGACTGAAAGGTGGAGGTGGGGAGCAGTGTGAGATGAGCCTCAGATCCAGGAAGTATAGAATATATTTTATGTTCTATGGAAAGTCATTGATAGAGTTTAGGATAATATCTATTTCAAGGGTTGATTCTAAGTATTATGGGGGGTTAGATTGTGGAGGAGCAAGAAGCAGGATTTGGAGGCTATTTTAGTCATTTAAGCAAGAGGCAGAGATGTCTTGGTCCAAGATGGTTACAGTGTTGCAGATGGATTTGGACGTGAGTCAATTGGATTTGCTGCTACAAAGGATAGCTCAAAGACAGCATCCATATATTGGCATCTAAGACACCTGAAGTCTAAGGAAAGGTAATATCAGAGATTCAGTCTGGAGACTCGAAAATATTTACATGGCATTCAAGTCAATGGAGTGAAAAAAATCACCCAGGCAGAGTGGTTAGAAGAAAAAAGAGAAGAGGCAGTCTGCATTTGCAAGATGAAGAGTAGAGGAGGAGATAGCAAAAGAGGTGGGAAAAAATGAGTCCATTATGATGTCATGAAAACCAAAAATAGTAATAATAATAAAATGTTTCAAGAAATATTTATTTGGGAAAGTGAACTCAAGGAAGAATATTCATGTTTATCAGTGACTGCTGAAGGGGTGTGAATCATTTTGTTGTGGCATCTATCAGCCTTCACGCAGGAATTTAGTGTGGGGAATCCCCATGGTCTGCATCTTACTCTCCAGCATTTAGATTCTATGGTTCTCTACCCACACACACTGTTCTGCTTTTCTGCTTTTCATCACGGGACAAATGGTTGTGTTTCAATGTTTGCTTAATTGCCTATTTCCCCCTTTTATTCCACCCTTGTATCTCTGGAGAAATGAGGAGTTATCATATAGCAAATTCCATACTGACTTCATGATCTCATGATACGATGCTTGGGGTTAGTTGAAAAAGTCTTGAGTCCCAGTGTGTGCCCTTGTTGGGAGAAAAATCCCTAGGTCAGCCAATAGTCATTCCTGTTTCATTTCACATGTTTGGCTCTTAAGAAAACATTCTCTTATGCAGCCCAGAAATAAAGAAAGGAAGTCACAGGAGATTGTTTTTTGGAAACAATTCTGGTTCAGACACATGGTATAATTCCAAAACCCTGGCAGTATTTGCTTCTTATTTTTGTGCTTCACTTTTCTAGAGTTAATTCTTTTCAGCATTTTCTCAAAACCTACTTAGACTAAATGATAACTTTTAGTGAAGAAGAGGGTTTTTTTATTTTGTTTTGCTTTGCTTTCTGTTTTGCTTTTAAGACATGCCCTGGGCAACCACTAACTAGATTGTCAAGTTCTTCAAGAGTTCATTGTTATAACTGATTTTGTTTCTCCATAGTTCATCTTTTTAGTAGAAGCATATTTTTCAAAGTGCAAACAGTTAATCATTTGTGTTATTGATGATCCTCTAACCGTGTGACACAAACTATGTGATGTCGTCATGGAAGAATGCTAACCTCCAGCAAAACACTTAGCTTCCCAATCCAGCATGTTTTAGCAACTTGGAAACAATCTTGCAAATATGATTCAACTACAAAAAATTAGCAACATAAACATTCCCAATGATGCCCTCTGCCCTTGTATATGGCTTTGCCATTTCTTAGGAATGTGGGAGCTGCTTTGATTTCCTGGGAAGTCAGAGATGAATCATATTACCTTACACCAGACTAAGAAGGACAAGCAGGAAGTAAAATTTATCCCACTTTCTCTCTAGTACTGTCCTACTAAATTTTAGCTTTTGTTGTTAGCTGCCATCAGGTCAGCTCCAATTCACGGTGACCTTATGTTTAACAGAATAAAATATTCCTCAGTCCTGTGCCATCTTCATGATCATTGGTATGTTTGAGTCCATTGTTGTGGCTATGTTTTCAAATATCTCGTTGGGGGTTTCCCTTCTGTGGGCTGGCCCTTTACCATATATGATATCTTTTGCTAGCAATTGATCTTTGCTGATGACTTGTTCAACAGTAAGAACTTAAGTCTTGTCATTCTCACTTCAAAGGAATATACTGGTTATATTTCTTCTAAGACTGATTTATTCAGGTGGTTCACCTAAAAAGATGAGATGGCTGCTTGCGGTAGTTAAATTTGTGTGTCAACTTGGCCGGGCCTGGTTGAGTGGCTGGGCAGTTGGTGGTAGTTATTCCCCATGATGAGACTGGCAATCAACCTCATGGTGGGATCTACACAAGCAGCTAAGTAGCTGCCTTTGGGATGTGTTCTGCTTCCTGTATAGAAGGTGAAGCCTTGGGGATAGTCTCTAGTTTATGGCATGCTTGAACCCTGCATGTAGCAGGCCAGCAGCCTGCCATGCTCTGCTGACCTTGGGACTTCCAAGGAACTTGAATGAGTGACCTGCCATGTGGTTTGGTAACCACTGGACTGTGCCTTTTTACTTGTCAACCTTGGACTTGGCAGCCTCAGCATCCAGCAGCTGTCTGAGTGAAGAAAACCTCTCGCTTCAGTGGCCCAGGAGCTGGAGGCAGAGCTGAAGCCCAAGGCTGAGGGGCTTTCACCCAGCCCTTAAAGCCTGGCACTTTGAACTCAGACTTAAAAGCTTCCAAATTGTAAAAGAATAAATGCCTGTTTGTTCAGACATCCCATTTTTGGTATATTCTTTTCAGAGCAGCACTAGGTAACCAGAACAGAATATGCTCTTTTCCCAGGATGTCCATAAATATACTGGAAGCAGGTTACACCCCTGGGGAAACTCCCTTTCAATGGATTGGCTGCTCAAAACATATACATCTAATCCCATCATTGGAACAATCCACATCACAATTGCTTAAACCACACAGAATTGTGGTCCAGCCAAGTTGATACACAGCTCCAACTATCATCACTACTCTTTTCGTTTTTGTTATTCTGAACATATGGCCACTAAGGACAAGGCTCCATTCTATTCATTTTAACAAAGATCTCCAACAGCCTCTTTATTACCAAATCTAATAGCCCCTTCTCTCTTTTCACCTTCATTGACTGACTTCTCTGTATGGTTTAGAATTCTCTATATTTCTTCCTTCTTAGACTCTGACTTCTGATTCTCCCCCCACCTCTCTGGCTGCCTCTTCGTAGTCTCTTTCTTCTGCCCACCTTAACCATTGGTTGATCTAGTCTTACATATAGTCACTTTGTTTTTCCCCCCTTCACACACAATCCTGGACAGTGAAGCCCACTCCTGTAGCTTCATTCTCACCATGGGTAATTAGGTGTCCAATTGGTATGCCAGTCTAAGTCTCTTTCTAAATTCAAGTTGTATAAAAACTGGATGTTTCCATTCATTTACACCTTTATTTATTGGCTCATTTAACTAATATCTATGGATGCTTACAGGCTAGGTCAGGATGGGGATCTTGTGATAAATAAAATAGCATTATCTCTTTTCTGACCCACTGAAGCAGTATCTGTTACTACAGGTATATCTAACTCAAAAAAATCACAACAGAACTTAATATCTTTGGCCTTGCTCTTCTTTCTATGAATGGTGTCCAATACTCACATCATGAGTTCAATCAATCCATCTTCAAGCCCTGCCAATTCTACTCTATGTCTTTTGAATGCAGCCATTTTCTCCATCTTCATTGATGGAGAAATCAACTTTTTGTTAAACTGCAACCAGTTCTTGCCTGAATGATGGAGCTGCACCTGTTTTATTTCTTCCATTACCTTCTATTTCTCAGGATACAGTTCAGCCTCTTTAATCTGGCCTTCAGAGCTCCTACTCTGACTACTGCTCACCATCCCTGCTTCTTGACTTAAAATTCCCCAGTCAAGCTCCCAGGCTGGCACTACTGAACTGCTTCTTGCAGTTGCAGGCATGTGTCTGGCTCTCCTTTGACCCTGGCAACTTTGCCCATAGTGTCCCTCCATAAGGTAAATCTGCCCCCACCTCCCTTGCTAACTTCTGCTAATTCCACAGCCCTTCCCCATCCTTCCCTTGCTAACTTCTGCTAATTCTTCATGTTTCAAGTTCAGTGTCCTTCTCTCTGGGAAGTTTCCTTTTGTGGCAAAAGGTATGGAGTATCCTCAAAAAACTGAAAATAGAAGTACCATTTGACCCAGCAATTCCATTACTAGGAATATACCCTAAAGTGGTGAGAGATAGCACACAAACAGACATGTATACCTATGTTCATTGCAGCACAGGTCACTATAGCAAAGAGATGGAAACAACGTAAATGCCCATCAACAGATGAGTGGATAACCAAATTATGGTACATGCACACAATAGAATACTATGTCACATTAAAGAACAATGAGGGATACATGAATCATCTCGCAACGTGGATGAACCTGGAGGACATTATGCTGAGTGAAGTAAGTCAACCGCAGAAAGACAAGTACTTTAGGAGCCCATTACTGTAAAAGGACAGAGAAGGGTTTGCTTGTGAAAGGGAACTTATTTTGTAGGTTACCACAATGGGGAGGGAAGGGGAGGGATTAATTTCAGGCTAGTTGGGGCCCACACACTGACAGGGGCAGGGGGAGGGATATACAGAAAGGATCTATGACCACCATGATAACATTAGAAAATGAGAGGACACCGAATTGTGCACGTAAGAGATAGAGGACAGATGCTAATACCAATCAATGTGTCCACAATACTGCATTGCCGTTAACACCAAACACCAGACTACAGATAAGCACATAAACATCTGAGATGATCAGACAGGATTCAGTGAACAGAAGTATACTCTAGACCAAGGATAGACTCAATTGAGTCTAATCTTGCACAGACACCAGTGATACAAAATACCTGCAGTCATTACAGAAACAATAGAAGACAGACAGAGAGTAATCCCTCACAGACACCCAGACACTATGGGAGAGAGATCCAATAGATCTACAGTCTCAGGACCATAGTACTGGGGGCACCAGACTCAATTGGCACAACAAAATACATAAAAGTCTTGTTCCTCATCCTATATCGGTGAATAGTGACTGGGGTCTTAAAAGCTTTCAAGAGGCCATCTGAGATGCAGCTAACAGTCTCCTAGGGTTGGAAGTGAAGAAGAGTGCAAAAAAAAAAAGGACATTTGGAAACAATCAGCCCTAGGACACGATGGGCCTCGAGACAAGAAGAACTAGATGGTGCCTGGTTACCAATGCCAGGAAAGGAAACGATCAAAGGTGGAGACCCTGGATAGAATGGGAGGAAAAACATGGAACAAAATCCAGAAACTCAATAATAACCAGAATTACTGGTCAGATGAAATCTGATGAGACCCCCAACTCTATAGCCCTGGAATATGTTTTGCACCTAGAATAAAATGCTCCCCCAGGGGCTGGCTCTCACCCCAGTAGCTAACAAGATGGACATGGAGACCACTCAACCCAAGATGATGTACCCACATACTCTATGGTAATACATCCCTTAGAGCAATAGACCACGGGGCACCAGAGGACTAACATTCAAATTGAGTAAATGCGGGATAAACAGGAGTGTATAAATATGAGGGGTACAGGGGGAGGATTACAGGGTAGGGAGGGGAGGAGACTGGGTTAGGGATGGACATGTTAGATGGGGAGTGAAACTAAATATACATGTAACATTGAATGTAAAACAAGCTCTTAAAATAAAATAATATAAATAAATAAATAAAAAGGGCATATAGCTCAGAAGGAAGGAATAGATAGTGAAGGATAAATGGAAATTGTAACCACAGGGAGGAAGTGGGAAGAGTGCTGTTACATTGTGGGGATTGCAATCAATGTCACAAAACAAAATACATATGAATTTTTGAATGGAAAACCAATTTGCTCTGTAAGCTTTCACCCAAATCACAATTTTAATATATATAAATGGAATGATGAACACACACAAAAAACAATAATAAATAAATAAATAATAAATCCTCAAGCCTAAGTATAGGGCATCATTCAATTTGTCCAACTCTCTTAACTTGCCCCTAATGTGATCCATTATGTCATTATTGTCGGTTGCCCTAATGGTGTAATATACTGACTGTGATGATATACCTATAAACAGGTATATTGTACTCTGGTCATGTTGTCAGAAGGGACCAGTCCCTGGAGAAGGATATCATGCTTGTTGAAGTGGAGGGTCAGAAAAAAGGGAAAGAAACCTCAACAAGATGGATTGACACAGTAGCTGAGACAATGGGCTCAAGTACAGTAATGATTGTGAGGATGGTGTAGGATTAGGTAGCGTTTTGCTCTGTTGTACATAGGGTTGCTGTGAGTTTGAACTGACTCAATGGCACCTTACAACAGCATCTGTACAGGCAGAGGCTCTACCATATTCTCCATTCCAGTGTGGTGTTCAGCATAGAACATGTGCTTAGAGCATATTTGCTGAGTAAATGAATGAAATAATAATATATTAAACCAAGCCACCTGGCTAGATATTAAGGGGCAAAAGGGGAAGTGGAATTGGAAAGGAATAAAAATTTTGGAGAAATAAAAATGTTCCCTGTGACTTCTCTAAGAATTTGGATGCAGAATGGGACCCACCCCTGACTCTTGGTTCTTATCCCATCTAGAAAAGGACCAAATTATCCTTAAGGAATTTGGGGAATTCCTGAGTATTGAATGAAGAGTTCTGGTGGTGTAGTGCCTAAAGCATTTGACTGCTAACCAAAAGGTTGGTGGTTCAAACCTACCAGCCACTCTACAGAAACAAAACTGGGCAATCTACTTGTGTGAAGATTTACCACCTCAGAAATCCAAAGAGGGTCGCTATGAGTCAGAATTGATTTGATGGCAGTGAGTTTGTTTATTGTTTTTTTTGAGTATTGAATAAAATAGTCTTAATAAGAGAGCTCACAGAAGGCTGAAGAAAGTTGTCCTACTTATTAACCCCCATTCACAAAGAAGAGACCTAAATATCACTTAATAGTCAATTGAACCCTTAAGTATACCTGCTTTTATCAACACTCATCTTTACTACAAATTTGGTGTCAGAATAGATTGAATGAATTGGTTGAATTTTAACTGGACAAATCTTAATTTTACAAATAATGAGAAGTTTGGAAGAATTAATATACTTTAAATACATATTACCTTGCAATGATGTTGTAAAATGCCTTTCAAATATGTGTACCTATTTTTTGGCTGATTTTTGAGTCTTGAACTTCTGTGCTGTAAGCTCAGCACAAAACAAGTTCCCAAAATGAATTTTCTCTGTAAACTTTCACCCAAATCATAATTAAAGAAAAAAAGACCAAGATTACTGGTGGGATAGAGACTGGTGCAACCCCCAAGATTATGCCCCTGAGTCTCCCTTCAGGCATGGAACTGGACTCACTCCCATGTCTCACCTCTCAGTCAAACATTAAGCAGGGCTATAATTTGAACAAGTACACCAGGGAGATACACTCCTTAGAACAGTCAACCATAGGATATCAGAAGAGCAACATTTGCACAGGGAGAAATCTAGAAAGGCAGGAATGAATAGGAACAAAGGATACAGGAAAAATGTAACCTCAGAGAGGAGGTGGGAGGAGAGCTGTTACATTGTGGGGATTGTAATCAGTGTCACAAAACCAAGTGTACATGAACTGTTGAATGTAGGATAAATCTGACTCAAAATTGCAATCAAATCACAATAAAAAGTTAAAAAGAAGTTCCCAGGATATATATATATTTATTACTGGTGGCGTAGTGCCTAAGGCACTTGACCGTTAACCAGAAGGCTGGCAATTCAAAATTCAAGAGAAGCTTCCAGCCACTCCTCGGAAGGAAGATGGGGCAATCTACTTCCGTAGTGATACTGCCTCGGAAATCCACGGAGGGGTCTCTATGACTCGGTCCGACTCGATGGCAAATAACAACAACAACAACGATTACCCCATCAGAAAAGCTGCTCACTTTTTCCTACTTGGCAAAGATGTCAAGCAGAAGTCACAGGCGGCTGGGTTTAAAAGGAAAATTAATGGTGCTCTGTCCAGAAATATTTTCCTCGTCAAATGGCAACTGCACTGTGGGAACTTAGTATATTCCAGGAGGTGAGTCTGTCAGCAGGAAAGTTTCCTTGGGAATTCTGAGTTAGGGGGCAGTTGTGGTTCAATGGCAGAATTATTGTCTTCTATGCGGGAAGTCTGAGTTCAATTCCTGTCCAATGTACCTTAAGTGCAGCCACCACTAATCTGTCAGTGAAGGCTTGTGTTTTCCTCTGATGTTAAATAGGTTTCAGTGGAGCTTCCAGACTAAGACTGACTAGGAAGAAAGGCCTACTAATCCATGGATCACTATGGTCCGATCCCATTTTTCCTGCTGTGGGCCACATGAGCCCTGAGCCAACTGGAGTCTGCTAACAACAATTCTGAGTTTGAAGCACAGAGAAATAACATGGCTTGCCTGACACCTCTGACCTCACAAAGGAAGTCAAGTCTTTTCTATTGATGGGAATCCTAAACTTGTTCCCCAAATGTCTTTTTCTAGGTTCACCCAGAATGTATAGCTTCCATTTGGTTTCTTTTGTGTCTAATTCTCAGCCATCTTTGTGATTAAACTAGTCTGAATGAATAAAAACCACATTAAGAACAATATATGTGGTTAACTAATTTAACTAGCAGTTCTATGGCCCTTACACTATGCAAGGTGGTTTTTATAAAAAATATCAAACTCTAATTTTCTTTATAATCCTTTAAATTATTAATATTATCTCCACTTTAGAAATGAGAAAAGTGATTGTCCAAAATATTACATGACTTGTTCAAGATCATGTATCTAATAAATAAAGTAATGAAGAAAAACAGTTATTTAGTATAATGGAATGCTAAATAAAGTAAAATGTATAACAAGAGTGGATCTCTTTTCATGGTATTCCATCTAACGTGGAAGATAATGAGCTTTTAGCTCACCTCCCATACTTCCTTGTCTTTGTCTTTCCTTCCTGATATTAGAACACACATCAACCATGAACACTTCTTTAAAGTGTCATCTTTCTATTAATTCAACAGTTGAATATTCACTTGAATTCATTTCGTTCTGAACTGTCTTTAGGGCTTAAAAATTGACAGGATTTTTGGTAAGTTTCACTACTTTCAAAGATCTGTCTCCCTAGTGATTGAGGTCTTAAAAACTTGTGAGCAGCCACATAAGAAGCAATTACTGGTCTCTCCCCATTTGGCAGTTCAAACCTACAATCCACACCTCAGAAGGAAGATTGGACAATCTACTTTTGTAGTGATACCACCTCAGAAATCCAAGGAGGGGTCGCTATGAATCAGATCCAATTCGATGGCAGTGAATTTGGTTTGGGTTTTTGATTCCCCAAAATTTCAAATTATTTTTCTTATGGTTGTTGATAGAATATTTTGTAGTGTTTTCTGTCTACTGGATCATTCTTGCCATCACACAAACATTCTGCAGTATCCCTCATCTTGAAAACTCCCTGTATGAACCCCACATTCTAGGCACCACATCATTTACTTGCTCCTTAATAACCCATATTAAGGTTATACATCCTTAATAACCCATATTAAGGTTATGACCAGGCCATAGTTCTCAGTGGTTTTGCAGATATTTTGTAATCATCCTCCATTTTGTGATCTGATGTGAGTAGCCAGTCAGTTTCCTTGGGGATAAGGCCTGCATCCAATACATGTAGATGTCTGGAAAAACTCATTCTCTCTTGACCCAACTGGTCATCTTCTGACCTCTGGTTCTTGGAATGTGAGCTAGCAGCCTGCTGTTTAATGTGCTGATTTTGTGTTCATGAACCCCTGCAACGACATGAGTCAAGAGAAGCTTCCAGCCTGATGCCTGACCAAAGCATTTGGGACTTTCCAGCCTCCACAATTGTTTGAGTCCTTTCCTTGGAGTAAATACTTCTGTCTCTCTCTCTCTCTCTCTCTCTCTCTGTGTGTGTGTGTGTGTGTATGTAGGCAGTATCTCTATGGAAATATATTGCCCAGTCTGCTTTCTGAGGAGTGGCTGGTGGATTTGAACCACCAGCCTTCTGTTTAGCAGTCAAATGTCTTAGCAAAGTCACCAGAGCTCAGTCATATATATATATTATATATATGTTTCACTGGGTTTGCTCCTCTAGAGAACCCAATCTAAGACACTCCCCTTTGGGGAAAAAAAAAATTAAAAGAGTTGTCTCTATGTATTATATCCACTCTCCTCCCATTTCCTCTTGATCATGCACAAAATAGGCTCATATGAGTGATATTTGGATTCCCTAACCCCTACACAAATCTTTTAATACCTCTGTAGTACCATGTACTACTCTAGCCACTAGATCAAAACCAACCAAATGAGTCTTCACTGATGATTTCTGTGCTACTGAAAGCCATAGCCCATATTGGTCCTCACCTTACTTGAATCACTGACCTGACTGGATGCAGTTAATCACACTATGCTTTTGGAAACACTTTTGACACTTGCTTTCCAGTCCCTGGGTTCCCCTTTTTAGTTTCTTTAGTTGTTTTTCTCTTTTCATTGTTTATTTCGCTTCTTTTTCTAAGTGCACTCACTTTCCAGGTGATCATATCCAGCCTCATAGCTTTAAAAACCATCTATATACAGACAGCTCTCAGATTCTTTTCTCTAGCTTAAACTCAAGTTCCCTTGAATGCAAGGTTTCTGTAGCTTACTGACTTCTCAGAATCTTAATTTGGATGTCTAATAGTCATCTAAGCGTAACATGTCAAAAACAAGATTATTCCCCTTCCACCAGCTTCTGTTCTTTACTGCTGCATCTTATTCTCCAAAATTCTTGGAGTTGTCTCTGACTCTTTTCCCTACACCCACATCCAATTCAGCAACAGATCCTGTTTACTTTATCTTCAAATTATATCAGATTACCATAGCCACTGCCTATGTCTTCATTCTCCTACTTGGGTTATTTCAGCAGCCACCTACCTGGTTTCCCTGGGGCCACACCTTGTCCATCCACACTCTACATAAAACTAGAGTGTTTTTAGGAAAACATAACTCTTGTACAATGGCTGCTTCACCCAAAATTCCCTGGTGCACCCCATCCCACTCAGACCATAGGCCAAAGTTATCCTGTTAATCACAAGTTGCTGCCCTCTGAGACTATCTTCTTCCCATCTGCATTCCTCACCATTCTCCAGCTACATAACCCTGCACTGCTCCTCAGTAACATTAGGCATACTCTCTCCCAAAGCCTGGACACCTGCTGTCCCTCTTACTGAAAAACCCTTCCTCCAGAAGTCATCCTGTCATCTTTCCTCTCAGGGGCAACACCACCTTCTCAGTGGAGTCACTTCTGACCATCTTATTTAATGTGATAATTTCTAGACCCTAACTTATCACTCTACTTTGCTTTATTTTACTGCACAGCATTTATCTCAATCTGATTTTAAAATGTGTGTTAGTTATTTAATTATGGTCTTTCTCCTAAACTCCCCAACTGGAATATGAGTCTCAAAGAGACTAAGTTCTTTGTTCAGCTTTGGTCATTGCTACATTACTAGATCCTGGTGAGCACTATAAATAAGGTGCTGGGTACATAATGTGTGTGTCAAATGGGTTAGATAATGTAGAAAAATTATTATAAATTTATAATATAAAGATCATCCTCAAGATGGCAGAATAGGCAGACAAGCTACACAGACCCTCTTCAACAAAGAAATGAGAAACCAGTTGAAACAGATAAAGAAGATAGTACTGGAACCCTGAACTTTGAAGGGAAGGATAGAGAAGTGGATTAAACACAGACTAGTTGAAGAACCTGAATGAAAAAAGTGAATAAAAAGACAAATGGAGTTGTGGACTATTGGCTATCCTGACAACACAGCCAATTTGAATATTTATAAGTGGCATTCCAATCTGGACAAAAACCTAAGAATCAGCTTTGCTTGCCAAGGAGGGAATGGGCAACTGCAGTGTTGTCTGATAACTAGAAAGACAAATAGCAGATAAGGAGAGAAACTGAGCTATGGAATCTCAGCTGTCATGAGGTCACAGCCATTTTGAATGTTTGCAAGCAATGTAGCCATTTTGAATACTTGCAAGTGGCATTCCCATCTGAGCATCAACTTAAGAATAGGCTCTGTTTGCCAAGGACAGCACAGGCAATTTCACTGAAAGCTAACAACTAGAAAGGTGCAATATTCCCCTTATTACTCTTATACCCTACATTCTGTTGGTGAATGGAGTTGTGACAACCCCCTACCTCCACCTTCCTTCAGGACCAGCATTAATTCCATCCCAGTCTTTGTGCCCTGACAAAGCCTGGGTGCCCCTCCCCAACCCTCCAGTTTTATTTCTGTTTGTTTTTAAATTATTCTCTTTTTCTTCCTTTTTATCATTTCTTTTTCTCTTTCTCATCCCTAGTTCTTGTTATTTTTAATTCCTTTTCCCTTTTCCAAGTTCCCTTCTTTTTTCTTTCTTTTCTTCTTTTGGTTCTTCCCATCCCTTGTTTCTCATTTTGCATTTTCCTAATTTTTCTTTATTATTCATTGACTCTTGCTCTTTTCTCTTATTGCCCTCTTCTAAAATTTTGTGGGGTTTTATTATTCTTTTCCTCTTTATCTTTCTTTTTCCTTTTTAATTATTATTATTATTATTAAAATATTTCTTCTCATTTATTACCTTTGTTTTTATGTGATTATTCCTGTTTGTTTAAGTAGGTTTTGGGTTTTTTGTTTTTTTTTTTTTTTTTGGTCCCATTTTAATTTTTTTTTTCCAACTTTACTTTTTTTTAATTTATTCTAACTGAGTGGAAGACAGCAACCATGCCTATATGACCTAACTGTACCCTCATCTCCTGCAGCAGTGCCACCAACTGAGTGAGGGCCACCGCTTACTTCTGCACCAACTAACCAATGATAAACAATGGCCAATGCCATCCCAACTCATGCTCAACTGCTCTTTATGAACAGCTAACAGACATCTGTGCACAGACTCTCATTCTCTATCACACCCACTAGGAGACAGGTGGTGAATGCCTAAGTGCTGGCAAACAGCAAAGAGAAGAGCACAGCTGCTCAGATACATCCAGAAAAAAAAAAAAAAAAAAAAAAAGCTGAATCACACCAACATATATTCACCAACTAGATATAAATACAATGACATCAAAATGTTTCAGAGACAACAGACCATCCCGGCACACACACACACACACACACAAAATACAAGATGCACTAGAACAAACAAAGGACCAGGATTCAGATGCACAAAATCTTTCTGAGGAAGAAGCAGCATTGAAATTCCCTGATAAGGAATTCAAAATAATTATGTTTAGGTACTGTGGTAGTTATGTTTGTGTGTCAACTTTGTTGGGCCTGGTTGAGTGGCTGGGCAGCTGGTGGTAGTTATTCCCCATGAGGAGACTGGCAATCAGCTCCATGGTGGGATCTAACACAAGCAGCTGAGTAGCTGCCTTTGGGAATGTGGTCTGCTTCCTGTATTTAAGGAGAAGCCTTGGGAATGGTCTCTAGCCTATGGCATGCTTGGACCCTGCATGTAGCCATGTCTTTGTTGAGCAGGCTGCTATGCTCTGCCGACCTTGGGACTTACAATGGACTTAAGTTAATGGCTTGCCATGTGGTTTGGTAACATCGGGACTGTGCCTTTTTACTTGTTAACCCTGGGGCTTCTCAGCCTCAGCAGCCAGCAGCTGCCTGAGTGAAGAAATGCCTCTAGCTTCAATGGGCTGGGAACAGGAGGCAAAGCTGGACCCCAAGGTTGAGGTTCTTTCTCCCAGCCCCTAGAGCCTGGCCCTTTGAACTTGGACTTAAAGCCTCCAAATTTTAAGAATAAACTCCTGTTTGTTAAGACCATCCCATTTGTGGTATATTTCTTGTCAGAGCAGCACTAGGGAACCAGAACAGGTACCTTCAATGGATTGAGAGAGAGATCAAGGAAAACACTGACAAAATTAAGGAAAACACAGGTAAACTCTAGAGCAATTTAGGAAAACAATACAAGAACAAATTGACAAACAAAAAATTAGAAAAGATGCAAAAACAACAAGTAGAAATCTAGAAGATTAATACAAAAATTTCAGAAATAGATAACTCATTGAATGGGGAAAGAAGTAGAATTGAATCGATGGAAGACAGAATTGGTGAGATTGAAGACAAAAACCTCAATGTTACATTCTTAAAGGATCAATCGGAAAAAAAGATCAAAACAAAATGAAGAAAGCCTAAGATTCATGTAGGATGAGATCAAGAGAAATAACTTATGTGTAATTGGAATTCCAGAATAGGAAAAAAAAAACAAAAAACAGAGAAAATTGTCAAAGATTTGTTGGAACAAAACTTCCCTTCTTGTTGTTGTTGTTATGTGCCATCAAGTCTGACCTGACTCATAGCAACCCCTCCTTGGGTTTCTGAGGCAGTATCACTACAGAAGTAGATTGCCTCATCTTCCTTCCGAGGAGTGGCTGGTGGGTTTGAACTGCCAGCCTTCTGGTTAGCAGTCAAGTGCCTTAGGCACTATGCTACCAGAGCTCCCTTCCCTAATATGATGAAATATGAGAAGATATCCATTGAAGAAGTTCAATGAACCCCAAACAGGATAGATCTCCCAAAAAAAATTTTAAGACATTTTGTAATCAAACTCACCAAAACCAGAGACAAAGAAAGAATCTTGAAAGCAGCATGGGGAGAAAAAAAAAAAATGTTACCTACAAAGGGCAACCAGTAAGAATAAACTCTGATTTCTCTCCAGAAACCATGCAGGCAAGAAGGCAAGGGGATGATATATATAAAATTCTAAAAGAAAACAAAAATATTTCCAGCCAAGGATTATATACCCAGCAAAATTCTCTATCAAATATGATGGTGAAATTAGGACATTTCCAGATAAATAGAAATAAAAAGAATTTGTTAAAACCATACCAAATATACAAGAGATGCTAAAGGGAGTCCTTCAGACAAAGAACCAACAACAGCAGACAATGACCGATGATTATCACACATGATAACATCACTTGGAAAATGACCCAGTTATAGAGGTATCCAAAGTACTATAAACAGGGAACTAGAGATGTTACTTGGTAAATGAGGACAACTACAAACCAAAGAGAGGAAATAAATAGTGTAGGTACATAACTTCTAAATGGTAAGGAAGTCAAGACAATTGTGACATAGAATAGACAGTTCTGAACTTGGAGAAAAATAATAAATCAGAGGGTATTCTCAGAGAAAAATAATAAGCCATTGCAATAAAATAAACAGAACAGGTGAATATATTTAGCAAATACTAAAACATTAGCACCTAAGGATAAGACAACTGATAAACAAAATGAACTCACAACAGAAAATTATATGGAATAAGCAACACAACAAAAAATAAAATAAAATTTTAAAAATAACAAAATAATGGCAATAAATTCATATGTGTCAATAATTACACTGACTGTAAATGGAATAAATGCATCTGTCAAGAGATGTTGAGTTACAGAGTGAATAAGAAAACATGACCCAAGAATATGCTGTCTACAACAGACTCAGACACAGAGACAAAAATAGACCAAATTCCTGCAGCTGCTCCTGTTATTGCCCAAAGGGCTCATGAACAAAGTGGCCATGGTGGCAGGGATGGAGTTTATGCATGGGCTCAGCAACATGAACTTCCACTTACCAATGCTGATTTGGCTACCGTTACTGTTAAGTGCCCAATCTGCCAGTAGCAGAGACCAACACTGAGTCAATGATATGGAATCATTCCACAGGGTGATCAGCCTGGTGGCAAGTTGATTACATTGGACCACTTCCATCATGGAAAAGACAGTGTTTTGTTCTTACTGGAACAGATACTTATTGCGGATACAGATTCACCTTCCCTGCATGCAATGCTTCTGTCAAAATGACTATTTGTGGACTTACAGAATGCCTTATCCACCAGCATTTCTTTGGATCAAGGGACTCACTTCACAGCAAATGAAGTGCAGCAATGAGCCTATGCTCATGGAATTAATTCACTGATCTTACCATGTTTCCCATCATTCCGAAGCAGCTGGCTTAATAGAACGATGGAATGGCTTACTGCTAACACAATTATGGCTCCAGCTAGGTGGCACTACCTTGAAGAGTTGGGAAATTGATCTGCAGGAGGCTGTATATGCTCTAAGCTAGCAGCCAATATATGGTGCTGTTTCTCCAACAGCCAATATACATGGGTCCAGGAATCAAGGGGTGGAAGTGGGAGTGGTACCACTCACTGTTACCCTTAGTGACCTGCTCAAAAACTTTTTGCTTCCTGTCTCTGTGACCCTATGTTCTGCAGGTCTGGAGATCTTAGTCCAAAAGGGAGGAACATTCCTACCTGGAGACACAATATTGATTGCATTGAACTGGAAGTTAATGCCACACAGACATTTTGGCTTCCTCATTCCTCTGGATCAAAAGACAAACAAAGGAGTTACTGTACTGTCTAGTGTGATAGATCCTGATTACCAAGGGGAAACTGGATTGATATTATGTAATGGAGGTAAAGAAAAATATGTGTGGAACACAGGAGATTCTTCAGTACATCTCTTAATACTACCATGCCCTGTGTTTAAAATCAATGGAAAACTACAGCAACCTAATTCTGATATGATTACTTTTGGCCCAGACCCTTCAAGAATGAAGGTTTGGGTTACCTCACCAAGCAAAGAACCATGACCAGCTGAGGTGCTTGCTGAGTGCAAGGGAACTACTTGGGTGGTAGAAGAAAGTAGTTCTGAATATCAGCTATGACCAGGTGACTAGTTGCAGAAACAAGGACTATGATTGTTTGTTATATTTCTTCATTGTATGTGTGCATCAAATATTTTTGTTTTCTTTGGTTATGAACTATGAAATGTAAACAGGGTTATTGCATTTCAGTTGTATGCATATTAGTGTATCATGTTAGGTGTAAATATGACTGTACAGTTGTCCTATGTAGAGATTATATGTCATTAAGGAGATGTGTACAAGGGCCAAGTTGACAAGTGGTGGGCTGTCATAGTTGGGGTTGTGTGTCAACTTGGCTGGACCACAATTCTGAGTGGTTTAAGCAGTTGTGATGTACAACCTTGCAGACAATCCATTGAAAGGAAGTTTCCCTAGGGGTGTGTCCTGCTTCA
>NW_006921856.1:4031498-4037087 GCF_000298275.1 Orycteropus afer afer | reverse complement strand
AAGATAAATCTTTTTTTTTTTTTTCATTGTGATTTAGGTGAAGGTTTACATAGCAAATTGATTCCCCATTTAACAGTTCACACACTTTTTTTGTGACATTGATTGCAATCCCCACAATGTAACAGCACTCTTCCTATTTCCTTCCTGTTGTTACTGTCGTCTCTCTTCTTTCTTTCCTATCCTTTCCTATCTTCTGAACTTTATCCCTGGCCAAAAGCTGCATTTTTGGTCTTTTCTGGTTGATTGTTCTACAAAGTGCATACCTTCCTGTTGTTATTGTTCACGTTATCGGTCTGCCTATTGTTTGGCTAAAAGTTAAGTCAGAGGAGTGAGTTCAGTCCCAGGCCTGAAAATGTCTAAGGATTATTGTTTCAGGACTTCCAGTTATCTCTATCAGACCACTAAGCCTCATCTTTTTCATTATTTTGAACTTTGTTCCACATTTTTCTCCCTCTCTATCTGGGACCTTATATAATGACCCCTTTCAGAGGGGTCAACAGTGGTAGCTGGGCATGATATAGTTATTCTGGTCTCAGGGTCATGAATGCTTTGGTTCATATGGTCCATTAATCTTTCAGACTAATTGTTTCCTTGTGTCTTTGATTATTTTTCACTCTCCTTTGCTCCAGTCTTAGAAACCAATTGTTTCTCCTGAGATGGCCACTTTTAAGATACCAGTTGCTACTCATTAGAATAGGATGTAGAACATTGTCTTTATGGGCTATGTTATGCTAAATTGACCTTGTTGTTGTTGTTGTGATGTGCCGTCAAGTAGGACCCCACTCATAGCAACCCCTCCTTGGGTTTCTGAGGTGGTATCACTACGGAAGTAGATTGCCCAACCTTCCTTCCAAAAATTGACCTTAATGTCCCCCTAAACTATGGTCCTGAGCTCCCAGGCCCAGTGACTCATTCCTTCAAGTTGTTTGGTTATGGCTAAGAAGTTTTCATAACTTTGAACCCTATATGCTCTTCATGGATATATTGGCGGTACATATAAACATATATGTTCAAATATCATCTGTCAAAAACCTCTTTTGGAAAATGAATGTGATATCATTCTTCTTCTCTGTCTTTCCCATCTTAGCAGACCACATAATAGTCTAATTCAAAATGGTCAATGCTAGTCCATTCCAGTTCACAAATACCTAGGATGTCCATCTTTATGTGTTCCATTTCATCTTTTTACAACTTCCAATTTTCCTATATTTATACTTTGAACATTTCATGTTCTGATTATTATAAAGGATGTTTTCAGCTGTTTCTTCTCAGTTTGAGTCTTGACACATCAGCAATTGCAAGTCCTGAAAGCTTTACTCCACTCAAATCATTAAAGTCAACTCTCAGACTCACCTTTTCCCCCATCGTATTTTGAGTATATTCCAACTGGAGGGCCTCTTCTTCCGGCACTATGACAAACAACATTTCACTGCTATTTAGAAGTTTTCCGTAACCAATTTTTTCAGAAGCAAGCTACCCTATCCTTATTCATAGTCTGCCTTATGTGCACATACTCACACACATATAGGCATGCATACAGTTTTAGAGTGTGTTTGTTGCAGGGGAGGAGTTTCCCAATGCAGTGTTGATTGTTTACAGCTGGCTGTGGATTTACCCTACTGTTCCTGATCTTGGGAACCAATGTTTCTCCCTGTTAATTGACAATTATAAATCACATCCTTTTCCCAATAGATAATCTATCTTATACTTTCTTACTGCCCTAATGTTTTGAAAAGTAGACTAGTTCCTTAAATCTGCACAATGACCCTGTGAAAGAAGTAGACATACCTTCATTTTATGATTAAAGAAAACAAGTCTCAGGGAGCTGAGATTAACCATCAGGAAGTGCTCAGACCTCCTTCCTGTCTTCTGGACACTTCAACATGCCCAAAATTAAACTCACCACTCTCCAACAATATGATGTTTTCCCAGTGCTTCCTGTTCACATAAATTTGCCCCATTGATCAAGCCAAAAACTTGGCTCATGGGCTGCCCTTCCTCAGCTTGCATACCCTTCCAGTAGCCTGGCCCACATATTTCATCTTCAAAGCAGGTTTCAGTGCTGTCCTTTTCGCTTCTTCTGGCTGCCTTTACCCTTTATTTGTTGTCACACCAGCTTCTGAAATTGCTTCCTGATTGACACCCCCATACCCATTACTCTCTCTGTCCTTCTATAAACACAACCAAAAAGATCTTTTCAAACAAGATGTAGCTGGTTCATGGCACTACCTTGTTGCTACTGCCTTTCCCCTGCTTGATGAAAGCCTCAGTGCTTACTTCTTTGCTCTAACTATAGATCCACATCAGCCTCTTTACTCTACCCACACAGCCTTTCCTCCAGACTTCCAACCTGCAGGTCTCTGGCCTTCATGCCCACTGGCCCCTCTATCCCAATACTTGGCCCTCTGTTCTTACAGCTCACTCTTGTGCACCTTACAAATTTCAGCTTCAATGCTGTCCTGATCCTTGCATCTTTGATGCCTCCATGCTGTACCCCCCAAACTGCCAGTGGATAGAATGTTGCTCTGGGTAGACACTTGCTTTAGTCTCACCATCTTCCTCACCTGCACAGACTTACCAGAGTAAACCTCTTAACTGTGAGCTAAAAAATAATTCAAAACCTCATGCTCAAGTCTCTTGATCTTGCTGAGGTAAAAGGTTAGGGAGCAACCCAAAGAGCCTTCTTCCCAGGGCAGTGGTGACTTGGAGGGAAGGACATCATCTACAGGAATGAAGAGTTAGCCCACCTCTCTTATGGTGGCCCTGTAATGCTCAGTCCAAGTGGCTGAAAGAGGAAAGAATGTGGTGATAACAAAAGTGGTTAGACAGGAGCTGCAGAGTTAACTTAAGGGAGAGGGACTGCTATTTTTGGAGTAAGCCATGGCTCATACACAGGGAAATCCTACAGTGGCCAGTGATGAGTGACACTGCTCAGTGCTGACCCTGATGTGTATAGTTGGCAGACTGTACTTTTGCCTTTACAACAGGGTGTGGAGGTCAATGAAACAGTCCACACCACACGGTCCAAGGTGTCCCTAAATGCCTGACAGCAACCAATGAGCCTAGGTCTCTCACCCATAAATGGGGACTGCAGGTGGTCTTCCTCTTCTAATCCTAGTTGTTTCAGGTTTTCTGAAAGTTCATTGGTATTCTAAGACATGACCCTTCCTCCATAAGGCTCTCACAGTTCACTTGGGGAGATGTGCTTTGTCATGGCTTTGAGGAAACACATTGCACCATGTTTCTACTTTTTGGAAACTGCTCAAGTAGAACCTTAAATATACTGCTATATGAAAAAAGTCAGTCTGAAAAGACTACATACTACATGATTCCAACTATATGACATTCTGGAAAAGATAAAACTATAGACAGTGAAAAAATCAGTGGTTGCCAGGGGTTCAGAGGTGAAGGAGGAGGGATGAATAGATGGACAGAGGACACTGAAGGGCAGAGGGCATTTAACTATACTGCATGACATTGTAATGGTGGAGTATGATACTATGCATTTATCAAAACCCATATGACTTTACTGAACAAAGTGAACCCTGATGTAAACTATAAACTTCAGTTAATAATAATGTATCATTATTCATCAATTATAATAAATGTGCCACAAAAATACAAGGTGCTAAGAATAGGGAAACTGTAGAAGGTAGAGAAAGTATATAGGAAGTCTCTGTACTTTCTGCTTAATTTTTCTGTAAACCTAAAGCTTATCTAAAAAATAAAATATATTAAAAATGAATTATTGCTAAAAGACCCTGATTTTCTGTTAAGGGATTAAAAGAAATTGGAAAAGTATAGTGGTGATGTTTGCATAACAAAGTAACTGTAACTAATGCCACTGAACCGTACACATAAAAATGGTCGAAATGGCAAGTATTTCATTATACTTGCCACAATAAAAAAAAAATAAGATAATAATAAATTAATAAATAAAAATAATGAATTAACCAGATTTCTTTATTGCAGAACTTATCTGAGCCTTTAATAAGTTAATGTGGCTTTATGAAATTTCAACAGAAATAAATTAAAAAAAAAAAAAACTTGCTGGTATTTCTTGATTTTCTATAAGAGACCTTTGTTGCTATTGCAACTTTTTATGTTATACCATTTTCTCTCTTTCCCTTCACACTTTATTTTTCTCTGTTTTCAATAAATCCTTTTTGCAACATTTGTAAGGAAATCCTGCTTTGAGTGTGGAAGTCTCCCAGGCCCATGAAGAAATGAGGTTGAGTTTAATATTTATTTTTCCAAGTTATGCTGCACACTTCTCTGGTGAAAGGAGATTGAATAGTTTCCTCCAAACTGGTCTTGTATTGTTCCACTCCTCTTAAGGAGACAACTGGGTTAGAATAGTTCGGCCAACATTAATCAGACACCAACTTTGCTGCTTCTTGAGGAAAAGACCTCATTCTTTCTCAGGATACATGTCTGCAACTCTCTTCTGAAAGGGAGATTCTACCCTTGGGAAGGATTATAAGGAAATATTTTTTCTCTCTTCCATGTTATTCACAATTAATTGAGATAATTCAACTTTATCTCAGACTGAATTTTATTATGGTAGCATTGTCATCTGTGCTGGCTTATGTGCTGCCTGATGTTAGAAGTTACACAACTTGCTACAAGTATCAGCAGGGATAGCCACAATGGACAGGTTTCATTGGAGCTACCAGACTAAGACAAACTAGGAAGAAAAGCCAGATGATCTACTTCCAAAAATTAACCAATGAAAACAATATGGTTCATAACAGAACATTGTCTGACTCATTTATTTGCATTACACACATCATCAGAAACAATCCATCACATAATGTTTGGTGAAGTAGAGGGCCAGTGAGGACATGATAACTGATTGGTGAGATGGACTGTCACAAGAGTTGCAACAATAGATTGGATATGACAATGATTGTAAAGAATACACAGGGTAGGGAGGTTCTGGCAAGATGGCGGATTAGGCAGAAAGACTGCACAGACCCTCTTCAACAAAGAAAAGGGAAACCAATTAACACAGACACAGAAGATAATCTTGGACCCCTGTGCCTCGAAGGGAAATATACAGAAGTGGACTAAACCCCAACTAGCAGAAGAATTTGCTTGAAAATACCAAAAATGGAGACAGACGGAGCTGCGTTCTGGCAGCGATTCAGAGCAACCCTGAGAGCACAGACAGCTTGGAGATTCCCGAGTGGTGGTAGGACCTGAGAATTAACCTAAAAATCACCCTGCTAGCCAGGGACTGCATAGACTGTGCACGGTGGCTGGGGAACAAACAGAGAAGGTGAAGAGAAAGGTGGGCTAAGCTGTAGACTTTTGCAGGTCTGGAGGACGCTGCCATTTTGAAGGTTTAAAAAGTGGTTTGACTATTTTGGATATTTAAAGAGACAACGCTCTCACAGATTTCTGGGGCTTAAGAACACATTCTGCTTTCCAGGAACCCCAAGGACGCTTGGGGCCTGAAAGACTGAAAAGGTACGACATTCTTCTTGTTACTACACCCTACACCCGCTTGGTGAACAGAGGTATGGCCATCCCCACTCCCACCTACCTTCTGGGCCCACAGGAACTCCATCACAGTCTGTGTGCTCA
>NW_006921856.1:4024895-4026084 GCF_000298275.1 Orycteropus afer afer | reverse complement strand
CACTAGTAGCAAAGTTGAACAAAACAGAAAATAACAAATGCTGGCAAGGGTGTGGAGAGATTGGGACTCTCATACACTGCTGGTGGGACTGTAAAATGGTGCAACCATTGTGGAAAGCAGTATGGCGATTCCTTCAAAAGTTGGAACTAGAAATACCACTTGACCCAGCCATTCCATTACTAGGTCTATACCCTAAAGAAGTGAGAGTCATGACAAGAACAGATATACGCACACCCATGTTCATCGCAGCATTATTTACAATAGGTAAAAGATGGAAACAATGTAAGTGTCCATCAACTGAGGAATGGATAACCAAACTATGGTACATACATATAATGGAATACTACACAACACTAAAGAATAATGTAGAATCTGCAAAACATCACATAACGTGGATGAACTTGGAGGACATGCTGAGTGAAATAAGTCAATCACAAAAAGACAAATATTGTATTAGTCCATTATTGTAAAAGTTAAGGAAAGGTTTATCTATTGAAGGAAATTTCCTTTGTTGGTTATCAGGGGTGGGAGGGGAGGGGAGGGATAGATAGAGATAAGTATTGATTTGGGTGAAGAGAAGGGCAATGTACCAAATGTGAATGACCAATATGGCACCATTGAGGATGACAAAGACATAGAGAGGTACATGGGAGGTACAGACAACATATGAACCCTTTTGCATATACAGTACTGCGTTGTCAGTGAAGGCAAGCATGGGTATATGGATGGATAGATAGGTGGACAGGCTAAACGATTAGCTATGTCTATGAAATGGAGAGAGTATCAAAGATCATATATAGGGTTGGCAGACAATGGTCCTATAAGTTTATGTGAATGATCAGAATTCCCAGATGTATAGTAGATCTGACAAGGGGCAAAGTTGTGGTCACTGCTTGGTCACAGCCAGCTACCCAGAGGGACCAAGCAGTTGATCCTGAGGGCTTGGGACCGTAGTCGCAGGGGACATCAAACTCAATTGGCATAATATACTATACAAAACACTGTTTCACCTCCTACTTTGGCGAGTAGCAACTGGGATCTTAAAAGCTAGCAAGCTGCCATCTAGATGCAACAATGGGTCTCTTCTCGTCAAGAGCAAAGGAGAAAGAAGAAAACCAAAATTAATGGAAACAATTAATCCTAGCGACTGTTACACCATCTGATCTGCAACCTATACAACTAAGAGACC
>NW_006921856.1:4018483-4024435 GCF_000298275.1 Orycteropus afer afer | reverse complement strand
AAAAAAAAAAAAAAAAAAAAAAAAGATTACACAGGGTAAAGCAATGTTTCATTCTTCTTTGCATAGGTTGCCATGATTCAGAGTAGACTCTATGGCAGCTATATCTATCTATCTGTCTATCTGTCCGCCTGACTGCTAGCTTATCTATCTATCATCTCTCTTTCTCTCTACTATATGTATATACAGTGATAGATAGTGAGACATAATGAGAGATAGAGTATATATATATATATAGATAGATAGATAGATTATATATATATGTAATCTATCACTATCTAGCTATCATCTATAATTTAATATTTTATGCTAGAAATTCTAGTGCAATGAATAGATCTTGTAGCTTTCCCTCTGAAAAGTGATCAGATATGACTCCCATAGTTTCTGGAAGGTAATATGTCACCACCCAAAAGAATGACTTTGGAAATCACAAAAATGAGCCTCATGTGAGTTTGTGACCTAGCAATTCTCGACTAAGCATAATACGTTGACCTTGTAAACCTTAGTTTCCCAATCAGTAAAGTACAATATAAAACAACCTATTGCATAGACTCACAAATGGGTTAAATAGAACAGGCCTAGATAAGCCTGTGATAGAGAGCACAAGCTGAACATCCAACTAAGCACAGTGTATGAAACGCTAATCTTGTAAGCTCTTCTACTAGTTACCAAATGATCTCTCTGCTTTTCATATAAATTTTCAGTAAATATTTGTGAATTGTATATTCTTTATGATATGGACCAAAAAATAGATTGCCTCCACAGACAATCTAAGGAAGTAGAGTTCTGGAGCACTTTAAGCATCCCACAGCTAACACAAAGAGGCAGGATTTCTCAAGAGATGGTCAGCTCTCTGTTACTTCCCTCTGATTATATCTTCCATTGATTATTGGTGAATACAATTTTTTACTCCCTGGCAGCCCTATGACATTGTCTACAAAAGACCCAAATGTTAATGTTTGTGTGTAGCTTGTCTGTTTCCTCATCCTTAAGAAATTCTACTAGAGAGATCAGCAGTCATTTTTATTCCCACTTTTTTTTTTTTTTTACATTTATTTGCTTGTTCTCTTCCCCTTTTCCCCATAACATATTATTAACAAATAATAAAAGTATTTGTTAACTGATGTTTTTCTTGCTCTTCTTCAGATTCAAGCTGGGATTCTTCCAATCTCTGTCTCAGTAGCAAATCCTCCTACTTATCCATGCTGTGTCTGAAATTTTCATACCCTTTCTGGGGTCATTACGGAAGTAGATTGACCAACCTTCCTTCTGAGGAGTGGCAGGTGGGTATGAACTGCCAGCCTTCTGGTTAGCAGTCAAATGCCTTAGGCACTACACCACCAGAGCTCCCTTTCATGGGTGGGAAGAAGTAGGGCCTTGAAATCAAATACCATGTACTCAGGTTTTCTTTGATCTACTCCCTGGGATGAATTTTAGTCATTGCTCATGTTGGCCTCCTCTATACTAGTTATGCCAAGTCACATCTACCTTGTACAGGTACAGCCTGCTGAAGCTCTAGCTTGTTATAGGACAGCTTGTGTTATATGGACACCTGGACGAAAGCCAAGCAGGTGACCACATATGTACCCAGCACCAGTGGCCTGTCCTAAACCCTATTTCTGAAGGCAGCCTGCCAGCAGAACCATTTGGCCTGCCTAGGCCTCTTCTCTTCTCTAGCATCCCCAGTTCCTTGATACTCAAATGGAACTTGTACTGCACCCACTTCACTTTGATTCACCAGGGGTGTTCATTCTATCATTTACCTCCTACAGCGCTCTTCCCCCAAGCTGTTCTTTACTTTGGCTCTGCCTTATACTATTTCAACTATACTCCTTGGTTTATGAATATGACACACACCAAAACTGTAATCTTTGTTTCTGAGTCTGCCCATCAGTCCATGAACACAGTCCATTGAGTCTTCCCTGACCAAAAGTGAGTCTGGAGTACTTGGTTTCAAAATGCCAGCCCCTGTTGCCCTGATGCATTTTTCCCCCAAGTTTTCTCCTTAAATGATCCTGATATGATTCCCTCCCTAATAAAATGATTTTGAGTGAATTATTGCTCCCAATTTTCCATTCCCACCTATGAGAGATTCATGTATCCAGCCTCTTATTTTGTGACTTTGCATCTCCTTTTTTCTTATGTCACTTTTACTCACGTGATTTGCTTTTGCCAATGGAATGTAAATGGAAGGGAAGCTTTTTCTGAGCCAAGGCCACAAAAGGCATGGAGTGTTTCTACTAGCCATTCTTGCAGTCCTGTGGGCTGCAAAAAAGGAGAATATGCCCGAATATCCACTACCCCTTCAGCCAAAGACCTGTAATGAAGACACAATCACATCTGATGTTGATCAGAAACTTGGAGTACAGCTTGACTTAGCTAAGAACATTGATCAGCCAAACTTCAACCAGTCTTAGACCTGTGAGCATGAAAATTAATATTTATTGTTCTAAGCCATTGAGATTTGCAGTATACTATGGAGTAGGACTGATACATGGGAGCACTCATATTCGCACATGGTGGTTGATGTGATGCCTTTTGATGGGATGATGTGAGATCCTATTTCCTGACTTTTAATAAAGGTTAGCCACTTCCATCTTTTCTGAAGGTAGAAATCGACTATGACTTAACCCTTTTCTTCCCTAGGGAAATTTTGTTCATTTCATAAGAGGAAAAAAAAAATGGATTTCTATTAATTCTCTCCTCTTTGCCTTTTCAGGCTAATTAATTTATATTTTGGAACAATGGGTTGAGAAATAAAAACATGAATCTCTGTTATTCTCTTCTTTAAAGGACAGTATACGCAGTTTTAAAGGGAAAATGGCCTAGTAAATCACCTGTGACACAGAACCAGTGGCCCCAAATTGGCTGCTCACATAATCATCTAGACAGCTTGTAACATGGAAGAATATCTCTGTGGCATGTCCTGTACTCTCTCCCAGAATTCCCCAGGAGAATGAAGCTTCTGTTGCTGACAGTAGTAACCAGCTCAATAATGCACCTTTTATTTGTTTCTTTTCTGTGCCTATCTCATTTCTCTCTTTCCCAGATGATCTCCCAAATAAACCACTTACATGAAAACCCTTATTATCTCCAGATTTTCTTCTGAGGGGACCCAATTAATGATACCTGCTGCAAAAAGGACTTGGAGGCAGCATCTTCTGACCTCTTCTAACTTCACAAGAAGAGGACAGAATTACCAGCAGCAGCCACTCCTTGGAAGGAAGATGGGGCAATCTACTTCCATAATGATACAGCCTTGGAAGCCCTAAGAGGGGTTGGATGAGTCAGATCCAACTCGACAGTAGTGAGTTTGTTGCTTTTTTTGTTTGTTTCTTTGTTTTTACGCAGTAATCTGGTGGGATTTACAAAGACTATGGCTAGAAAAATTACCTAGTAATTCAGTGTACTGCACTTGCTGAACAGAATCCCCGGCACAGGGCACAGGATTGTGCACAGACTACCATTCGAGAACCAGTGAGGTGGATGGGGACATAGCTCAAGATCTGAATGGGTCAATAATCAAATCCAAATGATGGCATATGGTGGTGGCTTGGTCTTAGACAAATGACATAACTTTGCAAGAGTGTAATAAAATGGGGTCAAGATTGCAGTAATGATTAGAGAAGACATAGGAGAGTCGGGCACACAGTAAGCATTCTTCAAATGGCAGTCATTGTATCATGAGTCCCCATCACACTACCTTTCCTTTTTTTCCCCAAAGAATGGTGAATCTTATTTATTTTTTAATATTATTATTATTATTTAAATCCTTTCACTCATATCAGACCTGTCTCTTAATTATCCATCCATTTTCCCTCCTTTCCCCTCCCATCCCTGTTAAGCAACAAAGAAAATGTCCTTCCCTGTATAAAGTTTTCCTTGACTTTTTACAATAATGGGCACATATGATATTTGTCCTTCTGTAATTAACTTATTTCACTCAACATAGTGTTCTGTCAGTTTATCCATGTTATGAGGTGATTCCCTGATTCTTCATTATTCTTTTATGTTGCATAATATTCCATTGTGTGTATGTGCCATAGTTTGGTTATCCATTCATCTGTTGATGGGTTCTTAGGTTGTTTCCATGTCTTCACTATTGTAAAAGAGCTGTGATGAACTTGCATATATTTTTTTGCATCCCGAATCTCACTTTTTTAGGAGGTCAGATTTAGATTTCTAGTAATGGGATTGCTGGATCAAATGATATTTCTATTTCCAACTTTTAAGGAAGTGCCATAGCATTTTCCAGGGTGCTTGTATCATTTTATTTCACCAGCAGTGTATGGGGAGCTCTGGTAGCATAGTGGCTAAGGCACTTGACTGCTAACCAGAAGGCTGGCGGTTCAAACCCACCAGCCACTCCTCGGAAGGAAGGTTGGGCAATCCTACTTCCGTAGTGATACTGCCTTGGAAACCCAAGGAGGGGTCGCTATGAGTCAGGGCCGACTCGCCGGCAAAATAACAACAACAGCAGTGTATGAGAGTTCCAATCTTTCCATATCCTCATCAGACTTGATGTTTTCTGTCCAGTTGAACTTTGCTATTAGTGCTGGGGTGAGATGGTATCTCATTATTGTTTTGATTTACATCTCTTTAATGACTGAGCAAACAATCTGAGAAACTGGACTATATAAAGAAGAGTGTGGCATCAGGATTGGAGGGAGATTCATTAGCAACTTGTGATATGCAGATGACACAGTTTTGCTTGCTTGTTGAAAATGAAGATAGCTTGAAGCACTTATTGATGAAGATTAAAGACACCAGTTTGCATTATGGATTACATTTCAACATAAAGAAAATGAAAATCCTCACAATTGGCCCAATGAGCAGCATCACCATAAATGGAGAAAAGATCGAAGTTGTCAAAGATTTGATATTACTTGATTCCACAATCAAAACAAATGAAAGTAGCAGTCAAGGAATCAGATGACATATTGCACTGGGCAAAGGTCAAAGATGTCACTTTGAGACTAAAGTGGGCCTAACCCAAGCCATGGTATTTTCAATCACTTCATATGTCTGTGAAAGCTGGACAATGACTAAGGAAGACCAAAGAAGAGTTGATGCTTTTGAGTTGTGGTGTTAGCAAAGAATACTGAAAGTACCATGGACTGCCAGAACTAACAAACCTGTCCTGGAAAAGTGCAGCCAGAACACTCCTTGGAAGCAAGAATGGCCAGACTTTACACCTACTTTGGTCATGTTGTCTGGAGAGACCATTCCCTGGAGAAGGATATCATGCTTGGTAGAGTGGATGGTCAATGAAAAAAGGGAAGGCCCTCAACAAGATAAATTGACCCAGTGACTGCAACGATGGGCTCAAGTATATCAAGGATTATGATGGGGCAGGATCGGGCAGTGTTTTGTTCTGTTGTTTATAGGGTCATTATGAATCAGAGCTGACTCAATGGCACCTAACAACAACAACAACAATAGCTAATGATCATGAACATTTCTTCATGTGTTTGTTGGCTGCCTGAATATCTTCTTTGGTGAAGTGTGTGTTCATATCTTCTGCTCATTTTTTAATAAGATTGTTTTTTTGATGTTGAAGTACTGACGTTTTCTATAAATTTTAGAGATAAGTCCCTTCTTCGATATGTCATTGCCAAATATTTTTTTTCCAGTTTGCAAGCTCTATTTTCTCTCTTTTGAAAAAGTCTTTTGATGCACATACAAATTTAATTTTCAGGTCCCAGTCATCTACTTTCTCTTCTGCTATTTGTGTATTTTGGATTATACTTGATAGTCTATTTATGACACTAATTATAGCCCCTAAATTTGCCCTTAGTTTATCTTTGCTGAGCTTTATGGTTTTGAGTTTTACATTAAGGTCTTTGATCCATCTTGAGTTGCTTTTTTGTATGATATGAGAATGGATCTTGTTTCATTTTATACAAATGGATATCCAGTTTTGTCACCACCATTTCTTTTTTTTTTTTTTTTTTT
>NW_006921856.1:4004822-4014148 GCF_000298275.1 Orycteropus afer afer | reverse complement strand
GATGGAGAAGGAAGTAGTGGCTGTCGCTCAGTAACTGAAGTTGCAGGAGGTGTGGGTGTGGTTGTGTCTTATGGAGACTGTTGTTGTCTCCCACTCAATTAGACACAAATTACAATTGAATAACCTTCAAAAAACTTGTCAGTCTTGCAGGTCCCAAGTGTCCTTGGGGTTGCTGGAAAGCAGAATATGTTCTTAAGCCCCAGGAATCTGTGAGAGCGCTGTCTCTTTAAATATCCAAAATAGTCAAGCTGCTTTTTAAGCCTACAAAATGGCGGCATCCTCCAGACCGGCAAAAGCCCACAGCTCAGCCCACCCTTCTCCTCACCCTCTCCATTTGTTCCCCAGCCACTGTGCGCAGTCCTCCATGCAGTCCCTGGCCAGCAGGGTGACTTTTAGGTTAACTCTTAAGTCCTACCACCACAGGAATCTGCGAGAGCTCTGTCTCTTTAAATATCAAAAATAGTCAAGCCGCTTTTTAAACCTACAAAATGGCAACACCCTCCAGACCAGCAAAAGACCACAGCTAAGCCCACCCTCCCCTCCACCCTCTCCGCTCGTTCCCCAGCCACTGCACACAGTCCTCCGTGCAGTCCCCGGCCAGCAGGGTGATTCCTAGGCCAATTCTTAAGTCCTACCACCACTCGGCAATCTCCAAGCTATCCATGCCGCCAGGAACACCCAGGATCGCTGCCAGACAACAGCTCTGTATGTCTCCTTTTTTGGTATTTTCACACAAATTCTTCTGCTAATTGGGGTTTTGTCCACTTCTATATCTTTCCCTTTAAGGCTCAGGGGTCCAGGATTATTTTCTGTGTCTGTGTTAATTGGTTTCCCTTTTCTTTGTTGAAGAGGGTCTGTGCAGTCTTTCTGCCTAGTCCGCCATCTTGCCCCAGCACCATTTCTTAAAGAGACTCTTTCCCATTGACTAGGTTTTGATCCTTCTTCCATGAGTAGATGGATCAATTTCTGGACTCTCAATTCTGTCCCACTGATCTATATGTCTATCATTGTACCAATACCAGGCTGTTTTGAGTACTGTGGCTGTATTGTAGATTTTGAGATCCAGGAGTGTGAAACTTTGTTTTTCTTCTTCAGTAGTGTTTTCTTATCTGTGATATCTTTCCTTTCCACATAAAATTAGTTTTTCCATATCCTTAAAGAATGTTTTGATTACTTCATGCCACTCTAACAGGGAATACCACAAATGGGTGGCTTTTACAAACAGGAGTATATTCTCTTACAGTTTTGGAGGCTAGAAGTCCACGTTCAAAATGCCAGACTCTAGAGCCTGGGTGAAAGCGCCTTGACCTTGGTCTTCAGCTCTGCCTCTTACTCCTGGCCCACTGGAGGTAGAAGCATCTCTTCATTCAAGCAGCTACTAGCTGCTAAGGCTGACAAGCCCAAAGTGAACAAGTAAGAAGGCACAGTCCCCATATTAACAAACTACATGGCAAGCCATTGATTCAAGTCCCATCAACAGTTCTAAGATCTGCAGACAACATGGCAGGCTGTTGAATAATGACTCGGCTACATGAAGGGTTCAAGCATGCCAAAAAGTTAAAGACCTTCCTGAAAGCTGCTTATTTTACACTGGAAGCAGACCACATCCCTAAAGCAGCTACTCAGCTGCTCCAGTAGATTCCACCATGGAACTTAATGCCAGTCTCACCATGGGGAATATCTATATCCAGCTGCCCAGCCAACCAACCAGGCCCAGCCAAGTTGACACACAACCTTAACTACCATAAATGTTGATGGGATTTGGATTGGGATTGCATTGAATCTATATATTGCTTGGGTAGAATTGGAATTTTCACAATGTTCAGTCTTCCTATCCATGTGCATGGGATATTCTTTTATTTATGTAGGTCTGTTATAGCTTCTTTCAGTAGTGTTTTTTAGTTTTCTTTGTACGGGCCTTTTCTGTCCCTGGCAAAATTTATTCCTAAGTATTTTATCTTCTTGGTAGCTATTGAAGTTTTATTCTTTTCTTTACATCTGTTTCAGATATCTCTTTGCTGGTGTAGAGGAATGCAACTAATTTTTGTATGTTGATCTTGTATTATGTCACTCTGCTGAACCTTTCAATAGTTCCAATAGTTTTTTTGCTGAGTCTCTTGGATTTTCTATGTATAGGATCATGTCATCTACAAAAAGACATAGTTATACCTTTTTTGCCAATTTGAGTAACTTTATTTCTCTTTCTTGCCTTATTGCCCTGGCTAGGACTTCCAATGCAATGTCGAATAAAACTGGTGATACATGGCATCCTTGCCTAGTTCCTGTTCTTGAGAGGAATGCTTTGTGTCTCTCTCCATTGACAATAATATTGGTTGTTGGCTTTGTGTATATGCTCTTTATTATGGAAAGGAATTTCCCTTCTATTCCTATTTTGCTGAGAGTTTTTATCAGGAATCTGTGAAGGATTTTATCAAATGCCTTTTCTGCATTGATTGGTGTGATCATGTGGCTCTGTTCTTTTATATTATTTATGTGGCTGATTATATTCATTTTTTTTCTAATGCTGAACAATCCTTGCATATCTGATATGAATCCCACTGGGTAATGGTGTATTATATATATATATATATATATATATATATATATATATATATAGTATTGGATTCTATTGGGGAGTATTTTGTTGAAGATTTTTGTGTCTGTATTCATGAGGTATATTGGTCTATAGTTTTCTTTTTTAGTAATGGCTTTGCCTGGTTTTGGTTGTTTCATAGAGTTAATTTGGGAGTATGACATCATTTTCCATGTTCTGGAACAGTTTGAGTAGAATAGATGTCACCTCTTCTCTGAACATTTGATAGAATTCTCCTGTAAAGCTGTCTGGGCTGGGACTTTTTTTGTGTGAGAAATTTTTTTATGACCTGCTCAATTCCTTCATTTGTTATGTGTCTGCTCAAATATTCTACCTCAGTCTGTGCTGGTTTAGTTAGGTAGTGTGTTTCTAAGAATTTGTCCATTTCTTTTAGGTTTTCAAATTTGTTGGAGTGCAGTTCTTTGATATTCTGTTATTATTCTTTTTATTTTGATTGGCTCTGTTGTGATGTTGACCATTTAATTTGTTATTCATGTTGTTTGCATATTCTTTCTTTTCCTTAAATTTGTCACTGGTTTGTCAATTTTGCTAATCTCTTCAAAGAACCACTTCTAGTCTGATTAATTGTCTTTATTGCTTTTCTGTTTTATTTCTGCTCTGATCTTATTTCCTTTCTTCCGGAGACTGAAAGCTTGTTTTGTTTCTCTTTTTCTACTTGTTGGAGTTGTTGAGTTGAAGTTTTGATTTTGATTTTTTCTTCTTTTTTGATGTGTGCATTAATTGCTATATGTTGATCACTGATCACTGCTTTTGCTGTGTCCCAGATATTTGGGTATGTTGTGTTTTCATTCTTGTTTGTTTCTAAGATTTTTATTTATTCATTATTAATTTAATTTCTTTTGTTACCCAGTGGTTCTTGAGCAGAGTGTTATTCATATTCCATGTATTTGATTTTTCTCCCTGACATAGTTATTGTTGATTTCAAATTTTGTATCATTGTGATCTAAGAAGATGTTTTGCAAAATTTGGATGTTTTTAAATTTATTAAGGTTTGATTTGTGGCCTAGCACATGGTCTATTCCAGAGAATACACTACCTTTTAACTAATAAAATGTGAGCCTTATAGGCTATTATAGAGCCCACAAGGCCTTCTAAAATTCTTCACCAAGCATGGGAGGACCTTTCCTTGCACAATAGATCCAATCTTCTGTAAAAATAAATCTAATAAAAATTGACATATTAATCCAGGAAACCAGTCCATTCAACCAAGTATTCTCTCCTCAAAAGGACATTAAGAAATGGCCAGTGAAGAAAACTGATGCCCTTCCTGCTCTTTATTTCCCTCCAATCCATTACCACCATCACCTCATAGGTGAAAGATGGAGTTGAATTCTTTAATCATGCTCCCACATACTAGTCAAATCAGAAACTTGCCCTGGAGCCAGGTATTAGCATTTTCTCTTCTAGAAGTTGTTTACTTTCTTATTCTTCAAGCAATTCTCTTTCACAAATGTCATCTTTCTTCCTGGCAGCCCAGAAAGAACTGCTCATCAATGTCTCTAGTAACCTCTTCCCAGACTCTAAGCTTCTTTTTCTTTCTTCACCAGCCCAACAGGGGTCACGATGAGTCAGAATTAACTCCATGGCAGTGAGTTTGTTTCGTTTGTTTGATCTCCCAGAAGAATGTGTAAGCATGCTGTGTTTTCAGTCCTGTGTACACTCCTAAGGAAAGGGTACTGGGTGAAGGTGCTTATAAATTTTACAGCTAATGGAACAAGTAACTAGTACAAGATATTTGTCAATTAGTCCCAATAGAAAAAATGAAAACAACAGAATGGGATGTCTTCCTCTTTTGCATGACTATAAATAGTCTGTGTAACCCAAAGTTTGTACCTTAAAACTTCTTTGGTAAGCACAGAAGGATTACTATATCCTAACCTCATACTTAGGAGCTCTGGTGCCATAGTGCTTAAGGCATTTGATTATTGACCAGAAGCCTGGCAGTTCAAAACCACCAGCCACTCCTCAGAAGGAAGATTGGGCAATCTATCACTTTAGAAACTCAAGGAGGGATTGCTATGAGTCGGATCTGACTCAACAGCAGTGAGGTAGGTTTGTTTGTTTGCTTGTTTTACCTCATTCTTAATTCTCTATCTCTCCCTTTGTGTGTGTGTGTGTGAAAATGAGATATAATAATATACATGATAAGATATAATAATACATAATAATCTCCAACTCTTAATTCTTTTATTATTCTTATATTAAAAAATACAGAATAGCCCCTAGTCACCTTTTAGGCCTAGAATAGGACTCACTCCCATGGCTTCCAGCCAAACAATAAGACAGACATATAAGGTGAACATTTACAATGAGTAGGTACACTCCTTCAAGCAATCAATCCTGGGAGATCAGAAGGACAAGTATTTGCACAGGGAAACAGCTCAGAGGGCTGGAATGCATAGGAAAGAAGAACACAGGGGAAAGGTAATCACACGGAGGAAGTGAGAAGAGAGCTGTGACATTTTGGGGATTGCAATCAAAGTAATGAAACAAAATGTGTATGAGCTGCTGTATGGAAAATGAATTTTTAAATTGTCAACCAAATTACAATTTAAAAAAAGCAGAATAGTTTTTCAAGAAAAGAAAAATGGAGAGCAAAGTATCTTATTGCTCTCATCAGTTGGGTCTTGCAGAAGTAGACACTGAGAGAAGGATGTGAGAGTAGGCCACTTATCTGAGAAGTGATCCTCATTGAGTACTGATGGGAAGTGGGGGAGGGTAAAACAGGGACAGGAAGGAAGCCAGGACAAGTTGCTGGTACAAGATGAGCATCTTGTGAGTAAATGGGACTTAGTCTCTCTGAGACTTCTGGAAAAGGCTGTAACACCCATACTGCAGAAGGATGAGGAGAGTGAGCCATTTATCCACTGACTTCCATTTGTTTTTGATTAAGGTCAGATCTTGGAAGTGCCTTTCACTCCCTTGAAATTCCAACCTGTCCTATATGAGAAGCAAGCATTCTTATGCCCAGAGGAGCCCTCAAGTATGGAATTTCCCTTATATGCAGAAAAATAGTATACTCAGGGGCAATGAAGACTCACTCAGCTGTAAGAAACCATTCCTACTCCCTGTTTTCCCTTGATGTTGTCCTTTTTCTTCTTCATTTTCTTTATTTTGTTGAATGTGTGTGTTGGGGAAAAGTTACTAAAAACAAAATCTACTCCCAACCCAGAAAACATCTCTACAAAAATATAAGAGAAAGACAAATTTTATTATTAAATAAGCATTAATCTTAATGCATCACAAGTAATTCACTAAATAGACAGAAAGAAATCTTAACTATTGTGTGGGTCATAGGATACAATCATTACATTACATTCATATTTTTAAGATAATTATTAATTTTCTCTCCCTTCTGGTATAGATATAGGGCTAGGCCATTTTGGTTCATGCTAATCTCCTTACAGGAAAAACATACTGGTAAAGGAAAATTATCTGAAGTATTATTTTCATACTTTTTAGAAAGACAAAGAATTTACAATTACAAGTAATCTAAAATGAATTTTAAGTAAAACAATTGAGGAGGGGATCTCCTTCCCCTATTTTCACCAGGGAATTTACCCATTGTTTATTTTCCATTTGTACTTGTCTTTACATATGTATTCATTTGTATTTTTCACCATACTAGTAATCATGCAGAACACAACTTAAAAACATGGTGCATGGTGTATTTGTAACTGTCTATGTCAGGGGTTGGCAAATACTTTCTGGAAAGGGTCAGAAGGCAAATATTTTAAGTTTGGCAGGCCATATTGACCCTGTTTTAGCCACTGAACTCTGTCATTGTAGCACTAAAGCAGCCATGTTGCTATTGTTATTTACCAACAAGTCTTTCCTGACTCATGGCAACCTAATGTATAATAGAACAAAATATTGCCCAGTCTTGCACCATCTTCATGATTATTGGTATGTGTGAGTCAATTGTTGTGACCGTTGTTTTAATCCATCTCATTGAGGATCTTCACTGGCCCTCCAATTTTCTAATGATATTCTCCAGTGATTTATCCATCCTGATTTCCAAAGCATCCAAAGCAAGTGAGTCAAAGTCTTGAAGAATGTTCTGTTATGTTTATGGTGTTTTCATTGGCTAAATTTTGGAAGTAGATCACTAGGCCATTCATCCTACTGCTATTGTTAGGTGTTATTGAGTTTGTTCCAACTTATAGGGACCCATATCCAACAGAAAAAACACTGCCTGGTCCTGTGTCATCCTCACATTTGTTGCTATGTTTGAGCCTATTGTTGCAGCTGCTGTATCAATCCATTTTGTTGAAGGTCTTCCTCTTTTTCATTGACCTGTCACTTTACCAAGCATGATGTTCTTCTCCAGGACCCTGATAGCATGTGCAGGGTACATGAGATGAAGTCTCACCTCTCTCACTTCTAAAGAGCATCTTGATTGTTCTTTTTCCGAGACAGATTTGTTCATTCTTCTTGCAGTCCATGGTATATTCAATAAACTTTGCTAACATCATAATTCAAAGACATTGATTTTTCTTTGGCCCTATGGAAGCTCTACTGAAACTTATCTATCATGTATGACCCTGCTGGTATTTGAAATAGTGGTGACACAGCTTCCAGCATCACAGCAATGTGCAAGTCATCATAGTACAGCAAACTGACAAGTGATAGAAGACAGTCATAGACCATGTATAAAGGAACAGGTGTGGCCAGATGCAGCCCACAGACCACAGTTTTCCCTCCTTGGTTTAGGTTATCAGCCATATATTTTGCCTATTCTTAATTGCCTCCCTTACATAGCCCCTCTTAGTCAGAGTTTTGCCCTAAAAGAAAGCACTTTAAGATGTCAACACCTAGCCTCCATATTCTGAAATGAAAGCTGCATCCAGTTCTTCAGCTCCTGAAGATTCAGCCAATTACAAATTCATGCTTTGTTTTCTATGTTATTTTAGAAAATTTTTGTCATTTTTAAAAATTATGTCAAATATAATAATTTTCTTTCACTCAACCTACAAATTATTCTTTTTCTCCTTCCTTTCATTTTGTTGTTTATCTACAAAGTCACAATTCTTTATCATTGATCTCCTTTCTGTTGTCAAGCCTTTCTCTTTTCACTACAAACACAAAAATAAACTCATTAAGAAGAATCAGTGTCTGGCTGTTTATCCAACTTTGCTTAAACTCTACACCAAGCTGTATTACTGGCCTGGAGGAACCACAGTATTTAAAAACAAACCTCCTCTGTTCTCTCCCTCTTCCTGGTCCATACTTCTTGGAGGAGGGGGAAGTAGACATTCCTGGCCACCTGAAAGGGAGGCATTCAACTTAACTGTTGGTTTGCCCTGATATTGTCACTCCTCTGGTCAAGGCCTCGGGGCTTAACTTTATTTTCAAAAGTTGTATTCTTACAAAACTTGAAGTTGTAAATAGAGCAATGCATAAAGGACAAAATTCAACTCAGGTCATCCCTGCATCACTGTAAGACTCCATAATAATTTCAGCAGCTGGAAGAGAGGTAAATTGTATTTTGAGCCATTAATATGAAGCTTGAAAAATTGTGAGGCTTTGGAATTGGCATGTGTGATTTTCAAAGCACAACCTATGCTGACTTTAAATCAGATTTATGCTAAACCATGTAAGGAGACAAGAACTGATGTATTGATGTACACACCCCAGCCTTAGAAGGGCTGGGGAAGAAACTTCAAACCCAATGCAGTTCAGTAAATTGTGAGATTACATTTATTCACCTCAGGGACAGTAACAGACATGAACCCCATTCCTAGTGAGCTCAAATCCTGAAACAAGATGACCAGAGAAATGAGAAGCAAGTTGACAATAAGCACAAAATGTCACTGTGCCATCCCTGCCAGCACATGTGATATTTGCTTTCCACCCTCTATTTTCTCCTCCTACTGACCTCTGAGTCTCTGTAGCCTTGGAAATTCATCTGGACATCTTCTAATCTCATCTTTACTGCTGCTATCATTGCCCTTTTTTGTTCTCTATGAGAAAGGCTTGTACTCATCAATTAAATATTTGCTGCAGACACTATCCTTTCAAGTTTGCCGGTTATTAGTTTGAGGCCGCACCCTGAGCCCAGTTGCCAGAAAGGATTTCTCCCTCTATCTGCACTGAGCAGAAATCCTGGCCACCATGACACTTCCCTCATGATATGGTACCACTATGTCCCAGAGGCATGCGAGATATTCATAGCTGCACCACCATCATAATATGGCAAACTGACAGACAGGTGGTAGTCTATTCATAGTGTAATGGCTGAAATTCAAACTTAGCAAACTAAAACACTATTTTATTTTGCTCCCTCTGTGTGGGACCAGGAACTCAGAATCCACTGGACTGTGAAGTTTCACTAGAATCTCTCAAGGAGTTGTTACCAGATATCTGTGTAGGCTTCAGTTCTCCCAAGGTCACCTTGACTGGATGTCCAAGGTGATTGGTGTGGCTGATAGGTGGTACTGGCTCCTGGATTACATATGGCTACTAATTAGCACAACTATGCATGCCTCTCCATGTGGCAGGGGCTTCTCACAGTGTGGTTACTGGGTCTCAAGGCAGAGGGATGTCTAGAAAGTGAATCTTCAAAAAGCCCAGGACTGAACCCAAAACCCTTCTCTTGACTGAACCTTGGAAGTCACCAGCATCACTTATGCCCCATTCTACTGTTGCCAAGTGATTCAGTAAGGCCTATCAAAGCCAAAGGGAGGTGCACACATTCCACATGTCAATGCAG
>NW_006921856.1:3985007-3997496 GCF_000298275.1 Orycteropus afer afer | reverse complement strand
GGTCTGTGCAATCCTTCTGCCTAGTCCGCCATCTTGCCCCGCCTCCGAATTTGTACCATTTTTAATCCATCACAGGACTGGAGGCCTTACTTTAACTTTTTTGAACTGGGGATTCAAAATTAGAGTTACCTGGGCAAGGGCCAGGGGGTGGCCCTTGGATAGTGCACAGAGAAGACCTCCTTGCCCACAGGGAGAAAATGCTTTGTATGGTGGGAGTACGGAACTTTGAAATCTCTTAAATATAAGTTCAAGACATAGTTCTTCCACTAACTAGTTGTGTACCTTGAACAAGTTGTTTAACTTCTCTGACCTCCAATTTCTTCATCTATAAAAAATGGCAATAATGCCATTCTTGAAGTTTGTTGTGAGAATTGTTTCTGTTATTAGGTGTGGTTGAGTCATTCCCCAACTCATGGCAATCCCATGCACAACAAAATGCAACACTGTCTGGTCCTGCACCATCCCACGGTGGGTTGTATTATGATCCATTGGGGTTTTGATGGCTAATTTTTAGAAGTAGTTCATGAGGCTTTTCTTCCTAGTCTGTCTTAGTCTGGAAGTTCACCTGAAACCTGTTCAGGATCATAGTAACATGCAAGCCTCCACTGACAGACTGGTAGCTGGACATGAGGTACATCAGCTGGGAAAGGAATCTGGGTATTCTGCATAGAAGACAAGAACCACTTTCCTCATGTTGTGAGGATTAGATTAGATTAAATGAGATGATTCATGGAAAGCAGGTTTCCTACACACCAGTTCCCAGCACATCATCCTCATTCAGTGAAAGTTGTGATAGCAGTCAGGTTGTTGTCACTGTACAAGGTGCTGGGCGAAGATCAAAGTTGTCTCATCTCACCTGCTGTTCCTTTAATTACACTCTGTCATGGATTGAATTAGGCCCCCAAAAAATATTAGTCAACTAGGCTGGGCCATGGTTCTCAGTGGTTTGGCAGTTATGTAATAATGTAGTAATTTGGCTGTTATGTACATTACATCCCCCATGATGTGATCAGCCAGTCAGTTAGTTGTAAGGGGATTATGGTGTGATTCAACACCCTTACTCAAGGCATAGCCCTGATCTAATATGAGGAGAGTTTCCCTGGCCTGTGGTCTGCATCACCTTTCATATTACAAAAGATAAAATGAGAGGGAAATGAGCAGAGAAGGAAGACTAACACCAAGAAGGAAGAGCTAGGAGCAGAGCATGTCCTTTGGACATGAGGTCCCTGTGCTGAGAATGTCCTAGGGTAAGTTTGATGCCAAGACAAATGGAATGTCAGACCCACAGATTTTGAAAGGTGATAAAGAGTTTCCTTCAGAGCTGACAGAGCAAGAAAATCTTCTTCTAGAGCCAGCACATTGAATTCAGACTTCTAGCCTACTGAATTGTGAGAGAATAAATTGTTAAATTGTTGAAGCCATCAATTTGTGGTATTTCTGTTATAGCAGTACTAGATAACTAAGACATACCTTAAGCTAGAAGTGCTGTGACTTGGGTCTCTGGAGAGTGTCCTGTACTCTCTTACACCCTGGTCTCTCTTTCACTCTCAGTCTCATGCTCTTACTTTCTCTCATTCTCTTTTACTCTTTCACTCTCTCAATTGTGCCTACTGCTCCAATTTCAAGCTATGTCGTGTGAGATTGGGAAGCTGCCTTGGGAAATTCCAAGTACTCTTGCAGTCCTTTCTGTGGCTCCTACAGCTTCCCCCACCCTGTTTTGGCTAACTGAGCACTCCTCACATGAACTTTAATGTCTCCTTAGGTTTGAAGTGGGTTCAGGTCCTTTTGAGAGGGAGTGGTGTGTTGTTCACATCTCAGATTCATCTTCTCCCTTTGAGATACACTGTGGAAAGAAAAAAAAAAAAAAACAGGTGAGAAGAAAGCCATATCGCTAACATTATTATTTCTTATTTCTCTGTGTGCAGCAACTACTGCTTCTTGGAAGAGTATGCATGAGGTTATTGGGATAAGAATTTGAATCCCCAGACTACCAGAGTGTGTTCCTTGGCCACACAACAAGCATTCCTAGTTCCAGTTACATACTGTCCTATGTGCAGATTTCTCACTTGATTAAAGACACAGGATTTGAAACAACCCTCCCCACAAATTTCCAACCATCCTTGTTCCCACCATTCCATACCACATCCATCTCCCTCCTCAAAGTCTCACTTTCTAACAATTACATAAGAATAGCCAATCGTCTGAGACTAAAATGTGTGATGGTTAGGCAGACTATGATCAAACCTTGTTTTCTGGACATTAATTAAATTCACCATTAGTGTTTGAGGCTCAGGAAAATCAGAGGAAACTATGAAACTCACCTGTCAACTTTTTCAAAACATAACAGATACTTGTATTTGTATTCTTCCTGCAAGGCTCAAACAAGATCCATTTTCTTTTTTTAAAATGATCTGCAACTTATACCATCACTAAGTTGATCAGTTATTTTGTTCTTGTTTCCTTTTCCTCATATGGCCCTGAGGGCAGATCATCTGTCAACAGATTTCTTACAGACTAAATTCTTTCCTTAATCACTCCAAATCCTGTCAGGATATTAACCTTTCTTTTTTTTTTTCTTTTTTGCATTTATATTTAAAAATCATCACTGTTCTCCTTGTTGAATTGGGCCCCTCCTCATCACTTTTCCCATGAACTCCAAAAATCACCAAATCTTTGCTGGCAATGTTCCACCACTGATCATACAGTGGACACCTTGGGACTCAGAGTCAGCTTTCAACACAAGGTCAGGCTATCACAACAAGACTCTAAATAAAAACCCACAAGAGCACTCTGACTGCTGTGTGTGAAGAAGAGTACCTCCTTAAGGCAAAAGGAAGCTCACCCATAGTCACAAGCTTTCAGCGTAATCCCAGGTCTGTATGATTATGTCCTTTTCAGAGATAAAGAACAAAAACAAAGCAGGTTAAATTGTTTCTCCAGGTCACTAAGCTCTAAGTGCCCAAATCAGCCTTGCACCTGTCTCCCCACATCACACTGCCTCTCTAAAGATGGTGGTGTGCTGGAAGAGAACATGTATCACCTCTCCAGCTTGAGGAGTCCTCAGAACTTCCAGGTCTCAACCTCTCTTCAAACCCATCCCTGTGACAGGGGTGCAGAGAGTATTTGTGTGTTTCTAGTGGCAGGCCACATGTTCATTGTTGTCTAACTCTCATACAATGCCTGATCAAGCCAACAAGCAGAGCCCCAAGAAGCTCGCTTCAGTTTCTACAACATTAGGAGCCTGGATATCTTAAACATATCTGGATATGCTGGTCACATGGGAGGAGTTGAACTTCTGTGAAATGGAACTTAAGAACTAAAGAAGGATGAGCCCCAAGTGTGCCTTTTCTGGGTCTTCAGTTCCTCCTGTCCCAGTCTCTCATTGCACATGGATACATGAAGATGCTTTTAGGAGATTTGCAAACACCTTCTTGTCACACTCTTGGTGAATTAAGATTGAATGGTCACATGGACATTGCTTAACCTCAGACTTCAATTTACAGTATAAAAAGGGGGCCAGGAAGAATGAGTGGCCAGGCTGAGGTCACAAGGGACATCAGACTAAGGCCTAATCCTCATACCAATAGTGCATGCAAAAAGAGCATGGAGGCTCATTGTCACCTCCTCTAATTTCACAAGGTGTAATGATGATCCAGAACAATATCAACAACCCAAGACCAAGTCTTATGAGGTGGAGTGATGACATGCCTTCACTGTCCAAACTTTTTATCAATTCTGACACCAACCATCCATCCCAGAGCATGTTTTTCTTTTCTGTTATGTTAGATATTTCTTTGTAATGGCCACACAGGACTCTCACACAATGCTCATGATTGTAGGGTTTTTTAGGGTAGTCATAGGTTACAATTCACTATCAGGAACAACTTAGGATGCAGTCCTTCAATCAGGATCCACTTCTCTGCAGTGCATCTCTCTGACCCTCAGCCTTTCGGTCCTTCATCCTCTTCCCTGTTTGGACAAGTGTCTCAAGCCTCTTCTAGCACTGCAAATAGGTTCCCAGAGAGACAACCCACTCTGCCAGCAGGCTCTCTGCCCAAAGGAACTCAGCTTTCTTGCTCCATGGGCTGGGAAGACTCTGTTTTGTTTTGCTCTCTTGGTTCTGCTACCTCTGTTGCTGTCATTTCTCTGCTGATGCTTTTTGGCATCTCTTGTCCTCTCAGCAAAGTGTTAAAGATCTCTCTGTATCTCCTGGATCAAGTAGGTTCAGTGCAGGGATCTTGGATCAAAAGGATGCTCTCTACTCCAGGGTCTTCGTTCTTGATGATAGTGAGACGACCCCCACCCCCACTCCCACCTTTCCACCTCTAAAAAAAAGAGAAAAAGAGAGAAAAAAAAAAACTTCCATTGAGTAAATTCTGACTCATAGGAACTTCCATTGAGTTTCTAAAGCAGTAAGTCTTTATGGAAGTAGATTGCCATATCTTTCTTCTGCAGAGCAGCTGGTGGGTTTGAACTGCCAACCTTCTGGTTAGCAGTCAAATGCTTAGGCATTGCACCACCAGAGCTCCTTTTCAAGCTCTAGAATGGTTCAGTTTAAGCCCAGCAGGTGGCAAAACTGACCAATCCTCACATTCAGGTTCTATATACCTTATTTTCACAGTCCCACCCCACAAGGGTGACATGTACCTTATTTACATTATTAATAAACTATCCAGGTCCCTTGGTGGGCCACAAGCACCTCACATTTGCATAGTACCACCTAGTCATCTGGTTGGAGTCACAAAGACCATCACTAGAAAAACCATATTAAGTAATTCAATGTACCACAGTAACTAATACTATCTGCAAGCTGAAGGCATGGGTGACAGGCACTGGTGATCAGAGCAATTATCTGGGAAATTATAGGACACTGAATTCTTTGCAGACTCCTCTTTTGGGAACTTAAAAAGTCCTGGTACAGAAGTGACAGAAATGCGGGCGTGCAGCCAACCACTTAATGATGGGCACCAGCATCCTCAGACAAACCCAGGAATACACAAAATGACTATCCTGCTGAGTTTTTATTTAAGGATCTGAAGGCTAGGGCAAAGCTGCTGGGGAGCTGTGACCTGTTCAATATTTATCAAAGGATAGCCATAGCCCCCTACCAGACCACATTACTAGGCTTATCCCAGAAGACTCCAAAGGGAGCTGTATCTGTCCACCCTGACCATCCTTCTCTGAAACAATTGTCTTGCTTTTGTTGAGTTGAGTTTCCTCTTAGTTTTGGCTTAGCATATTCCTTAAAATAGCAATGGAGCTTCACTGAAAGGTCAGTTAGATTGGTTAGCCTGGAATTTCCTGGAACCACCCAGGTTTAGGCATTGGGTGTCCAGGCCTCTCCCACCATCCATAAAGGCACTGCCTGGAGGATGACCACTACTTTCCTGCTTCCTTGTCCCTCTCTGCCCTTTGAATTAGGCAGGAAGATTTGTTGCTGAGTTTATCTGGAAATGTTTATCACCACTCCCTTCCCTAATTCTCCCCTTCCTAAGTCATACCAAATGAGAAAGTCCTTCTAGCATTCCCTCCCACAGGGGCTGAGGGAACAGAACGTGAGGCCACATTGCGGACCTATGCACTTTCCCCACTCAGGTCCTCTCTGGCCAACCAAATCTGAGAGCACAGGCTCACTTACACTCTCCTCATTTCGTGGAATTTTTTTGTAAAAAATTGCACTTTCTTACTTGTAAGATATGATTCAGAAATTCTTTCCAAGTTATACTTTCACAGTAAAGTCACTGGCATTTGAATAAGAGGCACAGAGAGAGCTGCAGGCATTTCCTGGCACAAATAAAACTAAGCTGACACAGATGGCCTTTTCTGGTGGACTGATTCATGCTAAGCTGAGAAAACTGATTTTCAATGTTCCATCTTGTTCACACTTGGGCAGACTAGCCCAACTGGAACAAATCAGCACACAAAACAGACAGACAAATGCAAAGGAGATAGATTTGCAATCAGTGAGCCAATTCCTTCACTTACAATATGAAATGCAGTAATCCAGAGATATTCATGTCATATCTCCATTTTATCCCTTTAGACAATATTTCCAGTTTTAATTGCCAATCAAATTGATTCAACTCATGGTGACCTCATCATGTTCATCAGAGTAGAACTGTGTTCCATAGGGTTTGAATGGCTGATTTTTTTGTTTTGTTTTGTTTTGTTTTTTGGACGTAGACTACCAGGCTTTTCTTCTGAGATGCCACTGGGTAGACTCAAACTTCCAACTTTTTGGTCAGCAGTTAAGTATGTTAATTATTTGCACCAACCAGGACTCCTTAGACAAGAACAGTGAAGTTAGATATTACCAGGAGACCCCTTGGCATTGGTGTATTGACATCAAACAAAGGCATTCCTCCCCAGCTCCAGGAGGAACAACTCCTTGCCTTAAGTACCCTCTCCTTTTGATATTCACTCAGCAAATGCCCTCTAAGAACATCCTATGTGCAGGGCCTTGACTAAGCAGAGAGGAAAGTAGACCTAAGCAGACCCTTGGGGGTCTGTTTTCTGTTTTCCCTTCACCCTCTAGCTAACACTACCTTCCTTTAGTCACATCAAGTCTTTCTCACACCATACTAAAAACACAGCCTGTGGACCTGGGAGTCGTCTGTGTCTTCAGATCTGTTTATATATCTGTTAGGTACTGCTTCTACAAGTTAAAATACCAACTCTGAGAATGATGTTATTTCTACATTCTTCAGGGAATCTTGCTTTGCCTATGGATAGGTTCATTTCCCTTGGTTAGCATAGTTTGACATTTCCAAGATTTATGGATGAAGGGTGGTGCTATCATCAGTAAACACATTCCTCTACCTCTTGGGCTCATGGAAAGCCAGCGGTGTACCTGGTCCACAAGTAAAATTCTTCCTAGCCACCCTACTTTTTCTCATTTCTCCCTTCCCTCTGGGTGAGCAGAGGGCATGGCACTGCATCCACTGCCCTGAGAATCGAAATCTAATGCTGCTACTCACTGCCCAGGGGTGACAATCTTGTTTTGTTTCAATTTCCACTGTCAAAACTGGCTCAAATGAGTTCAAATGGGTTGTGAAGGTCTTCTGGAATATATTAAACATTCTACAAAATAAGGTTAAGCCATCCTTCCAAGAGATCAGACGGCCACCTGAGGGAAAAAAGAAAAGGACATTTTAAGACAGTGATGGCCAGAATGGTAGCCACATGTGGCTACAAGCACTAGAATGCGAGTGGTCTGAAATGAGATGCCCTGAAAGTGTAAGCTACATTCCAGGTTTCATAGATTCAGCACAAAGAAAATAATGTAAAATATCTCATTAGAATTATTTTTCTGTTGATTACAGTTGAAATGATAATAATTTGGATATAATGGTTAAAGTGAAATCTATTATTAAAATTATTTTTACCTGATTCTTATCCTTTTTTAATGTGGCTACATCCAATGCTCATGGAAACAGCAGTCAAGAAATCAAATGACATATTGCATTGGGCAAATCTGCTGCAAAAGATCTATTTTTAAAATTGTAAAAAGAAAAGATGTCACATTGATGAATAAGGTGCTCCTGACCCAAGCCATGGTCTTTCCAATCACTTCATATCCAAATAAACACTGGACAATGTAAAGGAAGACAGAGGAGGAGTTGATATATTCAAATTTTAGTGTTGGCAAAGAATATTAAATATACCATGGACTGCCAGAAGAATGAACAAATCAGTCTTAAAATACAACCAGAATGCTCCTTAGAAGTGAGAGTGGTGAGACTTCATCTTGCTTACTTTTGACGGGTCATCAGGAAAGTTGGAAAGACCAACTGCTAGATAAGAGCATTGTGTATCATAAAGTGAGGATCAGTGAAACAAACAAAACCCTCAATGAGATAGACTAACATAGTAGCCATAATAATGGACTCAAACATACCAACAATCATGATGATGGTACAGGGCCAGGCAACATTTTGTTCGGTGATACTTATGGTCCCTACAAGTCAGAGACAATTCAATAGCAATGAGCAATAACAACAAACAAGAAAATTTAAAAATTTTTATGTGGCTGTCCTTATTTCTGTTGGATGGCACTAGCCTAATAAATAATTTTGAAATTAGGATTACAGGATTGCACTATCTCCGTCATCTGACTTCTCTTTCCTATGTAGGTGCCAAGTAGTACCTTTGGGAAAGTGTCCGGAAAGGGGCTAAGAGTTTAGCATGAGTCTGCTGTGGAAAATTCTGGAAAGAAGGTCCTAGATATCCCTGTTCATTTTGACAGTCCTTGCACAGGAGGTCAAAGCTGCATATTTTATTGCTGTTGTTGTTATGTGCTGTCAATTTGCAGCCAACTCATAACGAACCCTCCTTGGGTTTCTGAGGCAGTATCACTACAAAAGTAGATTGTCCAAACTTCCTTCCAAAGAGTGGCTAGTGGGTTTGAACTGCCAGTCTACTGGTTAGCAGTCAAGTCTAGAGGTGCTGAAATCTCAAAGATCAAAGCAGACATCAAGTTGTGTACCCCAAAGTCCCCAGTGTTCACTCTCAGTTTGTGAGTTCTCTCCAGTTCTAGACAGCTGGCCCTGAGCACACCTGCCCTTAGCCTTCCAGGAACGTTCTGGTGTCCCAACTCCCTTCCTTTTCCTGCCAAGTGTTTGTTCAAGGTAACTGTGAACAAGCTGAGCTGTCCTTTGGCCATAGAACATCACAGTGCTCACAGCCAATTCTGGCCAGCGTGGATCTCTCCCTCAGCCTGTTGGTCCTCAACAGGGCTGGTAGACCCCAACAGAACTGACAAAAGATCAATCAGGACTTGCCAGACTGGAAAAGTTTTCTTGGTTGGACAGTGGGTGGAAAGTGGGACAAGCACAAAGGATGACAACTTACCATTCTTGCTTGCTTCTATTCTAACCAGATCTTTCCCTACGAGTCCTTTTTCTGCATGTAAGTATTAGGAGCAGGACTCCAGCTCCTGAGAAAAGGACTACCCAAGAAAGAAAATCATCAAGACCATATTCTTGGGCAGGAACTCACCACAGAGCTGTGGAGCTGGCAGGATCTGGGCACAGACATACCTCATTTTACTGTGCTTCATTTTATTGCACTTAGATATTGTGTTTTTTACAATGTGAAAGTTTGTGACAACTCTGTTTTGAGCAAGTCTATTGGTACAATTTTTCCAATAGCATGTGCTTACTTCATGTCTCTGTCTCATATTTTGTAAGTCTCACAATATTTCAAATTTTTTCATAATGCTATTGCATACTTAATAGACTATAGTGTAGTGTAAACATAACTTTTATATATACTGAGAAACCAAAAAATTCATATGAATCTCTGTATTGCTGTATTTGATTTATTGCAATGGTCTGGAACTGAACCCATAATATCTCCAAGGTGTGCCTGTACTTGGGGAAGTTATTGGTAGTTATTTAGATGGAATGGCTGAGGTAAACTTCAATCTTGTGAACAAAGCCGAAAGTTCTGGTGATTGTTAGATGTCCTTCACCACAACCACCATCATCACTTCTTTGACTCACAGTATGTAAAAGGAACCTATTTATTGAGATTTTGCATAGCATTATCTCATTTAATTGTTACAATGGAATGATGTGATTATAGCTGACAGAGTTCCCACCTCTTTTTCTCACATGTAGAGGTTGGAGGTGTTAAAGAGAGGTCAGGGCCCTCTTTAGTCATCCTGCGTGGATTGTTTGCCACCTTTTCTTGCAGTCAGGGGACAGTGGCCAGCTGAGTTTCTTGCCTTAACTTTCTTGGCTCTCTACTCCATGTCCCATCATGGGAAGAAACATGCCAGGGGAAGGACATAGCTGCCCTCTATGATGGGAGAACACCCACTAGATCTGAATTCCAGCCTGTAGTCTGACACTTATTAGCTATATGAACTTGTGATATTCACTTACCTTGGCTCATCCTTGAATTTCCTAGTTTTCAAAGCAGTTGTTGAGCACCACAGTGAAATGGCAAAACTATGAGCATTTTAGAAAAGCAAAGTGCTATGTAAATGTGAATTTTTACCACGCCTGACCAACTTTTCATCAACTGCTAAAAAAAGTTTGACTGAATATTCCTTCTTTGCTCTAAATCAAGACAAAGAGCCAGGATATCTCACAGCTTTATGAGAACCCCCTCATTCTTTTACTGGGCCTAATTATTTAGAATGTCCCAGGCTCAGTTCATTAAGGGTTTAAATAAACAGATCAAATTGAGCTTAGACATCAAACTCAATTGGTATAACATACTACACAAAAACATTGCTCTACATCCTACTTTGGTGAGCAGCAACTGGGGTCTTAAAAGCTTGTGAGCTGCCATCCAAGATGCAACAATTGGTCTCTCCTCATCCAAAGCAAAGAATGAAGAAAACCAAAGACAAGTGAAATTAATTAGCCCAAAGTACTAGTGGACCATATGAGCCTTAGCCTACATTACCCTGAGACCAGAGGAACTAGATGATCCCTTCTAACCACTTGGAAAGGGATCCAAATACGAGATCCTGGGTAGAGAGGGAGAAAAATGTGGAACAAAACTCAAAATCATTAAAAAGGTTGGGGGAGAGCCAGGCAGGCTTACTGGTCTCATAAAGACTGGAGAAACCCCTGAACCTATGGGCTGTAGTCACCCTTTGGACCTCAAATTGAACTCATTCTGGTGGTTTCCAGCCAAACAATAGACAGGCCTACAAGGTGAACACAAGCTAGATATACTCCTTAGCACAATCAACTATGGGAGATCAGAAGGGCAGCATTTGCACAGGGAGACAGTTCAGAGGGCAGGAATGAATAGGAAAGAAAGAGACAGAGAAAAAGATAACCACTGGGAGGAATGGGAAAAAAGTTCTTATATTATGGGGATTGTAATCAATGCCACGAAACAAAATGTGCATGAATTGTTTGTTGAATGGAAAACAAATTTGCTCTGTAATCTTTCATCTGAATCACAATAAAAATAAATAAATAAAGTTGAGCCTGGAAAATCAGAAGTTCATCCATACACACCCTTGAAATTACATACTGCCTGGTGATCACTATGCTTGCGCATTCGAGGGATTTGAGGAAATTAAAGGAATCTTTGTTATATCTGGTGTGTACCATTACCCAATTTCTCAAGACAGATATCAAGACTGCCAAAATAATGCCTCTGGTTGTATAGAATAAAGCCATACACCATACTTAACCTAGAAAAGCATTCTCCCTAGAAGTCTTTGGAAGAGTAAGTTTATTGCAAACTTTTGCAGGAAATCCAATGAAAAAAGTTAGAAAGTAATATCAGGTGGATATAGCTTTATGTATGACGTGATTTCTTGATTTGCTTATGTGCACATATTGGGACAGAACTTGAGTGTCCTCTTTTGTATTAGATGCATCCAGGCCATGAATGAAATAGCCATAATGACTTGTGAGAAGCACATCACCTGCCGTTTCTAGGAAGCTGCTTTAAGAGACAGTGCATGATTCATTGTGTCCCCTTCCTTGCCTCTGTGGTTGTGAAAGCATCTGTCAAATTGAAGCCACTGTCATCCTAGACACTTCAGTTCCTTGAGTACAGAAACCTCACCTTGTGCCAACCTATGGTGAACATGCAATCTGAGCAAGAAGCAAATCTTTATTCTTTCAATTCCTGAGATATTGAAGTTGTCCTCCCAATATATTCTGGCTTATCCTCATTGAAACCACAAAAATACACACACAAACACACACAAAGTATACACAATGGGTCCTTCTTGAAATACTCTGTTCGTCCTCAATGAGAGCAAGCAAGGAATGCTATCCATGTGTATTGATGGGTCATCTTCATTCCTGTTTTTCATTTCTTTGCTAGCATATGCTGATATTTGTCTGAGAAACTGCTAGACAACTAAGTATATACCAAAGAGAAATGGAAACCTTTACACACAAAAACATAAATAAGACTTCCAGCACGTTGGCAGAATAGGCAGACAATCTACACAGTCCTTCTTCAACAAAGAAATAAGAAACCAATAGAAATAAAAACAGAAGATAATCCCGGAACCCTGACCTTTGGAGAGAAAGACAAAGAAGTGATTTAATATTAACTAGTAGAAGAAAGTTAATGAAAACAGGAGACAAACAGATTTGTGGAGTGTCAGCTGTCTGAGTGAGCAGACATTTTGAATATTTGCAAGTGGTATAGCCATTTCAAATGTTTGCAAGCAGTGCTATGGTCTGAGCAGCAACCTAAGAATTGGCTCCACTAGCTGAGGACAACATGAGCAACCACACTGGAGGCTGACAACTAGAAAGGTGTGATAGTCTCCTTGTTGCTCTTATACTGCACACTCTCATGTTGTGTGGAGGTGTGGCCATGCTCCCCCTTCAACCTCCTTCTGTACTGGCAGAAATTCCATCCCAGTGTATGTGCCCTGACAGAACCTAAGAGCCCCAATCTGCTCCCCAGTTTTGTTTTTGATTGTTTGCTTTTAAATTATGTTTTTTTAATTTTTTGTCTTCCCCTTTATTCTTTTTTTTTTTTCCTTTCCTGCTT
>NW_006921856.1:3981779-3984686 GCF_000298275.1 Orycteropus afer afer | reverse complement strand
AAAAAAAAATTCTTTGTCTAACTGTGTGGTAGACAGCAACAGTGTCTATATGACACAACCATACCCTCACTTCCTTCAGGCCCACACACTTACTGAGTGAGAGCCACTACTTACTTCTGTACCAAATGACCAATGATAGAAGGCAGCCAATACCAGTCCAACTCACCCTTAACTATTCTTCATGAACAGCTAACAGACATTTGTGCATCCACTCTCATTCTCTATCACACCCACTAGGAGGCAAGTGGCGAGTACCTAAGTGCTGCCAACTAGTGAATAGAGAATCAGACTACCCTACTTACTCAAATATAGCAAAACAAATAAAAAAAAAAAAAAACTTGAGAAATCATACCAACATACAATCATCAGTAAAATATAAATACAAAGAAGTCACAATCCTGAGATGGAAAGATGGCGTCTTACCTGTAGCCCGCATATTAATTCCCTCTGGCAGTTTAGTGCCTGAAAAACCAGGTACAGCAGTTTAAAGTCGAGATTCTGGGGCTCTTAACATCTCATTAAGTGAAAGAACACCAAACTCAGAAGAGTAGGATTAGAAAGGAGGGAGAGGCAGTGTAATAAGCTAGAAAAAATAAATATAGGTGAACCTGTCCTGCGGAGTGTCGACCAACCAGTGAGACAGGGCATCAGAGGGCTCCCTGGGGCAGTGTAGAGAATACACTGGAGAATCTGTGGCCACACCCCATATCTACCCTTGGCACCCACTTTTATCAGTAAACTTTGGTCCACTGGGAGGGAGCAGAGACCCCTCTGACTCTGGGTTCCTGTTATGAATGAGAACCAGACAAGGATGCCCTCTATCACCATGCCTATTTAACATTGTATGGGACTCCTAGTCAGGGCAATAAGGCAAGAAAGAGAAATAAAAGGCATACAAATTGGTAAAGAGGCAGAAAATGAAAAATGCTGGTGAGGTTCCAGAGACATTGGAACTCCTATACACTGCTGGTGGGATTGTAAAATGGTACAATCCTTGTGGCAAGTGGTATGGGGTTTCCTTAAAAAACTGAAAACAGAAATGCCATTTGACCTAACAATTCCATTACTAGGAATATATCCTAAAGAGATGAGAGGCAGGACATGAACAGACATATGTACACCTATGTTAATCACAGTATAATTTACTATAGCACAGAGATGGAAACAACCTAAATGCCCATCAATAGATGAATGGATAAGCAAATTATGGTACATTCACACAATGGGATACTATGCTACATTAAAGGACAATGAAGGATGTGCAAATCATCTCACAACATGGGTGAGCCAGGAGGATATTATGCTGAGTGAAATAAATCAATTGCAAAAGGACAAATATTGTATTAGCTCATTACTGTAAAAAGACAAGGAAGGATTTGCTTTAGGAAGGGAACTCACTTTGTAGATTACTGGGGTGTAGAGGGAAAGGGAGGGAATAATTTCAGTCTAGCTGGGGCCCCATGCTAGGTGGGTAAGGGGAAGGATGGTATGGAAAGAATCAGTGACCACCATGATAACATTCGGGAAAGGGAGGACACAAAATTGTGCACGTAAGATATAGACAACAAGGAGATTCAAACTGTAGTCTCATCAGTAAATACCACGCTATACTCCCTAGCATCTAAGTGTTTGAAAAACTAGGTACAGCAGTTTGAATTAGTGATTTTGGTGCTCTGAACAGCTCACTGAATCAGAGTGCACCAAACACAGAAGAGCAGAATTAGAGTAAAGATACAGGGAGATTATTTAAGAAAGAGCTACCTGGCAGAGGATGGCCGGGAAGCCAAGAGTCCATTGGAAACTTCCCTGGAGCAGTCACTGACTGGCAGGCGAGGGCAGCCACCTGAGATCCACATGACCCAAGAAAGAAGATACCCTATATCAACACACCAGCAACAACTTCCAACAACCCAGAGGCCAGCCCCAGGGACCTGCCTCCAGCAACTGATTTTGTTGGTAATTTGGGTCTCCTGCATGCAGGCAGGCACACGCACTACCACTGAAACTCAAGTGGAAAACTCACTGTTGTGCCAGGAGGGCAAGCTCCCTCCCCTCTCAGCAGGTCACCGATTGGGTTTGGGTCAGCCTAGGAGATACCATGCTTATCTGGTCACAGATATTGGGAGCATGGTTTACTAGCAGGTACACCCCCAACTCCAGCACAGCTGAAATCGCATGCATCTTTGGTGCCGCAAGTGGGCGGTATCACAGACAAAATCCAGAGCCATTAGTGGTCTGGCAGGATTGCACCAGAGCCGTGGGCAGAAGGGGGTGGGGGGAGAAAGAAAAAGCCACCGCTGAGTGCAGTCTTGGGAATTTGCCTTGAATTGGCCCTTTTGCCTTGGATTGGCTCATTGGTGCTAAGAGGCCTCAGAAGCAGGGTCTTTCAGTGTGTCTGAACCAGGCGGAAAGTTGCGAATCCCCAACAACAGGAATCTTTCCTGAGATTGAGCTGCGGTCTTGTAAATTACCATGTCATCAATAATAGCCTGCACAAAGCCCTAGAAACTGACCCTAGCAACACCAAGCTCTCCTTCTTTTGCTCTCACTTTTCTCCGTCAATAACTTCACTCATTCAGTAGAAGAAACCATATTTAGCCAATTACCATAAAACCTCCCGCTTCAACTCTAAACCCTCTTTATAACAAACAGAAACACATATCCACATTCCACAGTGATTCCACCATCACAAAGAAAACAGCAGAGCAACCCAACATACCTGAATCAATAATAAAATAAAATACACCAGCTTCATCCTTTCAAAACATTAAACCATAAAACCAAGACAAAACAAATCAACAAATATCCAGCAGCTAGGGAGCTCTGGTAGCATAGTGGCTAAGGCACTTGACTGCTAACCAGAAGGCTGGCAGTTCAAACCCACCAGCCACTCCTCGGAAGGAAGGT
>NW_006921856.1:3979313-3980644 GCF_000298275.1 Orycteropus afer afer | reverse complement strand
ATTGTCAGAAACAGATAACACATTAGAAGGGCAAAGGAGTAGAATTGATGCAATGGAAGACAGAATTAATGAGATTGAAGACAAATATCTGAATACTTCTTTGGAAAGGAATCAATCAGAAAAAAAAATCAAAACAAAATGAAGAAAGCCTAAAGTTCATGTGAGATACCATCAAAAGAAATAATCTACATGTCATTGGAATTCCAGAACAGGAAGAGAAAAATAAAACTACAGAGAAAATTTTCCAAGATTTGCTGGAGGAGAACTTCCCTGATATGATGAAAGGGAAGAACATATCCATTCAGGAAGTCCAATGAACCCCAAACAGGATAGACCCCAGAAGAAAATCACTGAGACATAAAACCATCAAACTCACCAAAACCAAGGACAAAGACAGAATCCTGAAAGCAGCACGGGAAAAACAAAAAGTTACCTACAAAGGACAGCCAGTAAGAATAAGCTCTGATTTCTCATCAGAGACCATGCAAGTGAGAAGGCAATGGGATAGTATATATACAACCTGGAAAGAGAAAAATTTTCAACGAACAATTATATACTGGGCAAAATTGTCCCTCAAATATGATGGTGAAATTAGGAGATTTCCAGATATGCAGAAACTAAGGGAATTTGATAAAACCAGACCAACCTTACAAGAGACGCTAAAGGGAGTCCTTTGAAAAGAGAACCAAAAATAGCAAATAACAACCAACCATTAATACACAAGATGACATATCCCAGAAACCAAAGTATGGATATATCCAAAGTAAAATGAGATTACAAGAATGCAAACAGGGAAACAGAGACATCAATTGGCAAGTGAGGACAACTACAAAGGAAAAGAGGGAAATGACTGTGTATAGAACTTCTAATTGGTGAGGAAGTCAGGAGAGTTGCAAGACAGAATGGACTGTTCTAAACTCAGGAAGAAAATTATAAATTATAAGGCAACCTCAAAGAAAAATGACAACCCTTCATATCACAATAAAAAAAGATGTCAAGCACAAATACCAGCAAATACTAAAATAACAGCAACAAAGGAAATGATAACAGGATTCATAAACATAATAGAAAATAATATAGAACAAAGAAACCAAATAATATAAAACAAAGAAACAAGGGACACCATGAAAAAACACATAACAAAATGACAACAACTAAATCGTGCTTGTTAATAATTACACTGAATGTTAATGGATTAAATGCACCACTCAAGAGATGCAGTGTTGCAGACTGGATAAGAAAACAAAACCCATCAATATGCTGCCTACAAGAGACACACCTTAGAGATAAACACAAAAATAGACTAAAAATCAAAGGTTGGAAAAAGATAT
>NW_006921856.1:3976955-3977573 GCF_000298275.1 Orycteropus afer afer | reverse complement strand
CAAACACCAAAATCCATTAAATGGGGAAGAGAATGTTTGTTTAATAAATGGTGCTGGAAAAACTGGAGATCCATTTGCAGAAAAATGAAACAAGATTTGTACTTCACACCATATGCAAAAACAAACTCCAGATGGACAAAAACTTAAATGTTAAACCCAGAATTATAGAGTTCCTCAAGGAAAAACTGGGGCAAATGTAGGGATCCTAATATATGGCATAAATATACTCTTAAGCATAACTCAAAATGCACAAATGGCAGAGGAGAAACCAGATGATTGGGACCTTCTAAAGATTAAATATTTATGTACTTCCAAACACTTCTCCAAAAGAGTAAAAAGAGAACCTACAGATTGGGAAAAAATATTTGTCAATGATTTATCTGACAAGGGACTTATCTCTAGAATCTATAGAGAAAACTCCAACACCTCAATAACAAAAAAACAAACAATCCAATTAAAAAATGGGCAGAAGACATGAATAGACACGTGACCAAGGAAGACATTCAAGCGAGCAACAAACATATGAAGAAATGCTCACGATCACTAGCTATTAGAGAGATGCAAATCAAAACCACAATGATATACAATCTTGCTCCAGCACTAGTAGCAAAGTTCAAT
>NW_006921856.1:3972264-3976644 GCF_000298275.1 Orycteropus afer afer | reverse complement strand
TGACAAGAACAGACATATGCACACCCATGTTCATCCCAACACTATTTACAATAGCCAAAAGATGGAAACAACCTAAGTGTCCATCAACTGAGGAATGGATATCCAAATTATGGTACATACACACAATGGAATACTATGCAACCCTAAAGAATAATGTAGAATCTGCAAAACACTGCATAAGTGGATGAACTTGGAGGATATTATGCTGAGTGAAATAAGTCAATCACAATAGGACAAATACTGTACTAATCCATTATTGTAAAAGTCAAGGAAATGCTTATCTATGGAAGGACATTTTCTTTGTTGGTTACCAGGAGTGGGAGGAGAGGGTAGAGAATACTATTAGATGCATAGAGATAAGTTTTGATTTGGGTGAAGAGAAAGACAATGTACCAAATGTGAGTGATCAATATAGTGGCACTGAGGAAGAGAAAGACATAGTAGGTACGTGGGAAGTACAAACAATAAAGATGAACCTTTTTATGCATATAGTATGACGTGGTCACTGAAGGCAAACATGGGTATATGGGTGTATAGATGGGTGGACAGGCTGAACTATTAGCTATGTCTATGAAGTGGGGAGTGCAACCAAGAACATGTATAGGGTTGGCAGACAGTGGTCCTATAACTTTATGTGTATGATCTGAATTCCCAGGTGTATAATGGAGCTGACAAGGGGCATGGTTGTAGTCAATGCTTGGTCACAGCCAGCTACCCAGAGGGACAGAGTAGTTGAACCTGTGGGCTCGGGACCATAGTTGCAGAGGACATCAAGCTCAATTGGCATAACATACTGCACAAAACATTGTTTTACCTCCTACTGTGGTGTGTAACAACTGGGATCTTAAAAGCTTGCAAGCTGCCATCTAGATGCAATGATGGATCTTTCCTCATCTAGAGCCAAGAAGAATGAAGAAAACCAAAAATTCATCAAAACAATTAGTCCTAGCAATTGGTACACCCCGATCTGCAGCCTGTACAACTATGAGACAAGAATAACTAGATGATGCCCAGCTACTACTGTCAACCACTTAGAAGAATATCTTTGTAGGAGATCCTGGATAGACAGGGGTAACAATGTGGAACAAAACACAAAATCATTTAAAAAAAAAAAAAGCTGGGAATAGGTTTGCTAGCCTGATGGAGCCTGGTGGAACCACAGAGACTATGGCCCCTAGCTGCCCTTCAGGTCTGGAATTGAACGCATGCCTGTGGCTTCCAGCCAAACAAAGACAGGCATATAAGTTGAACATTTACCTGAGGTAGGTACACTCCTTGGAGAGAACAAGCATGGGAGACAGAAGGGCTGCTTATGCACAGGAAGGCAGCTCAGGGGGCAAGAATGCATGAAGGGATGGACACACGGAAGAGGTAACTGTCAGGAGGAAGTGGGAGGGGAGATGTTGCATTGTGGTAAATTGTGGTCAATGTCATGAGACAAAGTGTATGTGAACTGCTGTATGGAAAGTTAATTTTCTCTGTAAATTTTCACCCAAATCACAATTAAAAAAAAAAAAAAAAAGATATAGACAACAAAGGTTAATAACAGTATATCCAAAATACTGTATTACCATTAACACCGAACACCGGGCTACAGATAAACATAAACATATAAACATCTGAGATCAGATGGCGGTCAGTGAACAGGATTATACTTTAGACCAAGGATAGATTCAGCTGAGGCCAATCTTGCACAGATACCAGTGATAGAATATACCTGCAATCCTTGCAGAAACAACAGAAGACAGCCATAGAGCAATCCCTCATGGACAGTCAGACACTGAGGGAGAGAGATCTACCAACTCAGGACCATAGTATTGGGAGACACCAGACTCAATTGGCACAACAAAATATATAAAAATCTTGTTCTACAACCTACATTTTGAGTAGCAATGGGGGTCTTAAAAGCTTTCAAGTGGCCATCTAAGATGCAGCTGGTGTCTCCTTTCATCAGAAGCAAAGAAAAGTGGGAAAAGAAAAAAAAAGGTATTTGGAATCAGTCAGCTCTAGGATGCGATGGTGAAGAACTAGATGGTGCCAGCTACCAATGCTAACAAGTCAGGAAAAGATCAAAACTAGAGATCCTGGATAGAGTGAGAGGAAAAATGTGGAACAAAATCAAAAAACAAAATAATGACAAGAAACTGGTCAGATTGAGTCTGGTGGGACCCCCAATACTATGGCTCTGGGAGACCCTTCAGGCCTGGAATAAAACTCACTCCCAAGGGCTGGCTCTCAGCCCAATAGTAAATAAGACATAACTTAGACCACTCAACCCAGGGTGCTGTGCCCCCATGTTCTATGGAGAGGCATCCATTGGAGCAATTGATCACAGGGCACCAGAGGGGCAACATTTGCACAGAGGAAATGCAGGACACACAGGAGTGCATAACTATGAGGGACAGGTTGGGGGAAGGGGGTTACTGGGGAGTGACAGGAGGAGAGAGGGGATGGTAATTAGGGAGTGAAAACAAATGTACACAAAAATGTTGAATGCAAAACAAACTCTGTTCTGTAAATCTGCACCTAAAGCACAATAATAAAAAAAAATTAAAAAAAAAAAAAAAGATATCACAATGTCTCAGAGACAACGGATCCCAGTCCACACAAAGAAGCACAATAAAGTAGTAGAAACAATGGACTAGGATACAAGCCCAGGAAACCTTCCTCAGGAAGAAGCAGCACTGGAACTCCTGATAAGGAACTCTAAACAATTACATTTAGGTACTGTGGTGGTTGATTTTGTGTATCAACTTGGCTAGGCCTGGTTGAATGGTGGGGCAGCTGGATTCAGTATTCCCCATGATGAGACTGGTAATCAAGTCTCATGTGGTCTGCTTCCCATATATAAGAAACAGCTTTGGGAATGGTCTCTAGCTTCAGGAACACTTTAACCCTGCATATAGTCATGTCATTGTTCAGCAGCCTGCCATGCTCTGATGACCTTGGGACTTCCAATAGACTTGAGTTAATGGCCTGCCATGAGATTTATTAACATCTTGACTGTGCCCTTTTAATTGTCAGCCTTGAGCTTGTCAGCTTCAGCAGCCTGAAGCTGTCCAAGTGAAGGAAAGCCCCTAGCTCCAATGGGCCAGGAGCAGGAGGCAGAGCTGAAGCCCAAGGCTGAGGGGCTTTCACCCAGCTCCTAGAGTCTGGCACTTTGAAGTCGGACTTAAAGCCTCCAAATTCTAAGAGAATAAACTCCTGTTTGTTAAAGCCATCCTATTTATGGTATATTCATGTCAGATTGGCACTAGGGAAACAGGACAGGTACCTTCAACAGACTGAGAGACAGATCAAGGATAACACTAATAAAATTAAGGAAAACACAGATAAAATAAGGAAAATACAATACAGACAAAACTCTACAACAATTTAGGAAAGTGATACAAGAAAACTGACAAAATAAACAAGAAAAATAGAAATGATAAAATTGCAACAAATAGAAATGGAGAAGGCTAATACTAAAGTTTCAGAAATACATAACATTAAATGGGCAAAGAAGTAGAATCAAATCAATGGAAAACAGAATTTGTGAGATTGAAGAAAAACACCACAATCTACTTTGTTAAGGGATTAATCAGAAAAAAATTAAAACAAAATGAAGAAAGCCTAAGGTTCATGTGGGATACCATCAAAAGGAATAACTTACGTGTAACCAGAATTCCAGAACAGGAAGAAACAAATAAAACTACAGAGAAAATTGTCAAAGACTTGTTACCAAAAACCAAACTCAATGACATTGAGTTGTTTCTGACTCATAGCGATTCCCATTGGGTTTCCGAGGCTGTAAATCTTTATTGAAGTATTACCCTGTCTTCCTTCCATGGAACATCTGATGGGTTTGAACCACTGACCTCCTGGTTAACAGTCAAGTGCCTTACCCACTACATCAACTTTTCCTGTTGTTGTTGTTATGTGCCGTTGAGTCAGACCTGACTCATAGAGACCCCTCCTTAGGTTTCCAAGGCAATGTCACTACGGAAGTAGATTGCCCCGTCTTCCTTCTGAGGAGTGACTAGTGGGCTTGAACCTCCAGCCTTCTGGTTAGCATTCAAGTGCCTTAGGTACTAATATAGTGAAAAATGAGAACACATCCATTCAAGTAGTTCAAAGAACTCCAAACATGACAGACTCCAAAAGAAAATCACCAAGACATGTCAAATCAAACTGGTCTTTGACAAAGGGCCAAAACCACACACAAAGAAAGAATCCTGAAAGTAGCATGGGAAAAATGAAGTTACCTACAATGGGCCACCAATAAGACTAAGCTATGATTTCTCATACCAAAAAGAACTGATCAAACTTCATCCATTTCAGGAAGTGGCATATGATCTAGAACCAATGGTAATGAAGGAAGAAGTCAAAGCTGCAATGAAA
>NW_006921856.1:3969415-3970303 GCF_000298275.1 Orycteropus afer afer | reverse complement strand
TGTGAAAATGTTAATACTGCCCAAACCAATCTATACATTCAACGCAATCCCTTTCCAGATTCCATCAAAATTCTTTAGGGACCTGGAAAAAGCCAATCACTAACAATATATGAAAAGGAAAGAGATCTTGGATAAGCAAAGCACTACTGAAAAAAAAAAAGAACAAAGTAGAAGGTCTCACATTCCCAGCTCTCAAAACATACTATACAGCCACAGTACTCAAAACAGCTTGGTATTGGTGCAACAACAGACACATAGACCAGTGCAACAGAATTGAGACCTAGAAATAGATCCATCCATCCATGGTCAGCTGATCTTTGACAAAGGGCCAAAATCAATTACATGGGAAAGAGATGGTCTCTTTAACAAATGGTGCTGGCAAAACTCTATACCTATTTGCAGAAAAATGAAACAAGATCTATACATCACACCATACACAAAAACTAACTCCAGATGGATCAAAGATCAAATGTGAAATCAAAACTTATAAATTTTATCAAAGAAAAAAGTAGGGGTCATCTTAAGAGCCCTAATTTATGGCATTTATAAACTATCAAGCTTAACCCAAAATGCACAAATAGCAGATAAACTAGATAATTGAGACCTTCTAAAAAATTAATCTCTATGTGCATCAAAAGACTTCTCAAAAAGAGTAAAAAGAGAATCTACAGAATGGGAAAAAATGTTCAGCAACAACATTTCTGACAAAAGACTTATCTCTAAAATGTATAGAGAACTTCAACACCTCAACATCAAAAAAACAAACAATCCAATTAAAACATGGTTGGAAGACATGAACAGACACATCACCAAGAAGATATCTGGGCAGCTAACAAACACATGAAGAAATGTTTGTGATCATTAGCCATTGTTGTTGTTGTTATTTGC
>NW_006921856.1:3962698-3968635 GCF_000298275.1 Orycteropus afer afer | reverse complement strand
CTTCATCTCACTTATTTTGGTCATGTTGTCAGAAGGGACCATTCCTTGGAGAAGGATGTCATGCTTGGTAAGGTGGAGGGTCGACGAAAGAGAGGGAGGTCTTCAACGAGATGGACTGACATGCTGGCTGCGGTGATGGGCTCAAGTATAGCAGGGATTGTGGAGCTGGCGCTGGATCGGGCAGTGTTTTGTTCTGCTGTGCATGGGTGCTATGAGTCAGAAATGACTCGACAGCACCTAACAACAACAACTGTGGAAATTGGTATGGCAATTTCTTGAAAAGTGGAAAATAGAAACACCATTTGATCTGGCAATCCTGTTACTAGGTATATATCCTAAAGAAGTGAGAGCCATGACAAGAACAGACATATGCACACCCATGTGTATTGTGGCACTATTTACAATAGCAAAAAGATGGAAACAACCTAAGTGTCCATCAACAGATGAATGGAAAACCAAATTATGGTACATATACACAACGGAATACTATGCAACACTAAAGAATAATGCAGAATCTGCAAAATACTATATAACATGCATCAACTTAGAGGACAACTACAGGAAGTAAGTGGGAAGAGAGCTGTTACATTGTGGGGAATTACAGTCAGTGTCATGAAACAAAATGTGTATGAACTGTATGTGTATGGAAGTAAAATAAAGCAATCACAGAAGAACAAATATATTAGTTCACTATTGTAAAAAGTCAAAGAATGGTTTATATATGGATGGAAATTTTCTTTGTTGGTTACCAGGGATGGGAGGGGAGGTGGAGAGAGGAAAATGGCTAGATAGGTAAGAGACAAGTACTGAATTAGATGAATGGGAAGGCAATATACTATATTAAGCGATCAACACAGTAACACAAAAGAAAAGGAAAACACAGAAAGGTGCACAAGAAATACAGACAACAAAGATAAACAGTTTTACAGATATAATACTGTGTTATAAGTGATAACAAACATTAATCTATGGTTAAATAGGTAGACAGGCAGAATGGTCAAGTATGTCTAGGTAAAAGGGGATATACTCAGGACCATAAATAAGGCTTGCTGACCATATTTCTACATAAGCATTTGTATGTATTGTAAGAATGTCCATGTAAATAGAAGTAACAAGGGGCAGAGTTATGGTAACTTCTTAGCCACAGTCAACCACCCTGATGAAGTGTACTGTTGGACCTGAAGGCTCAGGATCATGGTCAAGGGGGACATCAAGCTCAACTGGCATAACACAATACACAAAAACATTGTTCTACATATTACTTTGGTAAGTAGCAACTAAGATCTTACAAGCTTTCAAGCAACCATCTAACTGCAACAATTTGTCTCTTCTGTTGTTATTTTTAGGTGCCGTTGAGTCATCTCTAATGCATAGTGATCCTATATGTCATAGCAGAACAAAACATTGCCCTGTCCCTCAGCAGCTCCAGGATCCTTGATATACTTGAGCCCATCACCAGAACCACTGTGTTAATCCATCTCATTGAGGGTCTTCCCCTCTTCTGTCGACCCTCCAACTTACCAAGCATGACATCCTTCTCCAAGGAATGGTCCTTTCTGATAACATAACCAAAGTAGGTGAGATGAAGTCTGGCCATTTTCGCTTCCAAGGAGTATTCCGGCTGCACTTCCTCCAGGACAGATCTCCTAATGCTTTAGCAGTCCATGGTATTTTCAGCATTCTTCTCCAGCAGCACAACTCAAAAGCATCAATTCTTCTTTCATCTTCTTTGTTCATTGTCCAGCTCTCACATGTGTGTGAGGCGATTGAAAATATCATGGCTTGTGTCAGGCACACCTGAGTCCTTAAGGAGACATCTTTGCTCATCAGCACTTGAAAGAGATCCTTTGCAGCCAATTTGCCCAGTGCCATATGTCCTCTGATGTCCTGACTGCTGCTTGCATTGGCGTTGATTGCAGAATCAAGCAATATGAAGTCTTTGACAACTTCAACCTTTTCTCCATTTAACATTCTGCTGCTTATAGGTCCATTTGTGAGGATTTTTGTTTTCTTTATATTGAGATGTAATTCATACTGCAGACTGCATTCTTCAGCCTTCATCAGTAAGTGCTTCAAGTCATCCTCACTTTCAGCAAGCAAAGTTGTGTCATCAGTGTATTACAGGCTGTTAATGATTCTTCCTTCAATCTTGATGGCACATTCTTCTACATATAATCCAGTTTCTCGGATTATTTGCTCAGCATATAGGTTGAATAAGTATAGTGAAAAGATACAACTCTGACACACTCCCTTCTTGATTTTAAACCATGCAGTATCCATTTGTTCTGTTTGAATGACAGTCTCCTGGCCTATGTATGGGTTCCTCATGAGTACAATTAAGTGTTCTGGAGTTCCCATTCTTCTCAATGTTCTCCACAGTTTGTTATGATCCACACAATCAAATGCTTTTGCATAGTCAACAAAACACAGGTAAACATCTTTCTAGTATTCTTTGATTTGAGCCAAGATCCATCTGACATCAGCAATGATATATTCCTTGTTCCATGTCCTCTTCTGAATCCAGCTTTCACCCCTGGAAGTTCTCTGTCAATACACTGCTGCAACTTTTTTAAAATTATCTTCAGTAAGATTTTACTTTTGTGTGATATTAATGATATTGTTTGATAATTTCCACACTCTTTGGGATTTCCTTTTTTTTGGACTGGGTACACATATGGATCTCTTCCAGTCAGTTGGCCAGCTAGCTGCCTCCCAAGTCTCTTGGCATAACCGAGTGAGTGCCTCCAGTGGGACATCTATTGGTTGAAACATCTCAATAGGTATTCATTCCATCATTTCCTTGAGCTTTGTTTTTCGCCAATTCCATCAGCTCAGCTTCGACTTCTTCCTTCAACACCATTGGTCTTTATCATATGCCACCTCCTGAAATGGATGAAGATCGACCAGTTCTTTTTGGTACAGTGACTATGTGTATTCCTTCCATCTTCTTTTGATGCTTCCTGCATCATTCAATATTTTGCCCATAGAATCTTTCAACATTGCCACTCAAGGCTTAAATTTTTTCCTCAGTTATTTCAGCTTGAGAAATGCTGAATGTGTTCTTCCCTTTTAGTTTTCTAACTCCAGGTCTTTGCACATTTCATTGTGGTAATTGGCTTTGTCTGCTTAAGCTGCTGTTTGAAATCTTCTGTTCAGCTCTTTTATCTTGTCATTTCTTCCATTTGCTTTAGCTACTCTTCCCTCAAGGACAAGTTTCAGAGTCTCTTCCAACATCCATTTTGGTCTTTTCTTGTTTATTTATTTATTTTTATTGTGAGTTGGGTGAAAATTTACAGAACAAATTCACTTTCCATACAGCAGTTCACATATACTTTGTCTCATGACATTGACTACAATTTACCACAATGCAACAGCTCCCCTCCAACTTCCTCCCAATATTTATCTCTTCCCTGTGTCCATCCATCTGTGCACTCCTGCTCCCTGAGCTGTCTCCCTGTACATGAACAGCCCTTCTTTCTCCCATGATTGTTCTCTCCAGGAGTGTATCTACCTCAGGTAAATGTTCAACTCATATGCCTGTATTTTGTTTGGCTGGAAGTCATAGGTGTGGGTTCAATTCCAGACCTGAAGTATAGCTAGGGGCCATAGTCTCAGGGGTTCTACCAGGCTCTATCAGACCAGCAAACTTGCCCTCCCCCCATTTTTTTTCCCAAATGATTTTGAGTTTTGTTCCACATTGTTCTCCCTCTCCATCAAAGATCTCCTACATAGATCCCCTTCCAAGTGGAAGACAGAGGTAGCCAGGCACCATCTAGTTCTTCTGGTCTAATAGTTGTATAGGCTGAAGATCGCATGGTGTACCAGTCGCTAGGACTAATTCTTTCCATGAATCTTTGTTTTTCTTCTTTCTTCTTTCTCTGGATGAGGAGAAACCCATCATTGTATCTAGACCGCTGCTTGCAAGCTTTTAAGATCCCAGGTGCTACTCGCCAAAGTAGGAGGTGGAACAATGTTTTGTGTAGTATGTTATGCCAGTTGAGCTTGATATCCCCTCTGGATATGGTCCCAAGCCCACAGGTTCACCTACTTGGTCCCTCTGGGTAGCTGGCTGTGACCAAGAAGTGACTACACCTTGTCCCTCATCAGCTCTACTATATCCCTGGGAATTCTTACAAAACATACAAGTACACTTGTAGAACCATTGTCTGCCAACCCTATAGATGGTCTTGGGTACACTCCTTGCTGCATAGACATACCTAATAGTACAGCCTGTCCACCCATCTATCCATCTGTATACCTGTGTTTTTCTTCACTGACTACACAGTACTTTATGGGCAAAAGGGTTCATTTTTGTTGTCTGTACCTCCCATGTAGCTCTCTATGTCTTCCTCCTCCTGAATGCCACCATGTTAATCACTTATATTTGGTACATTGCCCTTTTCTTCACCCAAATCAATACTTATCTCTACCTATCTAGCAGTGTTCCCTACCCTCCCCTCATACCTCTGGTAACCAACAAAGAAAATTTCCTTCCTTGACATTTAAAATAACGGACTAATACAAATATTTGTCCTTCTGTGATTGACTTATTTCTCTCAGCATAATGTCCTCCAAGTTCATCCACGTTATGCAGTGTTTTGCAGAGTCTGCATTATTCTTTAGGGTTGCATAGTATTCCATTGTGTGTATGTACAAAAATTTGGTAGCCATTCCTCAGTTGATGGACACCTATATTGTTTCCATCTTTTTTGCTATTGTAAATAATGCTGCAATGAACATGGGTGTACATATGTCTGTTCTATACCTTGTAAAGAAATGGCTGGTCAAATGCTATTTCTCATTCCAACTTTTTAAGGAATCACCTTGTTTTCCACAATGGTTGTACCATTTTACAGTCCCACCAGCAATGTATGAGAGTCCCAATCTTTCCACATTCTCACCAGCATTTATTATTTTCTGTCTTGTTGAACTTTGCTATTAGTACTGGAGCAAGATGTTATCTCATTTTTGTTTTGATTTGCATCTCTCTAATGATCTAGAGCATTTCTTCATGTGTTTGTTGGCTGCCTGAATACCCTCCTTGGTGAAGTGTCTATTCATGTCTTCTGCCCATTTTTTAATTGAATTATTTGTCTTTTGTTTATTAAGGTGTTGTTGTTTTCTATAGATTCTGGAGATAAGTCCCTTGTCAGATATGCCATTGCCCAATATTTTTTCCCAATCTGTAGGTTCTCTTTTGACTCTTTTGGAGAAGTCTTTGGAAGCACATAAAAATTTAATTTTTAGAAGATCCCATTCATCTAGTTTCTCTTCTGTGGTTTGTGCATTTTGGTCTATGCTTGATAGTCTATTTATACCATATATTAGAGCCCCTAAATTTGCCCCTCATTTTTCTTTGAAGAACTCCATCGTTTTAGGTTTCACATTTAAGTCTTTGATCCATCTGGAGTTAGTTTTTGTGTGTGGTGTGAGGTGCAGATCTTGTTTCATTTTTCTGCAAATGGATCTCCAGTTTTGTCAACACTATTTATTAAACAAACATTCTCTTCCCCATTTAATGGATTTTGGCCCTTTGTCAAAGATCAGTTGACCATAGGTCGATGGATCTATTACTTGTTTCTCAATTCTATTCCATTGGTCTTTGTGTCTGTTATTATACCAATACCAGGCAGTTTTGACTACCTTGGCTGTTTAGTAAGTTTTGAGATCTGGCTGTGTGAAACTTCCTAGTTTCTTCTTCTTCTTCAATAGTGCTTTGCTTATTCAAGGTCTCTTTCCTTTCCATATAAAGTTAGTGATTAGTTTTTCCATATACTTAAATAATATTGATAGGATCTGGACTGGGATTGCATTGAATGTATAGATTGTTTTGGGTAAAACTGACATTTTCACAATGTCCAATCTTCCTATCCACAAGCATGGGATGTTCTTCCATTTATGTAGATCTCTTATGGCTTCTTGAAGTAGTTTTTTTTT
>NW_006921856.1:3960925-3962138 GCF_000298275.1 Orycteropus afer afer | reverse complement strand
TTCTATTCCTATTTTGCTGAGAGTTTTGATCAGGAATGGGTGTTGGATTTTATCAAATGCCTTTTCTGCATCAATTTATATGATTGTGTGGTTCTTCTCCTCTGTTTTATTTATGTGTTGGATGGTGTTGATAGTTTTTCTAATGTTTAACCATCCTTGCATACCTGATATGAACCCCACTTGGTCAAAATGAATGATTTTCTTGATACGTTGTTGGAGTCTAATGGCTAGGATTTTATTGAAGATTTTTGCATCTATATTCATGAGGGATATTGGTCTATAGTTTTCCTTTTGAGTGATGTCTTTGCCAGGTTTTGGTATCAAAGTTCTGCTTGCTTTGGTCTTTCCTTTTTTTTGTCTTTTTAATGACCTCTTGCTTTCTTCATGGATGATGTTCTTAATGTCATCCCATAATTCTTCAGTTTTTCAGTCATTGGTGTTCAATGCACCAAATTTATTTTTTAGATGATCTCTAAATTCAGGAGCTATATATTCAAAGTCATATTTTGGCTCTGTGGACTTGCTTTAATTGTCTTCAAATTGAACTTGCATATGAGCAGTTGATGGTCTATTCCACAATCAACTTCTGAGCTTGTTTTGGCTGAAGATAATGAGCTTTTCCATTGTCTCTTGTCACAGATGTAGTCAATCTGATTCCTGTGTACTCCATCTGGTGAAGTCCATGCGTATAGCTGCCAATAATGTTATTGAAGAAAAGCATTTGCAATGAATAAGTCTTTGTTTGGTCTTGCAAAATTCAATCACGCAGTCTCCAATATTATTTCTGTCATCAAGGACAAATTTTCCAACCACAAGTGATTCTTCTTTCCAACTTTCACATTCTAGTGACCAGTGATAATTAATACATCTTTATTGCATGTTTGCTCAATTTCAAACCACAGAAGATGATTAAAATCTTCAATTTCCTCATCTTTGGTTTTGGAGATTGATGCATAAATTGGAAGAAACATACTATTAACTGGTCTTCTTTGTAGGTGCATGGATATTATCCTATCAGTGACAGCAATGTACTTCAGGACAGATCTTGAAATATCCTTTATGATGATGAATACCACTCCATTCCACTTCAATTTGTCATTCCTGGCCTAGCAGGTGACATGGTTATCTGATTCAAAATGGCCAAAACCAGTCCATTTCAGGTCACTAATGCCTAGGATATCAATCTTTATGCATTCCATTTCATTTCTGACAG
>NW_006921856.1:3947209-3960713 GCF_000298275.1 Orycteropus afer afer | reverse complement strand
GGAGCTCTGGTAGCATAGTGCCTAAGGCAATTGACTGCTAAGCAGAAGGCTGGTGGTTCAAACCCACCAGCCACTCCTCGGAAGAAAGATGGGACAATCTACTTCTGTAGTGATACTGCCTTGGAAACCCAAGGAGAGGTCGCTATGAGTCGGATCCAACTCAAAGGCACATAACAACAACAACAAGGTTTGTTCTACTCTGATGATGCAGCACTTTCCTAGTTGTATTTTGAGTGCCTTCCAACCTAAGGGACTCATCCCCCTGCACTGTGTTGGACAATATTTCCAGGTTATTCATAAATTTGCATAGTAATGTATCAGACAATGTTTCTCTGTCATTCATAAAGTTTTTCCAGGCCAATTCTTTGAGAAGTGGATGACCTCTTCCTTCTTCCTAGTCTGTCTCAGTCTGTAAGCTGCATTGAAACCTGTGCACCATATGCAACCCTGCAGGTGTTTGAAACACTGGTCACACAGCCTCAAGTCTCACAGCAACACACAAGCCACCACAGTATGACAAACTGACAGACAAGTTTGTCTCCCTTAGCTTTTTGAAATCTCTCCACCCTCCTCTTGCTTGGATCCTTGTCACTACTGCTCTGTCTTATCCCCCTGGCTTGGCTTTCCTTTAGCTTACTTTCCCGCCTCTCCGGTTGGGGCCTGGGTTCCTCCCCTTACCTGGATCCCTGCTGCTGCTTGCTCTATCTGGTCTCCTAGTCAGGAGCAAAGGGAAATTTAGAAAACCAAAGATGCATAGAAACAATTGGTCCAAGGAACTAGTCAACCATGTGTGAATCTTAGCCTATATGACCATGATACCAGAATAACTAGATGGGGCCACTGTCAACCATTCAGAAAGGGATCAGTGAAAGAGATCTGGATAGAATGGGAGAACAATGTGGAACAAAACTCAAAATCATAAAAATGATGAAGCTTACTGATCTGATAGAGCCTGGGGAAACCCCTGACACTATAGCCCTTAGTTACCTTTAGGCCTGGAATTGTACTCAGTCCCATGACTTACAGCCAAACAATAAACAGGCATATAAGGTGAATATTTACATCAGATAGATACACTTCTTAGAATGATCAATCATGGGAGAGCAGAAAGCCAATATTTGCACAGAGGTATAGCTCAGGGGGGCAAGAATGCATAAGAAAGGACACAGAGAAGAGGTAACTACAGGGAGGAAGTGGGAAGAGAGCTGTTACATTGTCGGGAATGACAGTCAATGTCATGAAACAAAATGTGTATGAACTGCTGTATGGAAAATGAATTTTCTCTGTAAACTTTCACCCAAATCACAATAAATAAAAAAAAAAAAAAAAAAATCCTTATAAATCAGTGTTCACAGCAGCATAATTCATAATATAGAAAAAGTGGCAACAACTGAAATACTTATCAACTGATAAATGGATAAATACCCTGTGGTATAATTAAGTAATGGAATATTATTTGGCAATAAAAATACATGCTGTACTAATACTACTGCAACATGGATGAAACCTGAACAATTATCATGAATCAAGTCACAAATAAGAGCGTACTGTATAATTCCATTTATATGAAAAGTCCAGAATAGGCAAATCTATAAAGACATAAAGTAGATTAGCAGTTGCAAAGGGCTGGTGTGGATGGTCAAAATATGGAGTGACTGCTAAAAGCCACGAGATCTCTTTTGGGTTGATGAACATGTTCTAAAATTGATTGTGGTGATTATTCCCTAACTCTCTGAATATACTAAAAATTATAGAATTATGCACTTTCAATAGGTGAATTATGTGGTATATGAATTATATCACAATAAAGCTGTTACAAAAATATAAATAAAGATTTAGTTCTATCACTTACTTCATGTCCACACAACTATGCATATTCACCCACAGACATATCTGTGCACATTCATACACACATGCACACACACACATGCATCAGAGACCCTCAAACAGTCAGGGAATGATAGACTATTAAATTTTCATGCCTGTCCAGTGCCACTTGGCTTCCTCCCTGTGTGTTGGGTAAGAGGACCAAAAGGAAACTTACCACTTTTCTTAAAACTCTATTGTTGAAGGGGCTACAGAGGCATAGGGCCACCACCTGGCAAAAGCCTCCATGTTGTCAGGGCCTTGTGTGGCTTCTGTGAGTGGGACCATGAAGCAAGGTGCTGAGGTGTGTAGGTTTGAACCACTGACTTTCAGTTAGCAGCAGAGTGCTTAACTGCTACACCACCAGGGTTCCTTTACAACATGTTAATAACTCACATGTTATTGCTCTCTGTGTGTGCCATTGACATGCATATCATGTGACTTGTAGGCTATTTAGAGGCTGTCAGACATCTCTGGATCCCTTCAACATTTTCATGCACATTGGAGCTGTAGTGAATCCTCGCTACAGCCAGCTCCTCCCAATAGCAACTGCCTGTCACAGGTTGTCTTCATACTGGGGACGGATAACCCTAATATGTGACTTACCAGTCCCACAGCCCCTCCAGGTACTTTCTTGGAGCCCATACCCTTTCCAGTCCTCTCCAACCCCACTCGGGTCATGTATTATGGCTTTGCCTGAGAAAATGTCCTAATCAATTCCTTTCGCACAGTTCCCCTCCAGGATATGACTCTGGGAACTTCCCACCCAACAGGGACACACCTGCAGAAGGGGAGTCAGTGATCAGGGCCATACAGGAAGAATGCAATCAAAGCCCTTCTCCTAAAGACTGCCACTTCAGGGGCTCCTGTCAGTATCATTTTCAGGTTTCCCCAAACTGTTGGTAGCCTGGAAGACCTTTAAAGTCTCACAGTGAACATTCCTGCAGAGAACTGAGCTGCTTTTCAGATAACAGGTGTCCCATTATTTAGAAAAAAAGGAAAATATTTTGAAAAGTAATGATCCTTGGAGTAAAAATTATTTCAAGCAAAACTCTGAGATGCTCTTATTCAGACTTAATGTGGTTATGATTATTTAGGAAATTAATAAAAATCCACTTTGCAGACAGTTCTATTCATTCTAGAATAACTATTTTGAGCCTTGATACTCCCCTTCCCCAGAATTCACCAGGACAGAGGAACTGGTGGCTATACTGTAGGTTACCTCACTCACCTCCCTTCCTAGCCTCCTTTCACCTCACTTCTCAGTTTTGTAAAGACGAGAAACATTTACACCACATTTCACTGTGCTCGCTGTGGCTAAGGATCCACACATAATCTGCTGCAGCTGCAAAAACAATGTGGGAGTGGCATCCTTTGACCTGTTCTAATTTTATAAGGGGAAAAGAAGATCACTATCAGCAGATCAAAGTTTGTTCCTACAGGCAGAGTTCAAACTTGCCACTCCCTCCAAACTTTTTACCAATACTGACACCAACTCTCCTTCCTATGGCAGTCTCTGTTTCTCTGTTGTGTTGGATAATTTGTTGCAATGGCCACACAGAACTCATGAGACAATCATGATTGTGGGGTATATCAGGGATGTAACAGGTTACAATTCAGGATCAGTAACAGTTCAGTATACTGTTTTTCAGTCAGGACAGCTTCATCTCAGCCATGCCACAGGCACACTTTTTTCTGGCCTCAGTTTCTGCCTTGCATGGGCCAGTGTTACCAAGCTCTTTTAGCTTTGCCAATAGATGTCCAGAGAATTGTCCCACTCTGCCAGCAAGCCTCTTCAAAGAGGAAGAGACACTCAGCTTCCTCGCTCTATAGGCTGGGAAGTCTGCCATTTTCTCTCATGCTGGTCTCTTGATTCTGTTGCCTCAGCTGTCACCATCTTTCTGCCATCTCTTTGCCATCCCTCTCAAAGCAGGGATCAGGTCCAAGGATGTGCTCCACTCCTGGTTCTTCTCTCTTCATCACAGTAAGATCTCCCTTTCTGCCCCTGAGATGACTCATTTTAAACCTGGAGGGATGGCAAAACAGACCAATTCCCCTGTTAAGGTTCCACAGACTTTATTTCCATGGCCCTACCCACAAAAGGGTGCTATGTACCCTATCTACATAACTAAGAAGCTATCCAAACTCCTTGGTGGGCCACAAAGCACCTCACATTTACATAGATCCACCAAGTCATTTGGTAAGAGTCACAAACACCATGGCTAGAAGAGCTATATTAAGTAATTCACTGCACCACAGCAACCCACAGTAATATGAGGCAGAAACCCTGTGGAAACTGGCCTAGTTTTGAGCATCCAGACCCTAATTTCATAGGTACTGAGGGCATTTCTTTAAGTCTGTGGGAGGTTTCCTCAGCTGGACATTCTCTACTGTTTTGTTGTTGGTTGTGTAGCATCCACACAGAGCACTGACAGCTTGAATCTCTTCCTGCTTAAGCTCACTGGAAGGTACTGCTGTGTCCATCTAAGAATCTGACCAAGAAAGTGCACAGTGCTCATCCATGAAAGTGCAAGTAGATAAAGCATAAATATTTATTGAATAATGCACACCTGTCTGTTGATGTTTAAGACAGATTCATGTGGCTATCATTATCTGTGCTTTGTATTGTACTTCTATTTTCTTATTTGATCCTCTCAACACATCCCCAAAGTAGATGAGGAAACTGAAACTCAGGAAGTTTCAGAAATTTGTCCACAGCTCAACAGCTACTAATTCTTGGAGTTCAGATTTGAATTTGAGTCTCTCGGATTTCAAAGTCTATGCTATTTTCCTGTAACACATTCTTTGTCTGTCATGATGCTAGATACTTATATACACAATCTCAAATATGTGACAATCATGTGAAGGAAGAATCCCATACAACATTTTAAAGATATGAAAATTGGAGCTAGAAAGATTAAATGACTTGTCAAGGGCTAAACAAGACCTAAGAGGCTAAATGAGACCTCAAACTCAGGTCTTCTGACTCTAATTCCAGGTAGTTATTTTTCCTTACTCTACATTACCTAGCAAGAAACTTCTATTAGGTGAGGAGAATTTGCAAACTTGAAATTGATGTTGGCCTACAGAGTGCTGTGACAGGGACAGAGTCTGAGGTTTAAGAAAATAATCCAAATCTTTCCATACATGTTCTTGTGTTGTTGTTATGTGCCGTCAAGTCAGCCCTGACTCATAGCGTTCCATACATGGGCACATATAAATCAGGTAACTTGCTTAGTTTTCATTAAAAATTAATCATCAAAATTTTCATTCTCTTCAATATATTTCTAGAGTCTATGCATATAGACTGTTTTTCTTAGCACAGTAAATATACTATTGACCCTGAGCTAGAGTCAAATTTCCTTAAAGTTGAGGATGAGGTTAATTGTAACCAGGGAATGATTTTGGAATTCCAGTTTAAGTTGCAAGGACTTTGATGTCAGAGATGGCTCAATTCCCATTGTCCTGTAGAATTAGGAAACACTGTTTCATTCTTTTTCTTATTTTACATGTCTTTTGCTTTGAGATGAAATATTTGCCCTTGATGTAAAGTTTTTATATTCAGCTGATATCATGAGCCTAGATCTGGTGTGACACCTCCATGTTGGGGTACACATTTCAGCAGGCCCAGAGTAGCTAGAAGGGGCATATCTAGGCCTGACTTTCAGTAGGCTTTTCTGTGATAATGCCAGTGAGAAGCCCATATATAGGAAAAATAACTTTTTTTTTTTTTTTTGATTTCTACTCAGAAAGTTCAGTTTGGAGCTAGACTTCCTAAGATCCTTTGGAAAACAATTCTTCATGGACTCCAAATGGCCATGACTTCTCAAAAGGGGGTCTGGTCCGTGAAACATGACACAGCCCTCAATGCCTCTCAGAACTGGTTTTTTGTTACCTCTCTGGCCTCACTTATAGCACTTTTTATAATCAGTGCTGCAGGTGTGTTGAATTTCTTCCTTGCCCTTAGATGCTGAAGCTTTTTCACACCTCTGAGCCTTTGCACAAAGAGCTCTGGTAGCATAGTGATTAAGGCATCTGACTTCCAACCAAAAAGTTGGAAGTTTAAACCCACCAGCCACTCAATGGAGGCAAGACTGGGCAATCTACTTCTGTAAAGATTTACCACCTCAGAAACCCAGTGGGGGTCTCTATGGGTCAGGATTGACTCAACGGCAGTGGGTTTAGTTTGAAGCCTTTTTACTTACTGTTTCCTCTCCTGAAACCCATCCCCTTTCCTTCTACTCATATTTTACTCCTCCTATAAATCTAAGCTAGATGATGCTATGTCTGGGGGCTTCCATTTACTCTGTTCTACTCTTCACCATTGTTGCAAAAGCAGTTGGAGACCCACCCACCGCTTCTCAGGTCTCACCAGTACAGTGTACACCTGATTTCCAACAGTCTAAAGACTATCTAAAGGCCCCAGATAGTTCATCCCAAGATGCAGTAGCTGTACCACAAAATTTGGAAGACATCTACATGGCCAACTGACTAGAAGAGATCCATATTTGTGCCCATTACAAAGAAAGGGATTCAACAGAATGTGGAAATTATCGAACAATATCATTAATATCACACTCAAGGAAAATCTTGTTGAACATGATTCAAAACAGTTGCAGCTGTACATAGACAAGGAACTAACAGAAACTCAAGCCAGATTCAAAAGAGGACATGGGATGAGGGGCATCATTGTGGATGTCAGATGGATCTTGGCTGAAAGCAGGTAATACAGAAAAATGTTTACCTGTATTTTATTGACTATACAAAGGCATTCAACTGTGTAGATAATAATAAAGTATGGAAAACATTGCAAAGAATGGGATTTCTACAACATTTAATTGTGCTCATGAAGAACCTGTATATAGAACAAAATATAGTCATTCAAACAGAACACGGGGATATTGCATGGTTTAAAATCAGGAAAGGTGTGCGTCAGAGTTGTATTCTTTCACCATACTTATTCAATCTCTTTGCAGAGCAAATCTGAGAAACTGGACTATGTGAAAAAGAATGTGGCATCAGGATTGGAAGATGACTTATTAACAACTTGCATTATGTAGATGACACAACCTTACCTGCTGAAAGTGAAGAGCACTTGAAGATCAAACACTACTTTCAGTGTGGATTAAACCTCAACATAAAGGAAACAAAATTTCTCACAACTGGACCAATAAGCAACATCATGATAAATGGAGAAAAGATTGAGGTTGTCAAGGATTTTATTTTACTTGGATCCACAATCAACATCCATGGAAGTAGCACTCAAGAAATCAAATGGCATATTGCATTGGACAAATCTTCTGCAAAAGTGTTAAAGAGTGAAAATATCACTTTGAAGACTAAGGTGCTCCAGACCCAAGCCACGGTATTTTCAATCAACTCATATACATGCAAAAGCTGGACGATGAAGAAAGAAAACTGAAGAAAATTTGATGCCTTCAAATTAGAATGTTGGCAAAGAATAATGAATAAATTATAGACTGTCAGAAAAGGAAACAAATGTTCTTGGAAAAAATATAGCCAGAATGCTCCTTAGAAGTAAGGATGATAAGACTTCATCTTTCATACTTTGGTCATAATATCAGGAGGGACCAATCCTTGGAGAAGGACATCATGCTTTCATGGTTGGTATCCTAGGCTGGATTCTCTAGAGAAGCAAAACCAGTGAAGCTTATGTTGTTGTTGTTGTTGTTAGGTGCTGTCGAGTCAGCTCTGACTCATAGCAACCCTATGTATAACAGAATGGAACAGTGCCTGGTCCTGCATCAGCTTCACAATACTTGCTATACCTGAGCTCATTGGTGCTGCCACTGTGTCAACCCATCTCGTTGAGGGTCTTCCCCTTTTTTGCTGACGCTCCACATCACCAAGCATGATATCCTTCTCCAGGGAATGTTCCCTTCTCACAACATGATCAAAGTAGGTGAGACAAAGTAGGGTCATTCTCACTTCCAAGGAGCACTCCAGCTGCATTTTTTCTGGGACAGATTTGATTTGTTAGTTCTTCTGGCAGTTCATGGTACTTTCAATATTCTTCACGAATACCACAACTCAAGAGTGTCAACTCATCTTCAGTCTTCCTTGTTCATTGTCCAGCTCTCACATGCATATGAGATGATTGAAAATATCATGGCTTGAGGTAGGAATACCTTAGTCTTCAAAAAGACATCTTTTTTCTTTTCTTTTTTTTTTTTTGGTGATTTGGATTTGGATGAAAGTTTACAGAGCAAATTCATTTTCCACACAGCAGTTAACATACACTTTGCAAAGAGACATCTTTTCTCTCCAGCACTTTAAAAAGCTCTTTTGCAGAAGATTTGCCAATGCAATATGTCGTCTTATTTCTTGACTGCTACTTTCATTGGTGTTGATTGTGGAACCAAACATTTATTGTGATGCTAGTTATTGGTCCAGTTGTGAAGATTTTCATTTTCATTTTCAACATCCATGGAAGTAGCACTCAAGAAATCAAATGACATATTGCATTGTACAAATCTTCTGCAAAAGTGTTAAAGAGTAACACTTCCAGCAAGCAAGGTTGTGTTGTCTGCATGTCACGAGTTGTTAATGACTCTTCCTCCATTCCTGATGCCACATTCTTCTTCATATAGTCCAGGTTCTTGGATTATTTGCTCAGCATACAGTTTGAATAAGTATGGTGAAAGGATACAACCCGACTCACCCCCTTCCTGATTTTAAACATATATAAACATAAATATAATATAAAGAGAGAGAAGGGGAGAGAGAGAGAGAAATTTACCTCATGGAAATGGCTCACACAGCTGTAGAGGTTAGAAAATCCCAAATTCATGGGTCAAATGTCAAGCTGGAGGCTTCTCCATACTCACACAGCTGCAGGGGCTGACAAACCCAAGATCAGCAGGCAGTATAGCAGGCTGTTTTCTTCCTCAGATGATGAGTCTGAGGTCAGCTGATAAAATGGCAGATATTGGCTCATAGAGTGCAAAGGCAACAATCTCAAGACTGGCAGGCAATATGACGAGGCTGGTTATGCTCTGGAATAGCTTACTATCTATCCCGTAGGGGAGATGGACAGGGGAAAATAACAACTCAGAGAAATAGGGAAATGATTGAAAGAAAGATAGCATGGATGAGGGGATGATTAGTTCTATATAAGATTCAATCAGAGCCATACAAAATGGCTGAATATAGTAGACTAGGTGTGGAAGTAGGAAGATGTCCAAGCAGGAACAACAGCAAAGGCTAAATAAAATGAAGACAGAGATGCATCATCCAATTTCACCTTGCAGGAAGGAATTTCTGCCCAGCTACAGGGACTGTAGGCAGCAGTGATCTCCAGCTGTTAGTGACTTTGGGGTCTGTCTCAGCTGCTCAGCAGAGCTACCTTGCCAGAGGTCATGCCATTTCTAGGGTGGTTTGCATCTAGTGATTGAGGGAGGCTGGGGCATAAAGGCCAGTCTATTATGACTTGATTGAGCACACTCTGATGGCAACAGTGGCTCTAGAGCACCCTATGAGTTTGGTCTGGCCAGCATCTAGGTAAAATTCATCCCCTGCCTAATAGTGTCTCCTCTCTCTTCCCTTTACAGGTGTTGATCACTAATTAGGTTCACCAGATTTACCAAATAAAAATACAGGGTACCCAATCAAATTTGGATTTCAGATAAGCAAGGAATCATTTTGTAGTATAAGTATGCCCAAAATATTGCATGGAATATACTTAAAAAAAAAAAAAAAAGTTCATTTGAAATTCAAATTTAATTAGTTGCCCTGTACTTTTATCTGGTACCCCCATCTCTCATAAATATCTTTTATCTTCACATTCCATCTCTGTACCTGCTTCTGTAGAACTTGACCTATGGCACTGTGGCCTGGGAGGTTTTGGGGTGATGTAGGGCATAAGGAGTTCCTGTTACTTGAGCATTAAAGATGAAGGTGGCCAGAAGGTGGGGCTGGACAGGATGGGATTTATGGACTTCAACCTGAAAAAAAATATATGAATCTGATTCCCAAAGACAGTGCTGATCACCAATGAAAGACTCTGAGCAGAGAGAGAAGGTGGCTATGTTTTCATTTCAGAAAGATCAGAAGTATTTTATGATTGTGATAGTGTCTGAGGATGGCTTAAAGGCTGCCCTGATGAAACAGTTAGGGCCCAGGGGCAAAAGATTGGGGTGAAGGAGGCCAGTGAGGCTGCCAAGCACTCATCAATGTAAGAGGCCAGAATGAGCCATCATTTTACATACTACTAAGAGGCTCTAACAAGGGTCCAAATTATAAATGTTGAGAAATTCTCTCACATACGGACAGTGATAGTGAAAAGGGCACAAGGGACTTCAGAAATGCTCAGGAGGTGGGACAGAATGGAGTTTGGTGCCTGGTGGATATGTAGAGCAAAAAAAGGAGAAGATAAGTATATTCCCAGGTCTCTAGCTGGGGGTACCCTGTGCATTTGGTTCAGTTAAGGAGTATCACTGTTTTGGTTACCTAGTACCACTCTAACAGAAATACTACAAATGGGATGGCTTGAACAAACAGGAGTTTATTCTCTTACAGTTTGGGAGGCTAGAAGTCAGAGTTCAAAGTGCCAGGCTCACCATATATACTAATGCTTAGACCACATATACCAATAGCAATACATATACCACATATACCAATCCATACATCATATATATAACAATATATATACTATGTACACACACACACACACACACACACACCAATACAAATCTTTGTTCATATACCAACTTTCTTACCCACTCTGTCTAGAACTGCATCTCTTCTCACCCTCCAGTACCTGCTTTATTTTTCCTCTTGGGGCTTATCCCTACCTGATATTAATATTTCTTGCATATAAGTCAACTCCTTGTTACTGTGTGTCCCCAAGAAGAACATGAGCTCCATGAGGTCTGGGACTTTGTTTTTATTTACAGCCCTTCTTACCTATGCTTTCCTGTCTGTCATCTTTGCCTCTATGCAAGTGCTACCCTTCTGGTATCTTGTGGTTGATTGATCCAAGGAGAGCATTCACCAGGGTAGGTGGGTGCATCTCCCTGGGGCAGGTGTTTGTTTGTAGGCCTTTCTACTGTTTGGCTGAGAACTAATCCATGGAAATTAGTCCAGTTCCAGGCCCAAAGGGTAACCTAGAGCTACAGTGTTGGGGGTTTGTACTACTGGTGGACAGTATCTATCTGACCAGTAATTCCAGTCATTTATGTGTGTTTTTTTTTTAATTTTGTTTCACATTTTTCCGCACACTCTATCCAAGATCTCCAGTTATGATCCCTTTCCAAGTAGTTGGGATTGGTAGCCAGAAACTACGGAGTTCTACTTGTCTTAAGGACATAAAGGTTGAGGTCTCCATGGTCCATCATATCCTTGGACTAATTATTTCCATATGACTTTGATTTTCTTCACTCTTCTTTGTTCTAGATGAGGGAAGACCAATAGTTGCATCTCAGATGGTAGCTCAAAAGTTTTTAAGACCCCAGTTACTACTCACCAAAATAAGATGTAGAAAAAGATTTTTATGTACTACGTTGTGCCAATTGAGCTTGATGTCTCCTAAGACCTGAACCCTCAGGCTTGGTGACTCATCCTCAAGGTGCTTGGTTGTCACTGAGACACTACTCCAACCCTGTCCTCTGTTGTTTCTATAATGTATATGGATATCTTTGTAGCACAAAAACACATGTAAGCATATCTTCAGCCAAATCTATCCATGGTCATGGTCATCCATCCATATTGCTGTTCACCTACCCACATCTAATCTTCGCACCTGCCTATGTGTTTACCCATAGACTAGTGCTTGCTGCCACCGGTTATATAGTATTGTGCATGTAATAATATTTGCTTCTGTTATCCATATATTTTGTGCACATGTGTGTGTTCTCCTCTTTCCTATCATCATTGTGCTGGTCACACTCTTTTATTATATTGCTTTTCCCTTTTCCCTTCACCCAAATCAACATATGACCCTTAACTAGTCAGAAAATTTCAATCCCCTTCCCTCCCATCCCTGGTAACCAACAAAATAAATTTCCTTCCTGGCATAAACCTTTCCTTGACTTTTTTTTTTTTTTACTTTTATTAAGTGAAAACATATACAGCAATATAGTTGCCAACATAGCAACTTCCCCATGTATAGCTCAGGAACATTGATGACATTTTTCATGTTGTGCCACCATTATTACTATGCTTCTCCAAAACATTCCATTACCATTAGCACAAACTCAATGCTCCACAAACAAAAGCTTCCCCCATCTCCCTCCATCCCACCCCTGGTTACCACTAATAATCTTTGGTTTGTATATATATACATATTTTTTTTTTCAGCCTGTTTAGGAATTTAGCCTCCCTTCCCCTCCCATCCCTCATAACCAACAAAAAAAATTTCTTTCTATGTATATTAAAGTTTCCTTGACTTTTTACAAAAGTGGACTAATAAAATATTTGTCTTTCTGTGATTGACTTATTTCACTCAGCATAATGTCCTGCAAGTTCACCCACGTTATGCAGTGTTTTACAGATTCTACATTATTCTTCAGAGTTGAATAGTATTGCATTGTGTGTATTTATCACAGTTTGTTTATCCATTCCTCTTTGATGAGCACTTAGGTTGTTCCCACCTCTTTGCTATTGTGAATAGTGCGGCAATGTACATGGGTATGTGCAAAAAGGGCAAGGAGGCCAAATCTTCCAACCTCCTCTAACCCTACAAGAGGAAGACAGGATTACCAGCAGTAACTCAAGGCCTATTCCTGTGAGGTCAGACATGCTGCCTCCCTCCAGCCCTTTCTTCAACCGTTCCTCCCAAAACACCCATCACCTCTCTCCTGGGTTCAATAATTTGCTGCAGTGGCCACACAGAACTCACATATTACGGGGTTTATTAGGGAAGCACCAGACTACAATTCAAGTTCAGGAAAAATGCTCAGTCTCTCTCCCAGCCCACCGTCTCTCAGCCAAGTCTCTCACAGTCTCTCCCCCAGCAGTGCATGTTCCTTGGTGTCTTACTCAGCAACATGTGTCTCTTGCATCTCTTTCCCAGCAGCATGTGTCTCTTTCAGTAGCGCATGTCTCTTTCAGTAGCACGTCTTCCTCAACCAGAAGTCAGAGAGAGTTCTGCCTCTAGGAGGCCTCCTTTTGAGCTTGGCAGAGTGGCCAAACTAGCCAATCATAGCATTAGAACTCTAAGTACCTGAGAGAGAATGTCCCATAACATTGTGTTGTGCCATGCCCAACAGAAATAACCCAGGTGGATAACATTTACAATCAGGAGCTCCTCAGTTGCTCATTCCACCACTGAATTTACAATGACTTATGGGTAGAAAAGCCATACTAAGTAATTTACTACACTGCAGGCCACCCCTTGCTTTTCTAGCCATTATCCCTTTTATACTTCAAAAATTCACATCCCAAAAAATCCCCTTTACCATCAGTTTAAGAATAACCACACCCATGAAAATGTGTAAGCCAGCCACTTCATGCCTTTATCTCTCCCCATTTTAAATAGCCAATTTCTAATTTGCCCATCCCTATCAAACCAGTACTCTGAAGAGACAAGCATGGTCCTTTCTCTCTGGAGAATCTTCTGTTCTGCTTGGAAACTTCAGGCATCTGGATCCATAAGCAAGCAAAGTCCAGCCCAGCACAA
>NW_006921856.1:3943622-3946636 GCF_000298275.1 Orycteropus afer afer | reverse complement strand
GGCTCAGGTTTTTCTACCTAAGCTCCTAGTACTCTCTATGCGCAGGGCTTAAAACAAAAAGCCTGTGTGTCTTCTGGGCAAATTCTATTTCCCCTTTTAACTTATCCAATCAAGTATTGGCTGAAGGCAGACTTACAGGCTCTCTGTTATCCATATACCCCATAATCATTTCTAAAGTACAAACAGGTAAGAGAACACTCAATAGCCATAGTACATTCAGATAAACACATAATCCTTTTAAAGACATTTCAGGTTCATCTCTTCACCTTGATTACCATCCCATTCTATGCATATGGCCTTGGACTTTGGGCCGGTTGTAACCAAAAGCCCTAGCCTCTGGATCAATTACCTACTTTAAGAGGTAACACTAAACAAAGTAACCATCTAAGAATCCTAAGCTTCACTTTCCAGGTCCCTTTCTTCTTTCTTTTACAAAGTCTGGTGATTCTATGAGTCTGGAGCCACTACAACAAATCCCACTGCTTCTGACACCAACTGCTAAATGGACAAGAAGGGCACATGTTCTGACCTCCTCTAATCCCACAAGAGGAAGACAGAATCACCATCAATAGCCCAAGGCCTATTCCTGTGAGGCAAGACATGCTGCCTCCCTCCAGCCCTTTCTTCAACTGTTCCTCCCAAAGCACCCATCACCTCTCTCCTGGGTTCGATAATTCACTGCAGTGGCCACACAGAACTCACATATTACGGGGTTTATTAGGGAAGCACCAGGCTACAATTCAAGTTCAGGAAAAATGCTCAGTCTCTCTCCCAGTCCACCGTCTCTCAGCCAAGTCTCTCACAGTCTCACCCCCAGCAGTGCATATTCCTCAGTGTCTTACTCAGCGAAACGTGTCTCTTGCGTCTCTTTCCCAGCAGCATGTGTCTCTTTCAGTAGCGCGTGTGTCTTTCAGCAGCTCATCTCACTCAACCAGCAGTCAGAGAGAGTTCTGCCTCTAGGAGGCCTCCTTTTGAGCTTGGCAGAGTGGCCAAACTAGCCAATCATAGCATTAGAACTCTAAGCACCTGAGAGAGAACCTCCCGTAACATTACGTTGTGCCACACCCAACAGAAATAACGCAGGTGGATAACATTAACAGTCAGGAGCTCCTCAGTTGCTCATTCCACCACTGAATTTACAATGACTTATGGGTAGAAAAGCCATACTAAGTAATTTACTACACTGCAGTATGCTTATACCTGTTCATGTCCTGCCTCTCATGTTTTTAGGATATATACATAGTAATGGGATTGCTGGATCAAATGGTATTTCTATTCCCAATTTTTTAAGGAATCAACATACCGATTTCCACAGTGGTTGTATTGTTTTACAGTCCCACCAGCAGCATTATGTACCAAACTCTTCACATCCTCACCAGTATTTGTTATTTTCTGCCTTCTTGAGCTTTGCTATTAGTGCTGGGGCAAGATGGTATCACATGTTGTTTTGATTTGCATCTCTCTGATGGTTAACAATTGCAAACATTTCTTCATGTGTTTGTTTGCTGCTTGAATATTTTCTTTGGTGAAATGTCTGTTCATGTCTTCTGTCCATTTTTCAATTGGATTGTCTGTCTTTTTTTATTTTTATTGTGATTTGGGTGAAAATTTACAGAGCAAATTCATTTTTCTTACAGCAGTTCACATACACTTTGTCTCATGACATTGACTACAATTTACCACAATGCAACAACTCCCCTTCCACTTCCTCCTGATAGTTACCTCTTCCCTGTGTCTATTCCTCCATGCACTCCTGCACCTGGAGCTGTCTTGTTGTGCAAAAACAGCCCTTCTTTCTCCCATGATTGTTCTCTCCAAGGAGTGTATCTACCTCAGGTAAATGTTGAACTCATATGTCTGTCTTTTGTTTGGCTGGAAGCCAGAGGTGTGGGTTCAATTCAAGACCTAGGGCAGCTAGGGACCATAGTCTCAGGGGTTCCACAAGGCTCTATTAGACCAGCAAACCTGCCCCCCTTTTTTTTTTCTCCAAATGATTTTGAGTTTTGTTCCACATTGTTCTCCCTCTCTATCCAAGATCTCCTACATAGATCCCACTCCGAGTGGTTGACAGTTGTAGCTGGGCACCATCTAGTTCTTCTGGTCTCATAGCTGTATAGGCTGAGCATCACATGGTGTACCAGTCACTAAGAATACTTGTTTCCATGAATTTTGGTTTTCTTCATTCTTCTTTGTTCTGGACAAGGAGAGACCCATCATTGCATCTAGATGGCTGCTTGCAAACTTTGAAGATCCCAGTTGCTACTCACCAGAGTAGGAGGTGGAACAATGTTTTGTGTAGTATATGCCAATTGAGCTTGATGTCCCCTGTGACTATGGTCTTGAGCACACAGGTTCAACTACTTGGTCCCTCTGGGTAGCTGGCTGTGACCAATCAGTGACTACAGCCTTGCCCTTTGTCAGTTCTACAATGCACCTGGGAATTCAGATCATACAAATAAGCTTTTAGGCCCTCTTTCTACCAATCCTACACATGGTCTTTGGTACACTCCCTGCTTCATACACATACCTACTAGTTCAGCTTGTCCACCCATCTATCAGCCCGTATACCCATGTTTGCCTTCACTGACAATGCAGTATTGTATGTGCCAAAGGGTTCATCTTTGTTGTCTGTACCTCCTATTTACTGCACTATGTCTTTCTCTTCCTCAGTGCCACCATGTTGATAACTCACATTTGGTACATTGCCCTTCCCTTCACCCAAAACAATACTTATCTATACCTATCCAGCCATGTTCCCTCCCCTCCCCTCACACCCCTGGTAACCAACAAAGAAAATTTCCTTCCAAAGATAAACCTTTCCCTGACTTTTACAATAACAGACTAATACAATATTTGTTCTTTTGTGATTGACTTATTTCACTCAGTATAATGTCCTCCAAGTTCATCCACGTCATGCAGTGTTTTGTGCATTCTACATTACTCTTTAGCATTGCATACTATTCCACTGTGTGTATGTACCATAGTTTGGTTATCCATTCCTCAGTTGATGGACA
>NW_006921856.1:3939770-3943135 GCF_000298275.1 Orycteropus afer afer | reverse complement strand
ATTCTAGAGATAAGTCCCTTGTCAGATATGTCATTGACAAATATTTTTTCCCAATCTGTACTTTCTCTTTTGACTCTTTTGGAGAAGTCTTTGGAAGCACATAAAAATTTGATTTTTAGAAGGTCCCAGTCATCTAGTTTCTCTTCTGCCATTTGTGCATTTTGGGTTATACTTGATGGCTTATTTATGACATTAATTAAGACCCCTAAATTAGTCCTTAGTTTTTTCTTGAGGAATTCTATCGTTTTAGGTTTCACATTTAAATCTTTGATCCATCTGGAGTTAGTTTTTGTGTATGGCGTGAGGACAGATCTTGTTTCATTTTTCTGCAAATGGATATCCAGTTTTGCCAACACAGTTAATTAAACAAACAGTCTCTTCCCTATTTAATGGATTTTGACGCTTGGTCAAAGATCAGCTGACAATAGGTCAATGGATCTATTTCTGGGTTCTCAATTCTATCCATTGGTCTATATATCTGTCATTATACCAATACCAGGCAATTTTGACTATTGTGGCTGTATAGTAGGTTTTGAGATCCAGCAGTGTGAGACCTCTTACTTTGTTCTTCTTCTTCAATAGTGCTTTGCTTATCCGGGGGTCTATTTCCTTTCCATATAAAGTTAGTGATTGATTTTTCCATATCCTTAAAGAATGTTGATTGGATCTGGATTGAGAGTGCATTGAATGAATAGATTGCTTTGGGTAGAATTGACATTTTCACAATGTTCCATGTTCTTCCATTTATGTAGATCTCTTATGGCTTCTTGAAGTAGTTTTTCTAGTTTTTTATACAAGTTTTTTGTGTCCCTGGTAAGATTTATTCCCAAGTATTTTATTGTTTTGGTAGCTATTGTAAACAGTATTGATTTTCTTATTTCTTGTTCAGCAATCTCTTTGCTGGTGTAGAGGAATCCAACAGACTTTTGGATGTTGATCTTGTATCCTGTCATGATGTTAAATCTATGAATTAGTTCCAGTAGATTTTTGACTGAGTCTCTTGGGTTTTCTAGGTAGAGGATCATATATGATCAGCAAATAGGGATAGTTTGACTTCTTCCTTACCAATTTGGATGCCTTTGATTTCCCTTTCTTGCCTTATGGCTCTGGCTAGGACTTCCAGTACAATGTTGAATAGAAGTGGTGATACCTGGCATCCTTGTCTGGTTCCTATTCTCAAGAAGAATGGTTTCAGTCTCTCTCCATTGAGAATAATGTTGCCTGTTGGTTTTGCATGAATGCCCTTTATTATGTTGAGGAATGTCCATTCTATTCCTATTTTGCTGAGAGTTTTGATCAGGAATGAATGTTGGATATTATCAAATGCCTTTTCTGCATCCATTGATATGATCATGGGGTTCTTCTCCTTTGTTTTATTTACATAGAGGATGATGTTGATTGTTTTTCTAATGTTGAACCATTCTTGCGTACCTGATATGAACCCCACTTGGTCATAATGAATGATTTTCTTGATGTGTTGTTGGAGTCTATTGGCTAGGATTTTGTTGAAGATTTTGTATCTATATTCATTGGTCTGTAGTTTCCTTTTGAGTGATGTCTTTGCCTGGTTTTGGTATCAAGGTTATGCTTGCTTCATAAAATGAGTTAGGGAGGATTCCATACTTTTCTGTGTTTTGGAATAGTTTGAGTAGGAATGGTGTCAGTTCTTCTCTGAATGTTTTGTAGAATTCTCTGGTGAAACTGTCTGGGCCAAGACTTTTTTAGTCGGTAATATTTTGATGACCTGTTCAATTTCTTCTTTTTTTATGGACCTGTTCAAATTTTCCACATCATTCTGTGTTAATTTAGGTACATAGTGTGTTTCTAGAAATCTGTCCATTTCTTCCAGATTTTCAAATTTGTTGGAGTACAGTTTTTCCTTGTAAGAACATCCCATGCTCATGGATAGGAAGATTGAACATTGTGAAAATGTCAATTCTATCCAAAGCAATCTATACATTCAATGCAATCCCAATCCAGATCCCATCGACATTCTTTAAGGATATGGAAAAATCAATCATTAACTTTATATGGAAAGGAAATAGACCCCCAGACCAGCAAAAGAGTTCTTCATAGTATCCTGATATTATCCTTTTTATTTCAGTTGGTTCTGTTGTGATTTCACCCATTTCATTTCTTATTTGTGCTATTTGTATTCTCTCCCTCTTTTTGTTTGTTAAATGTGCCAGTGGTTTGTTAATTCTATTGATTTCTTCAAAAAAACAACTTCTGGTCATGTTTATTTTTTCTATTGCCCTTCTATTTTCTGTTTCATTGATTTCTGCTTGAATCTTTACCATTTCCTTTCTTTTAGTGATTGTGGTCTGTTCTTGCTGTTCTTTTGCTAATTGTCAGAGATGTTGGTTTAAAGTGTTGATTTTGGCTCTTCTATTTTCATGGTTGCATTTATTGCTATAAATTGGCCTCTGATCACTGCTTTTGCTGTGTCACAATGATTTTGGTATGTGGTCTTTTCGTTCTAATTTAATTCAAGGAATTTTTGCACTTCAATTTTGATTTCTTCTCTTACTCAGTCTTTCTCAAGGAGGGTGTTATTCAGTTTCCATGTGTTTACTCTTTTTCCCTTGATCTTCCTGTTGGTGGTTTCCAATTTGATGTGAAAAGATGATTTGCTGTATTTCAAAGTTTTTAACTCATTAAGGCTTGCTTTATGGCCTTCCATGGTCTATCATGGAAAATGTTCCATGTACACTGGAAAAGAATGTGTATTGTGCTGTGAAGTGCTCTGTACATGTCTATAAGGTCAAGTTGGTGGATTGTATTGTTTAGCTCTTCAGAATTTTTGTTGAGTTTCTTTCCAGTTGTTCTATCCTTCATTCAAAGTGGTGTATTAAAGTCTTCCACTATGGCTGCGGAGTCATCTGTTTGCCTTTTCAACTCTTTTAAAGTCTGATTTATGTATTTTGAGGCTCTTTCATTGGGACAATAGATATTTATTATGGTTATATCTTCTTGTTCAATTGATCCTTTAATCATTCTATAATGTCTTTCCTTGTCTCTTTTGCTGGTTTTTGTCTTAAAGTCAATTCGATCAGAAATTAATATTGCAACTCCTGCTCTCTTCCAGCTGCCATTTCTTTGATATATCTTTTTCCAACCTTTGATTTTTAGTCTATTTTTGTCTTTGTCTTTAATTGTGTCTAAAACTCATATTGATGGGTTTTGTTTTCTTATCCAATCTGCAACTCTCCATCTCTTGCGTGGTGCAATTAATCCATTAACATTCAGTTAATTATTGACAAGTATGAATTGGTTGCTGTCATTTTGTTATGTGTTTTTTCATGGTGTCCCTGGTTTCTTTGTTCCATATTATTTTCTGTGCTGAGCTCATTATGTTTATGAAT
>NW_006921856.1:3936356-3939531 GCF_000298275.1 Orycteropus afer afer | reverse complement strand
TTTCTGCTTATCTGGAAATCTCCTAATTTCACCATCATATTTGAGGGACAATTTTGCCGGATATATAACTCTTGGTTGAAAATTTTTCTCTTTCATGGTTTTCTATATACCATCCCATTGCCTTCTCACTTGCATGGCTTCTGCTGAGAAATCAGAGCTTATTCTTACTGGTTGTCTTTTTTAAGTAACTTTTTGTCTTTCCTGTGCTGCTTTCATGATTCTGTCTTTGTCTTTGGTTTTGATGAGCTTGATGATAATATGTCTTGATGATTTTCTTTTAGGGTCTATCCTGTTTGGGGTTCATTGGACTTCCTGAATGGATATATCCTCATCTTTCATCATATCAGGGAAGGTCTTTTCCAACAAATCTTGGACAATTTTTTCAGTGGTCTTGTTTTTCTTTTCCTGTTCTGGAATTCCAATGACATGTAGGTTATTCCTTTTGATGGTATCCCACATGAAACTTTGGCTTTCTTCATTTTGTTTTGATCTTTTTTCTGATTGATTCCTTTCCAGAGAATATTCATGTATTTGTCTTCAATCTCATTAATTCTATATTCCATTTAATCAGTTCTACTCATTTGCCCTTCCAATGTGTTATCTATTTCTGACAATTTAGTATTAATCTTCTGGATTTCTATCTGTAGATTTAGAATAATTTCTTATTTTTCATTTATTTTGTCATTTTATTATTGTATTTTCTTCCAAAATTCTTCAAGGGTTTTATCTGTGTTTTCCTTGGTTTATCTCTCAATCCTTTGAAGATACCTAAATATAATTTTTTTGAATTCTTTATCAGAGATTTCCAATGCTGCTTTTTCCTCAGGGATGTGTACTTTGTATCCTGCTCCTTTATTACTACAACTTTGTCTTGCTTCTTTGTGTGGACTGTGATGGTCTGTTCTCTCTGAGGAGACATCGTGGTGTTGCTGTATTTAGATCTCTGTTAACTGTTTGTAAAGAGCAGCCAAGGGTGAGCCAGGCTCTTTTTGATGTTTTTTTTTTTTTTTTTTTTTTTTTTATTTTGGCCCATTGGTGGAGGAGGAAGTGGGGACTTTCGCTCAATAAATGAAGTTCCAGGAGTTGTGGGTATAGTTCTGTCATATGGGGACTGTTGTTTTCCTCCACTCTGTTAGACAAAAAGAACAAATGAATAACCATCAAAAAGTAAAAGCAAATGGACAAATAAAACACCCCATGTAATCACACAGGAACAGTAACCAAAAAAAGAAAAATGGGAAAAAGAAGAAGAAAAACAACAAGAAAATATGCAATATCTGGGGATAGGGAATTAACAGAAAAAAAGGTAGAGAAGAAGAATAATGAAGAAAAAAATGGGAAAAAGAAAAACAAGGAACAGGGTTAACTACAAGAAAGAAAAAAAAATTGCAACCAGGAACAGGGAAAAGAAAGGAAGCTGAAAACTAGGATGTGAGAGGGGAAGAATAAAGAATAATAGTAAAAAGGAAAAAAGTAATAATAGTAATAGTAGTTTAAAACAGGCAAAAACAAGCAAACTAAAAACAGAAAAAAAAAAAAAAAAAAAAAAAAAAAAAAAAAAAAAAAAAAAAAAAAAAAAAAAAAAGAAAGAAAGAAAGAAAGAAAAAAACAAAAAATCAGGGGAGGGCAGGGCAGGGCACCCAGGCTCTGTCAGAGCACATAGAGTGGGATGGAGTTCCTGCAGGCCCAGAAGGTGTGTGGGAGTGGGGGAAGGCTGCACTTCTGTTCATGAAGCATGTGTGGGGTATAAGGGTAACAAGGGGAATGTTGCAACTTTCCAGTCATCCACGTTCGGAATGTCCTTGGGGTTATTGGCAAGTGGAGCCTGTTCTTAAGCCCCTGGAATCTGGGAGAATACTGTCGCTTTAAATATCCAAAATGGTCAAGCTGCTTGTAAACATTCAAAGTGACTGTGCCTTCTGGACAGACAAAAGTCCACAACTCAGCCTGCTGTCCTCTACATTGCCTCCACTTTTATTCTCCGTGCAGTCCCTGGATAGCAGGGCTGATTTTTAGGTTAATTCTTAGGTCCTACCATGACTTGGCAACATCCTAGCTGTCTGTGCCATCAGGATCGCTACCAGACCGCAGCTCCGAATGTCTCCGTTTTTTTGTATTTTCATGCAAATTCTTCTGCTAGATGGAGTTTAGTCCACTTCTATATCCTTCTCTTCAAGGTTCAGGGGTCCAGGATTATCTTCTGTATCTCTGTTAATTGGTTCCTCTTTTCTTTGTTGAAGAGTGTCTGTGCAGTCTTTCGGCCTATTCCACCATCTTACCAGAACCGGGCTGTTTGTCTTTTTGATGTTAAGGTGTTAGAGTTTTCTATAAATGTTAGAGATAAGTCCTTTGTTCAATATGTCATCGAGGAATATTTTTTCCCCTTCTGTAGGTTCTCTTTTACTCTTTTGGAGAAGTCCTTTCATGCACATAAAAATTTAAGTTTTAGAAGGTCCCAGTCACCTAGTTTATCTTCTACTGTTTGTGCATCTTGGGTTATGCATGATAGTCTATTTATGCCATAAATTATGACCCCTAAATTTGACCCTATTTTTCCTTTGATGAACTTTATACTTTTAGCTTTCACATTTAAATATTTGACCCATCTGGAATTAGCGTTTGTGTATGGTATGAGATATGGATCTTGTTTCATTTTTCTGCAAGTGGATATCCAGTTTTGCAAGCACCATATGTGAAAGAGACTACCTCTTCCCTGCTTAATGGATTTAGGTCATTTGTGAAAGATAGCTGACCATAGATTTATGGATTAATTTCTGGACTCTCAATCGTGCTCCATTGGTCTATGTGTTTGTTATTGTACCAATTCCAGGCTGTTTTGACTAGTGTGGCAATGTAGTAGATTTTGAGATCTGGGAGTGTAAGATCTCCTACCTTGTTCTTCTTCAGAAATACTTTGCTTATCTAGAGTCCCTTTCCTTTTCATATAAAATTAGTGATTGACTTTTTCATGTCTTTAAAGAATGTTGATGGAATCTGGATAGGATTGCATTGAATGCATAAATTGCTTTGGGTAGTACTGATGTTTTCATAAAGGTTGATCTTCTTACCCATAATTTGCCATGATCCACACAATCAAATGCCTTTGCATAGTCAATAAAACACAAGTAAACATCTTTCTGGTATTCTTTGCCTTGAGCCAAGATCCATCTGACAA
>NW_006921856.1:3930998-3934458 GCF_000298275.1 Orycteropus afer afer | reverse complement strand
GTTGTCTCTCCTCACCTGTAAACCTGGGGCTGAAGTTTTCCTTTTAGTGGTGCTTTTGCCTGGTTTTGGTATCAGGGTTATGCTTGCTTCATAAAATGAATTTGGGAGCATTTCATCCTTTTCTATCTTCTGGAACAGTTTCAGTAGAATTGGTGTCAATGCTTCTTTGAATGACTGGTAGAATTTTCCAGTGAAACTATCTGGGGCAGGACATTTTTGTTGTTGGTAATCTTTTCATGACATGCAAATTTCTTTTCTGTTCCATTTTTTTTTTCTTTTTTTGTATAGATCTATTCAAGTTTTTTACCTCAGCTTGTTTTAGTTTAGGTAAGTAGATGGGTTTCTAGAAATCTGTCTATTTCTTCTAGGTTTCAAATTTCTTGGGGTACAGTTCTTCATAGTATCCTGGTATTATTCTTTTCATATCTGTGGTGACATCACACCTTTCATTTTTTATTCTTGTTATTTGCATCTTCTCCTTTCCTGTACTAAGTTTGCCAGTAGTTTGCCAATTTTATTAATCTTTTCAAAGAACCAACTTCTAGTCTTGTTGATTTTTCCTACTGTCTTTCTATTTTCTATCTCATTTATTTCTGCTTGAATATTTATTATTTCTTTTCTTCTGGTGACTGTAGGCTTTTTTTGGCAGAACTTTTTCTAGTAGTTGGAGATGTAAGGTATTGATTTTGACTCTTCTTTTTGATGTGTGCATCTATTGCTATAAATTGCCCTCTGATTATTGCTGTTGCTTTGTCCCAAAGATTTTTATATGTTTTGTTTTCATTCTCATTTGATTCATTTCTTGTTTCTTCTATCACCCATGAAGTTTTAAGGAGGATGTCATTCAGTTTCCATGTGTTGGCTCTTTCTCTGTTGGTCTTCCTGGTGTTGATTTCTAATTCCGTAGCACTGTGACCTAAGAAGATGCTTTGAAGTATCTCAATACTTTTAAATTTATTGAGGCTTGCTTTCTGGCATAATATATGGTCTACCCTGGGGAATGCCTCATGTTTGCTGGAAAAGAATGTATGCTTTGCTGTTGTTGGGTGAAGTGCTCTGTAGATGTCTATAAGTTCAGGTTGGTTGATCATATTGTTTGGTTCTACGTCTTTGTTGAGTTTCTTTCCAGTTCTATGTTTTATTGAAAGTTTTGTGTTAAAGTCTCCTACAATTACTGTGAAGTCACCTATTTGTCTTTTCAATTCTGTTATAGTTTGATTTATGCATTTTGGGGATCTTACATTGTTTGTGCAGAGATTTACCATGGTTATGACTTCTTATTCAATTGATCTTTTAATCATTACATAATGTCCCTGTCTCTTATGGTTGTTTTTGTCTTAAAGTCTATTTTATCAGAAATTAATGTTGCCACTCCTGCTATCTTTTGGTTGCCATTTGCCTAGTATATCTTTTTCCAACTTTTGATTTTTTAGTCTATTTTTGTCTTTGTGTTTAAAGTGAGTCTCTTGTATACTGTATATTGATAAGTCATGTTTTCTTATCCAGTCTGCAACTCTCCATATCTTGAGTGTCGCATTTTAAGCATTCCCATTCAATGTAATTATTGACAAGTATGAATTTATTGGTCTCATTTTGTTATTTATTTATTTATTTATTTTTTTGGTATGTGGTGTTTCTGATTTCTTTGTTCCATATAATTTTCTGTGCTGAGCTCATGCTGTTTATAAGTCACGTTATCTTCACCTTCATTGCTACTGTTGGGAGCTCTGGTAGCATAGTGCTTAAGGCATTTGACTGCTAACCAGAAGGCTAGTGGTTCAAAGCTACCATCCACTCCTCAGAACGAAGACTAGGCAATCTACTTCTGTAGACATACTGCCTCAGAAACCCAAGGAGGGGTCACTATTATTCAGATCCAACTTGAAGGCAGTGAGTTTGGTTTTGTTTTTTGGAAATATTTGTGCCTCTCCTCTTTTTTTTTTTTATTTTGATACAAAGGTTTATTATTTTTCTTTGAGGTTACCTTATAATTTGTATTTTTCTTCCTAAGTTGAAAACAGTCTGTTCTATCTCGCAATTGTCTTGACTTCTTCACCATTTAGAAGTTCTGTAACTACACTATTTATTCTCATTTTTTTATTTGTAGTTGTCCTCATTTACCAATTGATTTCTCTGGTTTCCTGTTACAGTATTGAAAGTTTACTTTACTTTGATTATACCTATATGTGGATTGGTTTCTGGGTTATATCATAATGTCTGTTAATTGTTGGTTGTTGTTTACTGTTGTTGGTTTTCTGTCCAAAGGACTCACTTTAGTGTCTTTGGTAAAGTTAGTCTGATTTTAACAAATTCCCTTAGTTTCTACTTATCTGGAAATCTCCTAATTTCACCCTTATATTTGATAGACAATTTTGCTGGATGTATAATTCTTGGTTGGAGATTTTTATCTTCTTCTTCTTCTTTCACTGTTTCATATATATCAACTTTTTCTCACCTGTATGTTTTCTGCTGATAAATCAGAGCTTAGTTTTATTGACTGCCCTTTGAAGATAACTTTTTGTTTTTCCCATGCTGCTTTAAGGATTCTTTCTTTGTCTTTGGTTTTGGTGAGTTTGATGATGATATGTCTTGGTGATTTTCTTTTGGTGTCTGTGCTGCTTGGGGTTCGTTGGACTTCTTGAATGGATATATTCTCATCTTTCATCATATTAGGAAAATTCTCTTCCAAAAAATCTTCAAAAATTTTCCCTGTGGTTTTATCTGTCTCTTCCTGTTCAGGAATTCCAATTACACATATGTTATTCCTCTTGATGGTATTCCACATGAATCTTAGCCTTTCTTCATTATGTTTTGATCTTTTGTCTGATTGATACCTTAACAAAGTAGTATTGAGGTATCTGTCTTTAATGTCATTAATTTTGTCTTTCATTGATTTGATTCTATTCCTTTCTCCATTCAGTGTGTTATCTATTTCTGAAATATATAATCTTCTGGATTTCTGTTTGTTGTTTTTGTAGAATTTCTAATTTTTAGTTTATTTTGTCAATTTTTTCTTGTATTGTTTTTCTAATTTGTTCTAGAGTTTTATCTGCATTTTCTTTAATTTTGTCAGTGTTTTCCTTGATCTGTCTCTCAATCCATTAAAGATACTCAAATATAATTCTTTTGAATTCCTTATCAGGGAGTTCTACTGCTCCTTCTTCTTCAGGGATGTTTTCTGGGTTTATATCCTGGTCCCTTGTTTCTATTACTTGATCTGGCTTTTTTGTGTGGACTGTGATGGTCTATTTTCTCTGAGACACTGTAGTGGTGTTGTATTTATGTTTCATTTGTGGTTGTATGTTGATGTGATTCACACAAGATGTTTTTTGTTTTTTTTTTTCCTTTCCTTTTTTTGATATATCTGTCTGAACAGGGTTCTATGCTGCTCTAGTTGTTAGCACTTAGGAACTCTCCACCTGTCTCCTTGTGGGTGTGATAGAGAATGAGAGTGTATGGA
>NW_006921856.1:3921702-3930472 GCF_000298275.1 Orycteropus afer afer | reverse complement strand
ATTTGGAAAGACAAAATGTTCACTCTAAATAATTGAGGAAGATAAAAAGAATAATTTAAAAATAAACAAACAAAAAGAAAAATGTAGGGTCCATGGCACAGCACCCAGACTCTACCAGGCTCAGTCTGTGATGGAACCCCCACAGGTGAGCAAGGTGGGTGAAGGCAGGATGATGCCCATACCATTGTTCACCAAGAGGGTGTAGGGCACAAGAGTGACAAGGGGAATATCACTCCTCTCCAGTCATCAATCTCCAGTCTGGTTGTCTGTGCTGTCCTCAGCTGGTGGAGCCCACTCCCAGGTCACAGTCCAAGCAAGAATGCCACTCACACACAATCAAAATGGCCATGCCGGCCTCTTGCAAACACCCAAAATGACCCTCCGGACAGCCTCTGGCAGTCCACAGGTCCACCTGTCGCCTTCCTTGCTGTTTTCCCTTCCAGCTGTCAGGCACCAAAGCAGTCTTTTCCCATGCAGCTTTGCTGAGAAGAGTCAATTCTTAGGTTGCTATCATGAAATATCATGAAAATGGCTGTACTCTCAGGACAGCTGGCATGACCCAGCTCCATTTATCTCCTTACTCACTGTTTCATTCAGGTTCTTCTACTCAAAACAAACAAACAAACACCTTGCTGCCATCAAGTCAGTCCTGACTCATACTGACCCTTCCTTGGGTTTCTGACACAATATCTCTATAGAAATAGAGTGCCCAGTCTTCCTTCTGAGGAACGGCTGGTGGCTTTGAACCACCAGCTTTCTGGTTAGCAGTAAGATGTCATTGGTATTTAATCCATTTCTTTATCCTTCTCTTCAAAGCTCATAGTTCCAGGATGATGTGTATCAGTTTCAGTTTGTTCCTTATTGTTTTGTTGCAGAAGGTCTGTGTAGCTAGTCTGTCTCTTCTGCCATCTTGCCAGAACTGCTCTTTGACTTTTTATAATATTAGACTCATACAATATTTGTCTTTCTATGACTGACTTATTTCACTCAGACTAATGACCTCCAAATTCATCCACATTATGAGGTGGTTCATACATTTTTCATTGTTCTTTAATGTTGGGTACTATTCCATTGTGTGAATGTATCATATTTTGGTTATCCATTCATCTGTTGATGGGCACTTATGTTGTTTCCATCTCTTTGCTATAGTGAATTGTGCTGTTATGAACATGGGTATGCGTATGTCTATTTTTGTTTGGATCTCATCTTTTTAGGATATATTCCTATTAATGGAATTCATGGAACAACTGGTATTTCTATTTCCAATTTTTTTAAGGAAATACCATACTGTTTGCTACAATGGCTATACCATTTTAAAGTCTCTCCAGCAGTGTATGAGAAATCCAATCTTTCCACACTCTCACCAACATTTATTTTTTGTCTTGTAGAACTGTGCTGTTATTGCTGAGGTAATATGTTTTCACATTGTTGATATGATTTGTATCTCTCTAATGGCTAACTGGAGGTCAAGGCTTGGTGCATCTGGGACAGCTTTATTTAAAGCTGGGCCTCTGGACAGTTAGGTGGTTGCATAGCTTGGGTCTTTTGGGGCAGCTTTATTTAAGTCTGGGACTGAATAGGCAGGGAAGTGAGCAAAGCAGTGAGAAACAACTAAGGGAGATGAACTTGTCTGTCAGTTTGTGGTCCTGTGGTGGCTTCAGTATTGCTGTGAGGCTGTAAGCTGTGTCACTGTTGTTTCAAAATGCCAGCAGAAGTACCATGTATTTCATGGTTTCAGTGGAGCTTCCAGACTAAGACAGACTCAGAAGAAAGTAGAGGCCATCCACTTCTCAAAGAATGTACCAGTAAAAACTTATGAGTACCAGTGAAAAACTGTCTGATATATTACCAGAAAACTTTATGAATAGTGCTAAAACACTGTCCAATATAGTGCTGTACGAAAAGCCCATCAAGTGAGAAGGCACTCAAATTATGACTGGGGAAGAGCTGACTCCTCAGAGTAGAATGAGCTTAATGATATGGAGGGAATAAAGCTTTCAGGACCTCCATTAGCTGATGTGGCATGACTCAAAATAAGTAGAAACAGCTTCAAACATCCATTACTAATTGGAACTTGGAATACATGAAGTATGACACTAGGAAAACTGGAAGTTGTGAAAAATGAAATGGAACACATAAAGATTGTTATCCTAGGCATTAGTGAGCTGAAATGGACTGGTTTTTGCCATTTTGAATCAGACAACCATATGACATAATATACAAAGAATGACAAATTGAAGAGGAATGGTGTGACATTCATAGTCACAAAGACTGTTTCAAGATCTGTCCTGAAGTACAATGCTGTCAGTAATAGGATAAGATCCATAAGCCTACACGGAAGACTAGTTAATAAAACTATTATTCAAATCTATGCACCAATCACCAAAGCCAAAGATGAGGAAATTAAAGTTTTGTACCAATGTCTGCAGTCTGAAATCTACCAAACATGAAATCAAGATGTGTTGATTATCACTGGTGACTGGAATGCAAAAATTGAAAACAAAGAAGAGTCATTGGTAGTTGGAAAATATGGCCTTGATGATAGAAATAATGGTGGAGATCACATGATAGAATTTTGCAAGACCAATGACTTATTCATTACAAATACATTTTCTCGACAACATAAATGACTGCTACACATGTGTACCTCATTGGATAGAATACACAGGAATTGTAGATTCCTGTAGATTGACTACATCTGTGGGAAGAGGTGATGGAGAAGTTCAGTATCTTCAGCCAAAACAAGGCCAGGAGCTGATTATGGAACAGACCATAAACTGCTCCTATGCAAGTTCAAGTTGAAGTTGAAGACAATTAAAACAAGTCCATGAGAACCAAAATATGACTTTGATAACATCCCTCCTGAATTTAGAGACCATCTAAAGAATAGAGTTGATGCACTGAACACCAATGACTGAAAACCAGAGGAATTGTGTGATGACATCAAGAACACCATCCAAGAAGAAAGCAAAAGGTCATTAAAAAGACAAGAAAGGAAGAACAGACCAAAATGGAGTCAAAAAAGACTCTGAAACTTGCCCTTGAGAGCAAATGGAAGAAATGACAAGACTAAAGAGCTGAACAGGAGATTTCAAAGAGCATCTTGAGAAGACAAAGCCAATTACTATAAGGGAATGTGCAATACCTAGAGTTAGAAAACCAAAAGGGAAGAACATGCTCAATATTCTTCAAGCTGAAAGAACTGAATAAAAAATTTAAGCCTTGAGTTTCAATATTGTAAGATTCTATGGACAATATATGGAAAGATTCAGGAAACATCAAAAGATGGAAGGAATACACAGTCACTGTACCAAAAGGAATTGGTCTATGTTCATCTGCTTCAGGAGGTGGCATATGATCAAGAACCAATGGATTGAAGGAAGAAGTCAAGGCTGCCCTGAAAGAATTGGTGAAGAACAAGACTCCAGAAACTGACAGAATACCCATTAAGATGTTTCAACAAACAGATGCCACACTGGAGGCACTCATTCAGCTATGCCAAGGAATTTGGAAGACAGCTACCTGGCCAAATGACTGGAAGAGATCCATATTTGCACTCATTTGTGATATTTGGAGCTGTGTGTCATCTTGGCTTGGCCACAATTCTGTGTGGTTTAAGGAGTTGTGATGTGGTTATTCCCATGATGGGATCAGCTGTATATGTTTTGAACAGCCAATCTGTTGAAAGGGAGTTTCCCCAGGGGTGTGGCCTCCTTCCAGTATATTTATGGACATCCTTGGAAAAGAGAAAATCCCTGAAGATTGGGATTCTGTTGTGCTGCCTGCAACTGTCCGTGAGTGAACAATCCAACATTCTGCCTGGAGATCTTGGATTCGTCATTTGTTGGAGTCATCAGTCAGTATACTGCCTGCCAACCTTGAGTTCTTCAGCCCCTGAAGCTGTGACAGTCAAGAAAAGCCTCCAGCTTGATGTTTGATCCAAGAACTTTGAACATGCCCGCTTCTATAAGTGTGTGAGCCATTTTCCTAAGATAAATTTCTCTTCTCTGTCTATATATAAGCTTTACTGGTTTTCTATCTCTAGAGAACCCAGTCTAACACCATTCCAAAAAAAAAGATCATTCTGCAGAATGTGGAAATTAATGAACAATATCATTAATATCACATACAAGTAAAATCTTACTGAAGATAATTTAAAAAATGGTTGCAGCAGTATGTTGACAGAGAACTTCCAGAAATGCAAGCTGGATTCAGAAGAGGATGTGGAATGAGGGATATCATTACTGATGTTAGATAGATCTTAGCGGAAAGCAAAGAATACCAGAAAGATTTTTTATTTATATATTATTAACTATGCAAAAGCACTCAATTGTGTGGATCATAACAAATTATGGATAACATTAAGAAGGACGAGAATTCCAGAACACTTGATTGTACTCATGAGGAACTTGTACATACACCAAGAGGTCATTGCAACTGGAGATCATTCAAGGTCGAACAGAACAAAGGGATACTGCATGAATTAAAATCAGGAAGAGAGTGTGTCAGGGTTGTATCGTTTCACCATACTTATTAAATTTGTATGCTGAGCAAATAATCCAAGAAGCTGAATTATATGAAGAAAATCATGGTATCAAGATTGTGGGAAGACTCATTAACAACCTGTGATATGCAGATGACACAACTTTGCCGAAAGTGAGGATGACTTGAAGCACTTATTGATGAAGATTAAAGACTACAGTCTGCAATATGGATTACACCTCAATATAAAGAAAACAAAAATCGTCACAACTGGACCAATAGGCAACATCACAATAAATAGAGAAAAGATTGAAGTTGTCCAAGATTTCACGTTATTTGATTCTACAATCAACACCAATGGAAGTAGTTTTCAAGACATCAGATGACATACTGCATTGGGCAAATCTGCTGCAAAAGACCACTTTCAAGTGATGCAAAGCAAAGATGTCTCCTTGAAGACTAAGGTGTGCCTAACCCAAGCCATGGTATTTTCAATCGTCTCTTATGCATGTGAGAGCTGAACAGTGAATAAGGAATACTGACGAAGAGATGATGCTTTTAGTTGTGGTGTTGGAGAAGAATGTTAAGAGTACCATTGACTGCTAAAAAGACTAACAGATCTCTCCTGGAAGAAATGCAACCAGAATGCTCCTTGGAAGCAAGAATGGCCAGAGTTTCATCTCACCTACTTTGGTCATGTTGTAAGCAGGAACCATTCCTCGGAGAAGAATATCATGTTTGGTAAAATGGAGGGTCAATGAAGAAGGGGAAGGCCCTCAACGAGATGGATTGACAATGGCTGCAACAATAGGCTCAAGTATAGCAAGGATCATGAGGCTGGCACAGGACCAGGCAGTGTTTCATTCTGCCCTGCATAGGGTCACTATGAGTTGCAGATGACTCAACTACACCTAACAGCAAGAATAATGGCTAATTATCCTGAGCATATCCTTGTTTGTTTGTTGACTGCTTGTATATCTATTTTAATGATATTTCTGTTTGTGTCCTTTGCCCATTTTTGAATTGGATTTTTTGTCTTTTCGATGTTAAGGTTTTAAAGGTTTATAGATTTTAGAGATCAGTCCCTTGTCAGATATGTCCCAGACAAATATTTCTTTCCAACATGTAGGTTCTTTCTTAACCTTTTTGGAGAAGTCTTTTGACATACATAAGAATTTAATTTTTAGAGGGTCTCAGTCATCTAGTCTATCTTCTGCTGCTAGTACGTTTTGTGTTATGCTTGACAATGTGCCACAATCTTTCTCTTGACTGCTGCATTTAGTCCATTCACATTCAGTGTAATTAATGATAGGTATGGATTTATTGCTGCCATTCTATTGTGTTTTTTGTTGGGTTATTGGTGGTTTCTTTGTTCTGAATAGTTTTGCATGCTGAGTTCATTTTGTTATCAAGTATTTTTTCTCTTTTCTTCATTATTGTTGGTTTTGTGTTTACTAAGCTCTTGTGATTTTCCTCTTTCTTAGTTTGATTAGAAGGGTTGTTAATTTTCTTTGTGGTTACCCTGTAGTAAATTCTTATTTCCATAAGTTTGGAACACTCACACTCATTCACTCACTGCCATTTTGTCAGTTCAGACTCACAGTGACACCCATTGGGTTTCTGAGGCTGTAAATCTTTACCAAAGTAGATTGTCCCATCTCCCTTCTGTGGAACAACTGGTGGGTTTGAACTGCCAACCTACGGGTAAGCCATCAAATGCCTTAGGCACTACACCACCAGAGCTCCTTAAATTTGAAGAAATCTATTCTGTATAGACATTATCTTGACTTCCTCTCCATTTGGAAGTTTTATAATTATAGTTTTTATTCCTTCTATTTGCTTTGTTGCTGATGTCATTTATAGATTGCCTCCTCTATTTCTCTATTTACTTATTTATTTATTTATAGAGATTATTTTGAGATTCTTTTTCTGGGTTGGTATCTAAGTGCTGGTGTCAAGTGTCTTGGTTTTAATTTGTTGTTTTCTCTTGTGGGTTTTCTGTTGCAAGTACTCCCTTTAGAATTTCTTGTAGAGTTGGTCTGGTTTTCACAAATTTCCTTAACTTTTGTTTGTCTGGGAATGTCTTAATATATATTATATATATATATAATTCCTTATCAGATAATTCTATTACCTTTTCTTCACTGAGGAGATTTCCTAATTCTTTAGTCTGGATGCTTGTTTCCACTGTCTTGTTCTGTTTTGTTTTTTTTCCAGTTTGAGTTGAAATTGTCTGCTGTCTCCTAGATATTTTGAAGTTTTTGTCTTTGTTGGCTATGTGCTGATTTGTTTCACCCTGGTTTTATGTTTTACTATGTTTTAATGTATCTGGACTTCTGACGCAGGTATACTTCTTTGGTTCTTAGCTTGACTGTACTAGGTCACTCTCCAGCTTTCTCTGCGTTGATGGGGTGAATGGTGGGAATATGGGTGTTGGTCTCTGTTTATCTTGAAAAGGAGTTGCAGTTGAGATGAGCAAGTGTTGTCCATCATCTGTCCTTGATCCTGTGGTGCAGGAGCTATTGGTGTTACTCATCTTTTGGGTGAGGAAGTTGGTGTAGATATGGCTGACTAGTTGTGTTGTAGTAAATTACAAAGTATGGCTTTTCTAGCCCAGTATTTGTAAACTCTGTGATGGAATTTGCCATGAGCAACTGAGTAGCTCCTGATTGTTAAAGTTATCCACCTGGGGTATTTTTGTTGGCAGCAGCACAAAGTAATTTTCTGGGAAGTTTCTGCTTTCTCTGGTGTGTAGAACTCTGATGTTCGTTGGGATTGGTTGGTTTTGGCCACTCTGCCAGGCTCAAAAGGAGTCCTCCTAGAGACAGAAGGAGTGTCTCTGACTACCAGTTGAGAAAAACATGCTGCTGAGAGAAACATACTGCTGACAGACATGAGAGAGACATGCTGTTGAGAAGGAGATGCGAGAGACTGCACTGCTGAGAGAGAGACATCCTACTGAGAGAGACTGAGAGAGATTGTCAGCTGAGAGACAGCCAGGGGAGAGAGACTGAGTGCATTCCTGAACTTGAATTATAGCCTGTTGCTTTCCTAATAAACTCCATAATCTGTGAGTCCTTTGTAGCCACTGCTGTTGTTGTTGTTATATGCCATCAAGTCGGCCCCGACTCATAGTGACCCCCCTTGGGTTTCCGAGGCAGTATCACTACGGAAGTAGGATTGCCCAACCTTCCTTCCGAGGAGTGGCTGGTGGGTTTGAACTGCCAGCCTTCTGGTTAGCAGTCAAGTGCCTTAGGCACTATGCTACCAGAGCTCCTTGTAGCCACTGCAGCAAATTATCAAACCCAGCAGAGAGGTGGTGGGTGTCATGGGAGGAACAGTTGGTGTTAAGGTTAGTAAAAAGGCTGGAGGGTGGCAGCATGTCTGGCCTCATAAGAGCAGGCATTGGGCTGCTGATGGTGATTCTGCCCTCCTCTTGTGTAGTTAGAGGAGGTCAGTAAATGCTGCCTCCTAGCACCTTTGGCAGTTGATGTCAGAAGCAGTGGGATTTGTTGCAGTGGCTCCAGACTGATAGAAGCATGGAATTTTGTACACAAAAGAAGGGAAGGGCTTGGGAAGTGAAACTCTGTCTTCTTAGATGGTTACTTTGGTTGATTTTACCTATTAAAGGAGAAAACTGATCCAGAGTCTAGGGGTCAAGGCCATATGCATAGAATGGGAAGATAATCAAGATGAAGGGATGTAACTAGAATGTCTTAAAAAGGGTTATGTGCTTTGGATTATGTGTTTATCTAAATGTACTATGGCAATTGAATGTTCTATTGTCTACTTATACATTAGAAATGATTATGGGATGTGGATAACAACGAGTGTGTAGATTCACCTTCAGCCAATACTTGATTGGATATGTTACAAGGGAAAACAAAATTTCCCCAGAAGAAAAACAGGCTTTTGTTTCAAACGCTGTATGCAGCGTATAAGGGGCTTAGGTAGAAAACCTGAGCCCCACCCAGAACCTGCTGAGTGAGGCAATTTGTATTTGAAAGGACCAACCCAGAACTACTGAGAGAACAGAAGATTTACATTTGAAGAAAGAGGCTGAAGAGAAAAAAAATGACTCTTTGTCTTTTTAAATATTGAGCAAGCAGATAGGCTTTGGGTTCATCAGGCAGGAAAGTCATAAGCCATGAGAGAATCCCCTCCCAGGACTGAAAGTTAAAGGAAGCCAGTGAGTACTTAGGAGCTCTGGTAGCATAGTGGCTAAAGCACTTGACTGCTAACCAGACCACCAGCCACTCCTCGGAAGGAAGGTTGGGCAATCCTACTT
>NW_006921856.1:3901506-3921227 GCF_000298275.1 Orycteropus afer afer | reverse complement strand
GGGTTTGAACCGCCAGTCTTCTGGTTAGCAGTCAAGTGCCTTAGCCACTATGCTACCAGAGCTCCCAGTTTTTGACCTAGGTACATAATATTTTTTTAAGACATTCTAGTTACATCCCTTCACCTTGATTATCTTCCCATTCTATGCATATGGCCTTGAGCCCTAGACTCTGGATCAGTTATCTCCTTTAATAGGAGGCTAAGGATGATAAGATCTGCTGGCTGGTCTGAAGTGCAAGAAGTTGTGAGTCTACAGGCATTGAAACAGTCTCTGAGGACTGAGGCTATGAGACAGAAGCTGCTGGCTGGTCTGAAGTAAAGGGAGAAGTGTGACTCACAAACTTGGCAGCTGGAACCCACGACCTAGCTGGTATGGCTAAGGCTAAGTTAACCAGAAACTGACCAAATGAAGAGGAAAATGTTTGACACTGAGCTGGTGTTTAGTTGTTGCAATTTGATGACCTGCATTGGACTGAATTTTGCTTGTTTATGGAGCCAGAGGCCCAAAATTTCCAAGCAGAACAGAAGATTCTCCACAGAGAAAGGAACATGCTTATCTCCTCTGAGTACTTGTTTGATGGGTGCCATTAGAAATTGGCTATTTAAAATGGGGAGGAAATAAAGGAATGAGGTGCCTAGCTTACACACTTTGTTAAACTGATGGGTGAAAACCAAAAAAAAAAAAAAAAAAAAAACAAACACACTGCCATCGAATTGGATCCAACTCAGAGTGACCCCACCTTGGGTTTCAAAGGTGGTATTACTATGGATGTAGATTGCCCAACCTTCCTTCTGAGGAGTGGCTGGTGGATGAAGTATAAAAAGGATAATGGCTAAAAAACCAGGAGGTGGCCTGCAGTGTAGTAAATTATATAGTATGGCTTTTCTGGACATAGTATCTATAAACTCCATGGTGGAATTTTCCATGAGCAACTGAATAGCTCCTGATTTTTGAAGTTATCCACCAAGGGTGTTTCTGTTGAGACCAGCATGAAGTAAATTTCTGGGAAGTTCACACACTCTCAGGTATGTAGAAGTCTGATGTTGGGATTGGTTGGTTTTGGCCACTCTGCCAGGCTCAAAAGGAGCCCTCCTAGAGGCAAAAGGGGTCTCTCTGACTGCCAGCTGAGAAAGACACACTGCTGAGAGAAGCACGCTGCTGCAAGATGTGAGAGAGACACACTCCTGAGAAAGAGACACGAGAGACATCCACTGCAGAGAGAGACATGCTACTGAGAGACAAACTGAGAGAGATTGTTGGCTGAGAGATGGCCAGCTGAAAGAGACTGAGAGCATTCCTGAATTTGAATTGTAGCCTATTGCTTTCCTAATAAACCCCAAAATATGGAGTTCTGTATGGCTACTGCAGCAAATTATTGAACCCTGCAGAGAGGTGGTGGGTGCCATGGGAGGAACAATTAGTGTCGAGGTTAGTAAAAAGGCTGGAGGAGGATGGCATGTTTGGCCTCATAAGAGTAGGCATTGGGCTGCTGATGGTGATTCTGTCCTTCATTTGTGTAGTTAGAGGAGGTCAAAAGATTCTGCCTCCTTGCCCATTAAGCACCAGTGGAGAGTTAAAGTGTTCCTTCCATTGGATGAAGCAGGCAGGAGGAAAAAAAAAAGAGAGAGAGAGAGAGAAAGAAAGCCAATGAAAATGAGAGATTAAAAAATCAAATAAAAATAGATAATACAAAATAGGGAAAAGGGAAAAATAATATAAGAAAAAGAGAGGAGACTTCTGGTAAGATGGAGGAATAGACAGACAAGTGACACAGACCCTCTTCAACAAAGAAAAGAAAAACCAACAGACAGAGATACAGAAGATAATCATGGAACCCTGAGCTTTGAAAGTAACTGTACAGAAGTGGATTAGGCACCAACTAGTGGAAGGATCTGAATGAAAACAGGACCTAAGAACAGGCTGTTTGCCAGGGCTGGCTAGGACATATGAGAGGCTAACAACAGGAAAGGAGACAGGTGGTGAGTGTATAAGTGCTATCAACTAGTGAAAGAGGAGCACAGCACACTACCCTGCCTGTATAGATAACATACAAAGAAAACTAAAATCACGGGCAAGTCACTTCAACATATAATCACCAATTAAATATAAACACAAAAACATCACAATGTCTCAAAGACAACAGCACATCACAGTCCACACAAAGAAGCAAGATAAAGCAGAAGGAACAAGGGACCAGGATACAGACCCAAAACACATCCCTGAGGAAGACACAGCATTGGAATTCCCTGATAAGGAATTCAAAAGAATTATATTTAGATATTTTCAAAGGATTGAGAGACAGACCAAGAAAAACACAGAAAAAACCCTTGAAAATTTTTGGAAAAAAATACAAGAACAAAATGACAAAAAACAAACTGAAAAATTAGAAATGATTCAAAATCTACACATAGAAATCCAGAAGATTAATACTAAATTGTCAGAAATAGATAATACATTGAAAGGGCAAAAGAGTAGAATTGATGCAATGGAATACAGAATTAATGAGATTGAAGACAAATACCTGAATACTTCTTTGGAAAGGGATCAATCAGAAAAAAGATCAAAAGAAAATGAAGAAAGCCTAAGGTTCATGTAGGATACCATCAAAAGGAATAACCTACATGTCATTGGAATTCCAGAACAAGAAGAGAAAAATAAAACCACTGAGAAAATTGCCCAAGATTTGTTGGAGGAGAATTTCCCTGATATGATGGAAGACAAGAATACATCCAGTCAAGAAATCCAGTGAGCCCCAAACAGGATAGACCCCAAAAGAAAAACACCAAGACATATCATCATCCAACTCACCAAAGACAAAGACAAAAAAAGAATCATGAGAGCAGCACAGGAAAAAGGAAAAGTTATCTACAAGGGGCAACGAATAAGACTAAGCTTGGATTTCTCAACAGAAACCATGCAGGTGAGAAGACAATGGAATGGTACATATAAAACACTGAAAGAGAAAAATTTCCAACCGAGAATTATGTACCCAGCAAAATTGTCCCTCAAATATGATGGTGAAATTAGGACATTTCCAGATAAGCAGAAATTAAGGGAATTTGTTAAAAACCAGACAAATCTTACAAGAGATGCTAAAGGGAGCCCTTTGGACAGAGAAGCAACAACAGCCAACAACAACTGACCATTCACACACATGATGATATGACCCAGAAACCAAGCCAGCTCTGGAAGTATCCAAAGTAAATAAGCCTACAAGATTGTAAACCGGGAACTAGAGACACCAACTGACAAATGAGATGACTACAAACCAAAAAGAGGGGAAAAAATATGTTATTACAAAATGTCTAGATGGTAGGGAAGTCAAGACAACTACAAGATAGAACGGATTGTTCTACACTTGGGAAGAAAACTATAAATCACAGGGTAACCTCAAAGAAAAATGATAAACTTTCACATCAAAACAAAAAAGAGGACCAGCATAAATATTCAGCAAATACTAAAACAATAGCAATGAAGGAAGTGATAAAATGATTCATAAACAAAATGAACTTGGCATAGAAAATTATGTGGAACAAAGAAAACGACACAATGAAAAAGCACATGACAAAAATGACAACAACAAATTCATATTTGCTGATAATTACATATCTGGCAAGGGACTTATCTCTGAGATTGATGGAAAACTACAATGCCTCAACACCAAAGGAATTAACACTCAATTGAAAAATGAGCAAAAGACATGAATAGACACTTCACCAAGGAGGATATTCAGGTGGTCAGCTAATACATGAAAAGATGCTTACAATCATTGGCCATCAGAGATGTAAATCAAAACAACAATGAGATAGAAAATAACAAATGCTGGTGAGGATGTGGAGAGATTGGGACTCTCATACATTGCTTGTGTGACTGTGAAGTGACACAACCATGGTGGAAAGCAATATGGTGATTCCTTATAAAGTTGAAACTGGAGATACCATTGACCCAGCAATCCCATTACTAGGTATATATGCTAGAGAGGTGAGAGCCAGGACAAGAACAAATACATACACACTCATGTTCATTACAGCACAATTTACAATAGCAAAAAGATGGAAACAATGTACATGCCCACCAGCAGAAGGGTGGATGACCTAACTATGGTATACATAAACTGGAATGATGTGCAGCACTAAAGAATAATGTAGAGTCTGCAAAACACTGCATAATATGGACAAACTTGGAGGACATTGCGCTGAGTGAAATAAGACAATCACAGAAGGACAAATATAGTTCCTTGTTGTGGAGGGTCAAGGAAAGGTTCATTTATGGAGGCTAACTTTCTTTGTTGATTGCCAGGGGTGGGATCGGTGGAGAGGGAACACTGAAAAAATGCATTGACCCATGTCACTTAGTTTTGTTTATTTCACTGTACATAAATTATATTTCAATAAAATGCATTTAAAAAATAGAGAGAAAACAAAATTGGAGGTGAAGGGAATGAAGGTTTGCAAAAATGAAAAAAGAAGAAGAGGTAGAAACGTAAATGATCAGATAGGAAGAAAAACTGGGAAGAAGAAAGTAGACAAATAAAGAGAGGATGAGGCAACTGAGGAGGGATTTTTCTACTTATGTTCAACCAGTGGCCCTGGGAGCTGGGAATTGTGGCAGAATCTGCTTATTTACCAGAGTTCACAACCACATAGGAGCAAAGAGATTGCTGCAAGAAGTGACCTCCAAGAGAGAAGGCTAAAGCTTGTTTTTTGTGCTTAGCGTGAGATAGATCAGCCAGTGATGCAGGTGTGGAAGAAGGACAGCTGAAGCCCCTGGGTCTGTTTGGAGCAATTTGCTGCTGGTGGCATTCAGCCATCAATCAACGTGTTGCAGTTTAAACTGACAAGCCACCTTGCAAGGGAAGGGCAGCCCTCCTCTCAAAGATCCACAAGTCCTGAAACCCCAGGCCTCAATTCTACATTATGCTAAAAAGGGTTGCTAAGAACTGGACACCAGCCAACTGCCGTGGGTTCAATTTGGGGTTTGGTTTATTCAAGGGAACTTTTTCTTCCCTTTCCCTTACTCTCTCCCAGAAACCATGGCAACTTAAGCTATGGGAGGTCTGATCTGTTTCACTATACTATCTTCTCCCACACGCGTGGCTTTAGCTCATCTTGAAATCCTCCTGATCTGTCTCCCCTGTGTCTTTAACACATGTGGATTCCATGGGGTTTGTTATTTTTTTTCCCTCCTTGACCTGCATTCCACCACTCGTCTGTCAGTTTGGTGTGCATGGTGAGGCTGGAAGCTATGCCACCAATATTCCAAATATTAGCAGCGTCACCCATGGTGGACAGGTTTCAGTGGAGCTGCCAGACTAATACAGATTCAGAAGAAGGAAGAGGCCATCCACTTCTCAAAGAATTGGCTGGTGAAAACCTTATGAATAATAGTAAAATACTGTCTGGTATATTACTGAAAGCTTTATGAATATCCCTGAAACATTGTCCAATATAGTGCCTCAGGTTGAAAAGCAATCCAAATATGACTGGGGAAGAGCTGCCTCCTCAGAGTAGAACTGACCTTAATGATGTGAATGGAGTAAAGCCTTTGGGACTTCCATTTGCTGATGTGGCGTGTCTCAAAATGAGGAAAAACAGCTGTAAAAATCCATTCATAATCAGAACATGGAATGTATGGAGTATGAATCTAGGAAAACTGGAAGTTGCCAAAAATGAAAGGAAACACATAATGATCAATATCTTAGGCATTAGTGAGCTAAAATGGACTGGATTTGCCATTTTGAAGCAGACAACTACAGGATCTAATATGCCAGGAATGACAAGTTGAAGAAGAATGGCATGGCATTCATTGTCACAAAGGATGTTTCAAAATCTACCCTAACATACAATGCCATACACCTCGAAGGAAGTCCAGTTCAGAGGACTAATATTCAAATTTACATGCCAACGACCAAAGCCAAAGATGAAGAAATTGAAGATTTTACCAACTTCTGCAGTCTAAGATTGACCAATATGCAATTAAGAAGTGTTGATTGCCACTGGTGATTGCAGTAGGAAAAAAAGAATCATCAGTAGTTGGAAAATATAGTGATAGAAATAACACTGGATATCGCATGATAGAATTTTGCCGCACCAACGACTTATTCATTGCAAATACCTTTTTCAACAACATAAATGGTGTTTATTCATGTGGACTTTACCAGATGGAATACACAGGAATCAGATTCACTACATCTGTGGAAAGAGATAATGGAGAAGCTCAGTATCTTCAGCCAAAACAAGGCCAGAAGTTGATTGTGGAATAGACCATCAACTCCTTATATACAAATTCAAGTTGAAGCTAAAAACAACTAAGTCCACGAGAGCCAAAATATGACCTTGATTATATTCCTCTTGAATTTAGAGACCATCAAAAGAATAGATTTGAGGCATTGAACATCAATGACCAAAAACCAGAGGAACTGTAGGATGACATGAAGAACATCATCCATAAAGAAAGCAAAATGTCATTTAAAAAACAGGAAAGGAAGAAAAGACCAAAATGGATATCAGAAGAGGCTGAAACTTTCCCTTGAATGGAGAGCTGCTAAAGCAAATGGAAGAATGACAAGATAAAAGAGCTGAACAGTAGAGTTCAAACAGCAGACTGAGAAGACAAAGACAATTATTTTAATGAAATGTGCAAAGACCTGGAGTTAGAAAACCAAAAGGGAAGAACACATTCAACATTTCTCAAGCTGAAAGAACTGAAAAGGAAAGAAAAAAAAAATCAAGCATTGCCTTACAATATTGAAAGATTTTATGGGCAATATATTGAATGATGATTCGATTGCACATAACAAAAACAATAGCAGGAAGCATCAAAAGAAGATGGAAGGAATACACAGAGTCACTGTACCAAAAAGAATTGGTTGATGTTCGTCCATTTCAGGAGGTGGCATATGATCAAGAACCAATGGTACTGAAGGAAGTTGAAGCTGCACTGAAGGAATTAGCAAATAACAAGGCTCCAGGAATTGACAGAACACCCACTGAGATATTTCAACAAACAGATGCCATGCTGGAGCTACACATTCAACTATGCCAAGAGATTTGGAAGACAGCTATCTGGCCAACTAGCTGGAAGAGATCCATATTTATACCTTTCCAAAGAAAGGTGATCCCACTTAATGTGGAAATTACTGAACAATATCGTTAATATCACACACAAGTAAAATCTTGCTGAAGATAATTTAAAAATGGTTGCAGCAGTATATTTGGCAGATAACTTTCAGAAATGCAATCTGGATTTAGTGGAGGACATGGAACAAGGGATACCATTGCTGATGTCAGATAGATGTTTACTGAAAGCAAAGGACACCAGAAAGATGTTCACTTCAGTTTTATTGACTACGCAAAAACATTCGATTGTGTGGATCATAATAAATTATGGATAACATTCAGAAGAATGGGAATTCCAGAACAAAAAATTGTGCTTCTGAGGAACCTGTACATAAACTAGGAGGCTGTTGTTCAAACAGAACAAGAGGATACTTCATGGTTTAAAATTAGGAAAGGAGTGTGTCAGGGTTATATTCTTTCACCATACTTATTCAATCTCTATGCTGAGAAAATAATCTGAGAAGCTGGACTATGTGCAGAAAAGCATGGCATCAGGTTTGGAGAAACATTCATTAACAACCTTCGATATGTAAACTACACAACTTTGCTTGCTGAAAGTGAGGATTATTTGAAGCACTTGCTGATGAAGATTAAAAACTACAGTCTGCAGTATGGATTACATCTATCTCAAGGTAAAGAAAATAAAAATCCTCACAAGTGGACCGATAAACAGCATCACAATAAATGGAGAAAAGATTGAATTTGTCAAAGATTTCATATTACTTGGTTCCATAATCAACATCAATGGAAGCAGGAGTCAAGACAACAGATGACATATTTCACTGGGCAAATCTGCTGCCAAAGACCTCTTTCAAATCTGAGGATCAAAGATGTCCCTTTGAAGACAGGTGCACCTATCCCAAACCATGGTATTTTCAATCATCTCATATGCATGTGAGAGCTGGACAATTAGTAAGGAAAACTGAAGAAGGGTTGATGCTTTTGAGTTGTGGTGTCAGCGACAAATACTCAAAGTGGCATGGACTGCCAAAGAATTTATAAAACTCTCCTGGCAGAAATTCAGCTGGGGTGTTCCTTGGAAGTGAGAATGGCCAGACTTTGTCTGACCTACTTTGGTCACATAATGAGAAGCAACTATTCCCTGTAGAAGGATTTCATGATCGGTAAAGTGGAGGGTCAAAAAAAAAAAAAAAAAGGAAGGCCCTCAACAAGATGGACTAATGCAGGGCTGCAAAGATGGGCTCAGATATAGCAAAGATTATCAAGCTGGTACAGGACCAGACAACGTTTTATTCTATTGCACATAGGATTGCTATGAGTTGCAACAAACTTCATGGCACCTAAGATCAACGATCTTTTTGTTTATAATGGCTACTTTTCAGCCTGGAGAGTTGTTTTTTGTTTTGTTTGTTTGTTTGTTTTCCTCAGTCACTGAAGTCTCTCCCTTTCTTGTCCTCGCCCAGTCTAATACATTATCTTCTCATTTGCTCATAATTCCAGGAACACTATTTGTAACTTTGCACAGAGTTTCTCAAAATCTCTGTTGAAAGAGGAATCTGGTGTGGTCTGTTAGTAGGATGCCATCTTCCACATTAAACTTAAAGACTTTTAAGATATAAGAATAGCAGTTTAGGCACAGAGATGATGAAGAACAAAATGTGAAGATAGACACTGTGATAGTTAAGGGTGTGTATCAACTTGGCTGGACCATGATTGTAAGTGGCTTAAGCAGTTACAATGTAGTCATCCTCCATGATGAGATCTGATATAATATAATCACCTCCATGATTAGCTGTGCTGTTTTTGTTGTTGTAAGTTCATCTCCAACTCATAACAACCATATCCACAACAGAGTGAAACATTGCCTGATCCTGTGCCAACCTCATGATCCTTGCAATATCTGATCCCATCATTGCAGCCACTGTGTCAACTCACCTTGTTGATGGCCTTCTCCTTTTTTGTTGACCCTCCACTTTACCAAGCATGATAGCCTTCTCCAGAAAATGGTCCCTTCAAACAACATGACTAAAATAGGTGAGACAAATTCTGGTCATTTTCTCTTCCAAGGAGCATTCTGGTTGCACTTCTTCCAGCACAGATTTCTTAGTTCTTTTATCAGTCTATGGTACTTTCAGTATTCTTAGACAGCACCACAACTCAAAAGCATCGACCATTCTTCAGTCTTCCTTTTTCATCGTCTCCCTTACATATGCATATAAGGTGATTGAAAATACCAGGGCCTGATCATCTCTTTCAGGAGGTGGCACATGATGAAGAACCAACAGTACTGAAGGAAGAAGTCAAAGCTTCAGTCAAGGAATTGGCAGAAAACAAGGCTCCAGGAATTGTCAGAATACCCAATGAGATGTTTCAATAAATGGATACCACACTGGAGGCACTCACTAAGCTATGCCAAGAGATTTGGAAGACAACTCCTGCCAACTGACTGGAAGAGATTCATATTTGTACCCATTCCAAAGAAAGGTGATCCCATGGATTGTGGAAATTATCGAAAAATATCATTAATATCACACACAAGTAAAATCTTACTGAAGATAATTCAAAAACAGTTGCAGCAGTATATTAACAGAGAACTTCCAGAAGCAAGCTGGATTCAGAAGAGAATGTGGAATGAGAGATATCATTGCTGATGTCAGATGGATCTTGGCTGAAAGCAAGGAATACCAGGAAGATGTTTACTTGTGTTTTATTGACTGTGCAAAAGCATTTGTTTGTATGAATAATAGTTAAGGGTGTGTGTCAACTTGCTATGAGTTGGAGCCAACTCAATGGCGCCTAACAACAACAACCTCCTTTTTGTTTATAATGGTTACTTTTCAGCCTGGCCGGTTGTTGTTTTGTTATCCAAATTATGGATAACATTGAGAAGAACGGAAATTCCAGAACATGTAATTATGCTCATGAGGAACCTGTACATACACCAGGGGGCTGTCATTTGAACAGAACAAAGGGATACTGCATGATTTAAAATCAGGAAGGAAGTGTGTCCAGGTTGTATCCTTTCACCATACTTGTCCCATCTGTATGCTGACTAAATAATCCGCGGAGCTGAACTATATGAATAAGAACTTGGCATCAGGATTGTAGGAAGACTCATTAACAACCTGCAATATGCAGATGACACACCTTTGCTTACTGAAAGTGAAGACAACTTGAAGCACTTACTGATGAAGATTGAAGATCTACAGTCTACAGTATGGATTACACCTCAATATAAAGAAAACAAAAATCCTCACAACTGGACCAAATAGCAATGTCACAATAAATGAAGAAAAGATTGAAGTTGTCAAAGACTTCATATTACTTGGTTCTACAATCAACACCAATGAAAGCAGCAGTCAAGGGTTCAGATGATGTATTGCATTGGGCAAATCAGCTGCAAAACACCTCTTTCAAGTACTAAAGAGGAAAGATATCTCCTTGAAGATTAAAGTGTGACTAACCAGAAGCCCTGGTATTTTCAATCACCTCATATGCATATGAGAGGTGGACAGTGAATAAGGAAGACCAAAGAAGAGTTGATGCTTTCGAGATATGCTGTGAGTGTGGAACACTGAGAGTATCACAGACTGCTAAAAGAACTAAGAAATCTGTCCTGGAAGAAGTGCAACCAGAATGTTCTTTGGAAGCAAGAATGGCCAGACTTCCTCTCACTTACTTTGGTCATGTCAGAAAGGACTATTCCTTGGAGAAGGATATCATGCTTGGTAAAGTGGAGGGTCAACGGAAGAGGGGAAGGCCCTCAAAGAGATGGATTGACAAAGTGGCTGCAATGATGGGCTCAGGTAAAGCAAGGATCATGAGGCTGACACAGGACCAGGCAGTGTTTCGCTCTGTTAGGCATAAGGTTGCTATGAGTCAGAGATAACTCAACAGCACACAACAATAACAACATCTGAATACCCAGGATGATGCCTAATTCTTTATATTTTAGCTTCTGAGTATCAGAATCAAAACCTTTATAGGAGAATCAAATTGCTTACAAAGTATAGTAAAGTTAAACCTTTCATTTCAACCCATGTCTATATTTATGTAATAAGGTCCAAACCAAAAACCAAACTCACTTCCATAGAGTCAATTCCAACCCATAGTGACCCCTTTTGGGATTCTGAGGAGGTAAACCTTTACAGAAGTAGATTGTTCAGTCTTTCTTCCATTCAGTGCCTGGTGAGTTTGAACCACCAATCTTCTGGTGAGCAGTTAAATGCCTTACGAACTATACTACCAGCCTAGTAAAAGTCCAGGTGCATCTAAACTCCATTCACACTTGGATTCAGGAATTTGTAAGCATCTCTAATATTGAAACACTGCCAGGGGTTTTTCATCTGAGGCCCGTGGAGGATTCCTGGATTAACAATTTGATTCAAGTTTATTCTCCTTGTTCATTCCTCTACCCTTCTCCAGCCCATCTCCCATTAATTATGTTTTAGGATGAAGGAGCCTATATAAAAAACAAAAGGTGACATGGAGACAGCAAGGTTTTAGCAACACAACTATTTGTGAAAAGGACAAAAAACCTGACGTACAGGCAAAATCCCTCTAGATACAGGGGCTTTGAAACAAGTCAGCACCAGCATCTTCAGACTTTATAAGTATGACCATACTTGAGGTATCAACAGCCACAGGTGATCCCATCATTGCTAATTGAAATGTTGAAAAATGGAAGATTTTACCTGGCAGCTGTTTCTGATGGGAACCCAGAAGGGAAAGGAGCACATGTAAAATGAATTAATTGAGGAAAGTTTAATATGGATAAAACCAACAAAAACCAAATTCACCGCTGTCAATTCAATTCTGACTCATAGTGACACTTTCTTGGGTTTCTAAGGCTGTATCTCTAAGGAAGTAGATTGCCCAGTCTTCCTTCTGAGGAGTGGCTGGCGGATTTGAACCCCCAGCCTTCTGCTTGGCAGTTGAATGCCTTAGGCACTACGCCACAAGAGTTCCCTTAATATAGCTACTACTTTCAAATGTGAGAAAGCAGTGTGTCAATTTGGCAGAGTGTTCAGCTGCTGGATGCAGTTATTCCCCATGATGAGGTTGGAATCAACTCCATGGTGAAATCTGCTGTTGAAGGGCCTTCACCCAGCCCCAAGAGCCAGCACTCCAAATTTGAGACATCTAACCTCATAAACTGTAAGAAAATAAATTCCTGCAGCATAGTGCCTTAGGCATTTAACTGCTAACCAGAAGGTTGGTGGTTCAAACCCACCAGCCACTCCTCAGAAGGAAGATCGGGCAATCTGCTTCCCTAGGGATACTGCCTTGGAAGCCCAAGGAGGGGTCACTATGAGTTGGATACGATCAACAGCAGTGAGTTTGGGCTTTTTGGGGGTTAAAGCCATCTATTTGTGGTATGTCTGTTATAATAGCATTAGAAAACCAAGACGGGTAGAAAAAGTGCTAGTATTTCTAAACTCAGACCACAATACCCTGAGTCTAATAACAGTGAAAATCCATCACTCTCTTAGGTCTGAAGAAGCAAAGAGAGAGACTGTACTGATGGTGTGTCTTACATTGTGTATTAATTATCTAATCTGCAATAACAATCTACCCCCAAAATTTAACTTCTTAAAACATTTATTATTTCATGCAGTTTCTGAGGGTCAGAAATGTAAGAGTGACTCAAGGTCTCTCAGAAGGATCCAGTAAATATGCTGCCTGAAGTCTTGATTGAGGCTGGAGGATCTGCTTCCAAATGACACACTCACATGGCTATTGGTAGGAGGCCTCAATTCCTCACTGACTATTGGAGGGAGAGTTTATTTCTGTAACATGCTGATCATATTCATAGATCTGTCAAATGCTTTCCCAGGGAGAAAAGGGTGAACCTGCTGTGGAGAAATGCTCAGAATGCTAAGTAGTGGCAGCTCCAATTCCTGTATATAGCAGAGCTCTTGTAACCTGATTATTGTAACCATTTTTCTAACCTATTTATTTGGCAATGCTGGAAAATCAGTTTCCAAAGAAAATAAAAAATTGCCATTTGTTCTACTTAAGAGTGCATTAAAGGCACTGTTAGACCATAAAAACATTTTTTTCATGAGTAAACAGGTTTATAATAAAAGTTTTCTTGATTTATCATGGGTAAGAGTCACCTAGACTCTTGGTCACCTGGAAATGATAGAATCTTGCTATGTAAAATGGCACTCCACATTCCTTTAGTACAAAAACCTTTCTCTATGTGAATCTAGACTCATTCCTAGATTTTTAAGAGTTGTGGCATTAACATTTTTCCTTTTTTGAGAATAGTGTAATGCACAAAGAATCAAGAACCTTAAACTCTGACCTTGCTCTGCCACTGTCTGGCTGAAACAATTTGGAATAAGTTACTCCACTGGATCATTCATTCAGAAACATTTATTGAGTACTCACTGTTTGCCAGAAAGCATTATCATCTCTGGAAATGCCAGAACAACAACAAAAATAGAAAAGAAAAGAAAGTGTTGTGTGAGGAAGAGAGAATGAAAATGGCTATCCAGAAATTTTGTAGAGAGCAAAAAATCAATTCTTGGGTAGCAACTTTGAAGTTACCTCTCTGATGATTTGACATTTAAGCTAAGATCTGAACAGCATGAAGAGGCCTGTTCTGCCCAGATCATAGGTAAGGGCAGTTCTTGGTGAGAAAATAGTGTTGAGGCCTTGAAGAAGGCATGGACTTGTGTTCATGGCCACTGAGCTGAAACATGAACATAGGATGGGGCAGGAAGGAGACAAGGGTTAGTTCAAGTAGGTGAGAGAAAATTGATAAGATGCTTGCATGATAAGGCTTATGGGGTGTCATCAAAGTTATAAAGTTGATAAGTAACATTATTCATGTTTTTAAGAAATCACTGGCTCTGTGTGGTGAATAAAATGTTCAGGCCAAGAGCTAAAGCAGGATATCAGTAAGAAGGCTGTCATCCAGGCCAGACATACTAGAAGCTTGGACAAGGGTGATGAGAATGTTGAAAATTTGGCGTATCTAGAATCAATCATGGAAAAGGACATAATTTTTTACAAAGTAGAAGGTCAGTGAAAATGAAGAAAACCCTCAATGAGATGAATTGACAAAATAACCACACAATTGACTCAAACGTACTAATGACCATGAAGATGGTGCAGGAACAGACAATGTTTTGTTCTGTTTTACATAGATTGCCAGAGTTGGAGCTGAATCAATAGCAACTTGCAACAATAAGAACATATTTAAAGCAAAGAAGACTCACTAGTGTGAGAGAAGAGAATTCAAAGAGGTTGCCTAGACTTTTGGCTCAAGCTAAAATGAATGAGATTGTGTTATTGTTTGCAGAGATAAGATGAGAAAGACTGTAAGTAAATTTTGGGGAGAAACGTAGAATTCTGTTTGGGCTTCTGTAGATATTTTTCTTATGGCATCCATGAAAAATAAGTGTATTAGGTGCAAGTGTAGGTGTTGGAGTTTTCCCATGTAGATTTTTTGAAACCACAGGTGTAAATGCTGTCACTTGGAGAGAACACATAGATAAAAAAGAAAAGGGTGCTCAGGAAAATGCCCTCCAAAACTTATTGTTGGAGTGGAGGAGAGGGTAAACAAAGACTGTAGTAGGGAAACTAGGAGAAGGTGTTTCAGAAAGAAGGAAGTAGTAACTGGTGTCAATTGTTCTGAGATTATGTGACTAACAAAGAACTGACTGTTAAATTTAGAAACATGGAGATCTCAGTGACCATGAAAAGAAACAACTTTAATGGAGTGACAGAATAGGCTGGGCAGAGAATATGAAGCAAGCAAATGGCCATAAATACTCAAAAGCCAAACTCAACTGCTGCTGAGTTGGATCCAACCCCTACTTGGGTTTCTGAGGCAGTATCACTATGGAAGTAGATTGCCCAGTCTTCCTTCCAAGGAGTGGCTAGGGGATTTGAACTGCCAGGTTTCTGGTTAGCAGTCAAATGCCTTAGGCACTATGCCACCAGAGCACCCAAGAGACCATAGAGCACCCTAGAAGGGGTGATGGAAGAGAGGGAAGAAACAAGTCTAGGGTTGGGCTAGGATATGTGAGAAGGAGAGAGTTTTCTTTAGATTATACTAGGACATGTGCCACTCCTCGGAAGGAAGGTTGGGCAATCCTACTTCCGTAGTGATACTGCCTCGGAAACCCAAGGAGGGGTCGCTATGAGTCGGGGCCGACTCGACGGCACACAACAACAACAACAACAACAGGACATGTTTATCTTCTAATAAGAAAGATACAGTAGAGAGAGAAGACCAATGATTCAGGAGAAAGTGAGGATGGTTGCAGAAGAGAAATCCTAAGGGATGTGAGAATACACATGGTCCAGGAAACAGATGAAGGAGCGCTTGGCTAACAGGTGGGATGTCACACAAAATAGGTCAAAATGTAGATTGGTGAGTAGACATAGGGGTGGAGCCTCAAGTCTCTAAACATCTGATTAATTGTGTCCATTTTCTCAACAATGAATGAGGGCAGTGCACCACCTGGCTTAAAATAAGGAGACTGAATCACTCATTTTTAAAGTCCAACATTTTATGAACATAAACAAATAATGGATTATTTACTTTCTGGAAAAAACAAAGTATATAAAATCCAGAAATTATACATCAGCCAAGTTATTGGTAATATTTGTTTTGTTTCTTATGGGACTTAGAACCCCAACCACACCATAGTGATAAAACTAGATTGCTGGATTCTCTTGTCATTTTTTTTTTATTATTATTGCTACTTATGGAATCCATTTGTTATCAATGTGATTAGCAGAAACTCAGAAATTCCAATATTTTTATACAAGATTCAGTTACTAAAAGTCATAAGCTTTAGGAACACAAGAAAGCAGCATACAAAATGGTGGCCCCAGCCTCATACAGCCACTCTAAATAATCTGTTCTCTTTTCCCTTCTTTCTTCCTCTTAATGAGTTGCCTGTGAGTCAATTCTGATTTATTGTGATCCCGTGTGTACCAGAGTTGTAGTTAGGTGTGATAGAGTCGTCTCTGACATGCTTCTCCTGTTCTACCCTCTATTCTCTGGAAACTTCTCCCACAAAACTGCACACAGATCCTTGTCCTGTCTGCTTTTGGAGTACCCTAAAGTAAGACACTGAGTTAATAGCCAGTGCATACTATACACCATGGTTTTCAGTGGGAATGGTTATCTCTTTCTCAGGAGATCTTTATGGAAATTTTGGGAAGTGCATTCACTTGTAACAGTAGTTGGAAGCAGTACTGGCATTTAATGAAGGGTTCCTCTGGATGCCAAATATTTGTCACTGCATGAGACAGCCCTCTATCAGTAAACACCCATGCCTGGTCCACAAGCCTTTGAATTGTCCCACTGGGTATTTCTGCAGTTGAAAAAGTTATTTATAATTGTTTTATCCATGAACCTAAATCTGAATTACAAAGAAAAACAAAGTATTTTATTGGTTTTAATATGCGTCAAATTTTCCATTACCAATTTCACATTAATGGCAAGAAGATGACGTTTTGTTTCAGATAACTGCCAAGAGTTTTCTACCATTTTGGGAAAAGCACACTAATAATAGCAGCCCCCTTATGGTGTCAGGAAGCCTCAGGAGCACACCTGCATGGCTCATGATGGTGGTGACTCTGGGTTTAATGTCCACATTCAATTATTTCATATTCTCTCATGTGTTTATGCTGGAACACTCACACGTTGAACACACATTCTTATTAAATATCACTTTCTCTTTATTTCTTCCTTAAATTGTTGTTAGTTTTTGTTGCAGCAGTTTCAATTTATGACTTCTCTCATGTGTTTATGCTGGAGTACTTACAATTTGAACACATATTCTTATTAAATATTACTTTCTCTTTACTTCTCTTTTAAATTGTTAGTTGTCATTGCAACAATTTCAACTCATGACAACCCAATGTGTGGAGAGTAGAACTGCTCCACAGGGTTTTTAAGGCTGTGGCTTTTTGGAAGCAAATAGGACTTTCTTTCAAGATGTCTTTAAGTGGGTTTGAACTGCCAGCCTTTCAGCTAGTAGTCAAGCCCCTAACTGTTTGTGCTACCTTCAGAATAATTAAGATCAGTAGGTTGTATATCTATGAATTTAATTTCCTGAAATTACAAGAGGTGCTATGAATATTGGTTATAAACAGGTATTGCAGCTTATTGGGTTGAGTGCTACCATCCTAAGTGACCTATCCCTTTGAATAGTATAAATGAGTCTTAACAAAAACAGATCCAGGAGTTCTGGTAAGATGGCAGAATAGGCAGAAAGACTGCACAGACCCTCTTCAACAAAGAAAAGGAACCAATTAACACATATACAGAAGTTAATCCTGGAGGCCTGAACCTTGAAGGGAAGGATATAGAAGTAGACTAAACTCTAACTAGCAGAAGAATTTGCATGAAAATACTAAAAAAGGAGACATACAGAGCTCCAGTCTGGCAGTGATGCTGATGGCACAGACAGCTTGCATATTGCTGAATGGTGGTAGGACCTGAGAATTAACCTAAAAATCAGTCCTGCTAGCCAGGCACTGCACGGAGGACTTCTCTGTTGGCTGCAGAATAAAAGGCGAAGCAGCAGAGAGGTAGGCGGGCTGACCTGTGGACTTTTGCCAGTCTGGAGGGTGCAGACATTTTGAATGTTTGCAAGCAGCTTGACCATTTTTGATATTTAAAGTGACAGCATTCTCCCAGATTCCAGGGACTTAAGAACAGGCTGTGCTTGCTAGGGACCCAAAGACATCCCAGATGCATGGACTACTGAAAAAGTGTGACATTCCAATTGTTACTCTTATATCTCACATCCTCTTTGTGAATGGAGGTGCGCCCACCCCTCACTCCCACCCACCTTCTAGGCTAACAGGAATTCCATTCCAGTCTGTGTGCTCTTAGGGAGCCTGGGTGCCCTGCCCTCACCTGTCCAGATTTTTTTTTCTTTCTTCCTTTTTTCCTTTTTTTTTTTAGTTTGTTTTTGTCTGTTTTAAAATTACAACTATTATTATTACTTTTGTCCATTTTATTATCATTCTTTATTCTTCCTTTCCAGGTTCTAGTTTTCAGCATTTTTTCTTTGTTCTGTTCTTGGTTCCAATTTTTGTTTTATTTTGTTTTGTTTTCTGTTCTTTCTTGTGGGTAACCCTATTCCAGGGACACCATGAAAAAAACACATATCAAAATGATAGCAACCAATTCATATTTGTCAATAATTACACTGAATGTTAATGGATTAAATGCACCACTCAAGAGACGGAGAGTTGCAGATTGGATAAGAAAACAAAACCCATCAATATGCTGTCTACAAGAGACATGACTTAGAGACAAAGATTAAAAAAATAGACTAAAAATCAAAAGTTGGAAAAAGATGTATCAAGCAAATGGCAACTATAAAAGAGCAGGAGTTACAATATTAATTTCTGATCAAATTAACTTTAAGACAAAAACCACCAAAAGAGACAAAGAAGGACATTATATAATGATTAAAGGATCAATTGAACAAGAAGATATAACCATTATAAATATCTATGTACATAATGAAAGAGCCCTGAAATATATAAATCAAACTTTAAAAGAATTGAAAAGGCAAATAGATGACTCCACAGTCATAGTAGGAGAATTTAATACACCACTTTCAATGAAAGATAAAACAACTGGAAAGAAACTCAACAATGATGCAGAAGAGCTAAACAATACAATCCACCAACTTGACTTATAGACATCTATAGAGCACTTCACCCAACAACAGCACAATATACATTCTTTTCCAGTGAACATGAAACATTTTCCATGTTAGCCTTAGAAAATTGTCTAAGATTTGTTGGAAGAGATACTAGGCCATAAAGCAAGCCTTCATAAATTTAAAAACATTGAAAAACTGCAATGCATCTTCTCAAATCACAGTGGTATCAAATTAGGTAACAAAAATAGAAAGATCAAAGGAAAAAGAGTAAAGTCATGGAAACTAAACTACATCCTCCTTAAGAAAGACTGGGTAAGAGAAGAAATAAAATCTGAAATTCAAAAATTCCTTGAATCAAATGAGAATTAAAATGCAACATACCAAAATCTTTGGGACACAGCAAAAGCAGTGATCAGAGCCCAATTTATAGCAATAAATGCACACATCAAAAAAGAGAAAAGAGCCAAAATCAACATTTTAAATTAACATCTCCAGCAATTATAAAAAGAACAGCAAGAAAAGCCTACAGTCACCAGAAGAAAGGAAATAATCAAGATTCAAGCAGAAATTAATGAAACAGAAAATAAAAAGACAGTAGAAAAAATCAACAAGACCAGAAGTTGGTTTTTTGAAGAGATTAATCGAATTGAAAAACCACTAGCAAATTTAACAAGGGAAAGAGGGAGAAAATACAAATAACATGAATAAGAAACAAAATGGGTGACATCACAATAGAACCAATTGAAATGAAAAGCATAATATCAGGATACTATGAAGAACTGTACTCCAAAAATTTGAAAATCTGGAAGAAATGGACAAATTTCTAGAAACACACTACTTACCTAAACTAACACAGATTGATGTGGAAAAGTTGAATGGGTCCATCACAAAAGAAGAAATTGAACAGGTCATAAAAAAATTACCAACAAAAAAAGGTCCTGGCCCAGATGGTTTCACCAGAGAATTGTACCAAACATTCAGAGAAGAA
>NW_006921856.1:3899382-3900190 GCF_000298275.1 Orycteropus afer afer | reverse complement strand
CCACTAGCACTTCTGGGAAGGAAGATGGGGCAATCTACTTCAGTAATGATACTGCCTTGGAAACCCAAGGAGGGGTCACTATGAGTGGGAGCTGACTCGATGGCACATAATAACAACAACTTTGTATGGAAAGGAAATTGACCCTGCAGATAAGCAAAGCACTACTGAAGAAGAACAACAAAGTAGGAGGTCTCACACTGCTGGATCTCAAAACCTACTAGACAGCCACAGTAGTCAAAACTGCCTGGTATTGGTACAATGACAGACACATAGATCAATGGAATAGAATTGAGAACTCAGAAATAGATCCATCGACCTATGGTCAGTTGATCTTTGACAAAGGGCCGAAATCCATTAAATGGAGAAGAGAATGTTTGTTTAATAAATGTGCTGGCAAACTGGACATCCATTTGCAGAAAAATGAAACAAGATCTGTACTTCACACCATACACAAAAACTAAGGCCAGATGGATCAAAGACTTAAGTGTGAAACCTAAAACTATAAAGTTCCTCAAGGAAAACTAGGGGTAAATTTAAGGGACCTAATATATGGCACAAATAGACTACCAAGCATAATCCAAAATACAAAAATAGCAGAAGAGAAACTAGATGAATGGGATCTTCTAAAAATTAAATTTTTATGTGCTTCCAAAGACCTCACCAAAAGAGTCAAAAGAGAACCTACAGATTGGGAGAGATCATTCGGCAATGATATATCTGACAAGGGACTTATCTCTAGAATTTATAGAAAACTCCAACACCTCGATAACAAAAAGACAAAAAATACAATTAAAAAATGGGGAGAAGA
>NW_006921856.1:3887874-3898251 GCF_000298275.1 Orycteropus afer afer | reverse complement strand
ATAAGAATTCCCAGGTGTATAGTAGAGCTGACAAGGGTCAAGGTTGTAGTCACTTCCTGGTCACAGCAAGCTACCCAGAGGGACCGAATATATATATATATCCATTTGTCTTACACAGTGTGTTTGCTATCAGAGTCCCTTTAAATGAATTTCTCCTTGAATTCAGAGTTCGGAAAAATATTACACTCCAGTTGGAATTGTGTATGGTCTTTGTGGTAACATCAATATGGAAAATTGTCTTTATTAATAAGAGGTGTCAAAATGATTTTTAGAGTTTTATTTTGATGTTGAATTATAAGGGTCAGTATATATAGACTTTTGTAAGCAACTTCAAATATTTTGTAGAAGTCAGTCAGGTTGATAACCTTGATTGAATGAGTGAATAAATGTACATAATTTACACACCAAGCAAGATATCACATAAAACCTTCTAAAATCTAACAGTCCTCTTATCCAGTATCTAGTCTTAAAATAGGCTATTTCTTTAATTATTATATATACATAATATAATGCCTTAACCACTATACCACTTAGGAACCACTTAAAAAGAGTGAGAAAGATTTACATACAGTGACAGAGAAAGACCTCTGAGACACCTGGTGTGATATAGTTTTCAGTAAGATATATATATATATATATTCAGTAAGCTATATATATATATATATTCAGTAAGCTATATATATATATATATATATATATATTCAGTAAGATATATATATATATCTTACTGAATATATATATATATATATATATATATATCTTACTGAATATATATATATATATATCTTACTGAATATATATATATATAGCTTACTGAATATATATATATATATAGCTTACTGAATATATATATATATATAGCTTACTGAAAACTTTATCACACCAGGTGTCTCAGAGGTCTTTCTCTGTCACTGTATGTAAATCTTTCTCACTCTTTTGAAGTGGTTCCTAAGTGGTATATTGGTTAAGGCATTTGGCTGCTAATCAAAAAGTCAATGTTTGAGCCCACCAGTCTCTCTGTGGAAGATGAGGTGGTCTGCTTCCATAAATATTTACAGCCTTAGAAACCCAGTGGGGTCACTATGAGCTGGAATTGACTTGATGGCAGTGAGTTTGGTTTTGTGTGTGTGTGTGTGTACAGTACATGAAAGGAGCCTGGGTATTTCAGTGGTTAAGTGCTCAGCTGCTATTGAAAGGTTGGCGATTTGAATTCACCAACTACTCTGTGGGTGAAAGACCTGACAATCTGCTGTCATAAGATTACAGCCTAGAAAAACTTATGGGACTGTTCTACTCTGTCCTGTATGCTTGCTAACGAGTCTGAAACAACTTGTCGACAAGGCTAGCAGTACATGGTGTGATTATTCCACAACTGATTTAGTTTTTCTATTGCTGGGCTCTTTTCACTGTTAACATACTTGAAGATGCTCCAGTCTTAAAGTGGTGACTTGTTTAGTGGTGTTCTTTCTCACAAGACTATAATCTCCTTGTATTCGGGAATATATGTGTCCTGATCCCACAGTGCCACGCACAGTACTTGACAATTGGGGTCTTAATAATGACTTGTGGAATACAGCAATGATGAACAATGAAATAAACAAAAGACCATTGAACTAATTCATACAAGCAATAGAAAGCTCAGAACACTGCTGTCCTACTCACATAGTCCTTGGAGTAGGAAAAAAATAAAATGACATTAAACCCATGAATACACCTCTACATAAGCAATATCTTCAAAAACCTCCCAAATCAACCATATCATATGGTTTTGTTAATGAATTAAGTGAATGCATTTTTTAATACAAAAATAAAGTGACTCATTCATTTTAGCCTATTTATCAACTTAGTTTTGTTGACATGAAGTCCTAGACAAGAATCATGTTACTCCAATATCTACTATGACCTGACCCTTCACTTATACCTTGGTACATCTAAGAAGTTACCCCCAGGTGAACTGAAGCAGGGTGCAGAGGGTATGTGCTTTCAACAGCTAGGAATTGACATATTCCAGGAGCTCTGGTTGTGTAGTGCTAAGGCATTTGACTGCTAACCAGAAGTCTGGCAGTTCAAACCCACCAGCCACTCCTCAGAAAGAAGACTCAGCAATCTACTTCCTTAGGGATACCACCTTAGAAGCCCAAGGAGAGGTTGCTATGAATGGAAATGATGCCACGGCAGTGAGTTTGGGTTTTGTTTTGTTTTGTTTTAAGAGAAAAGTCAGTCAGTCAGTGATTATATCTCCAAAAATGAAAATATTCTATATAGAAAGGCATCTGGTGCTACATTCTGCCTGCTGCCTGAACCACTGAGAGATCAGCCAAGTCTGGTATTTCTTGATACCGTCTCTGAGCCAGAGCAATCCCTGTGTGGTGATAACAGAAAGGTTGGATGTTTAAGTCCAGAGATGCCTCAGAAAACAGGCCTAGTGAACTACTTCCAAAACATCAATTTTTGAAAATCTTATTATTGTATTTAAGGTTGTGTGTCAACTTGGTTGGGCTGTGGTTTTGAGTTTCTGGGCAGCTGGATGTAATTATTCCCCATGATTATATTGTAATCACTTTCACAGTGGTATTTGCTGTGAGCAGCTAAGTAGTTGCTTTCAAGATATGGCTGGATTCCAGTATATAAGAAGAAGTTTTGAGAAAGGTCTGTAGCTTCTTGGAACATCTAGATCCTGCATTTGGCCGAGTCACCAATTGCTTGCCATATTCCCTGCTGTTCTTTAGCTATACCTGGACTTGAACTGGTGGCCTGTCATGTTGCCTACTAATCTTGGGACTGTGCCATTTTACCTGACAACCTAGGGTCGTCAGCCTCAGCTGTCAGCAGCTGTCTGAGTTCGGAGATCCCTCTAGCTCCAGTGGACCTAGAATAAAAGGCAGAGCTGCAGCCCAAGCTTGAGGGGCCTTCACCCAGCCCCTAGAGCCAGCACTCTGAATTTCAACTTCTAGCCTTCTAAACTATAGGAGAATAAATTCCTGTTCATTAAACTATCCATTTGTGGTATGTCTGTTATAGAAGCATTGTTGTTGTTGTTGTTATGTGCCGTCGAGTCGGACCGACTCATAGCGACCCCTCCTTGGGTTTCCGAGGCAGTATCACTACGGAAGTAGGATTGCCCAACCTTCCTTCCGAGGAGTGGCTGGTGGGTTTGAACCGCCAGCCTTCTGGTTAGCAGTCAAGTGCCTTAGCCACTATGTTACCAGAGCTCCCTAGAGAACCAAAACACTTATGGAGCTCAGTTCTACTCTGACCTTAGGCATAGAGTAACTATGAGTCAGAGTCAATTTGATGGTAACTGATATTTGTTTTTTGTTTTATGACCGAAACATTTGTTATATGATGCTAAGATAAATCTTGCCTTGCATGGATTATCTCTACATGACAAATGAAGGCTGAGCTGCAGACTGTTTAAGTATTCTGGCCTATGGTCTCTTGGACAAATAAAGAACCCATTTATCCTATAATACACAGTCTCTGTCCAACATCTTAGTGTTCTGTTCTAGCAAATCTCTGTGATGCTGCCCTCTGGGACCCTGTCGTCTGGACCACAGGGACTGATTTTACACCCCAAGGAAGAAGGTGGTTTCCCTCAGTGGTCCAGGGATTGGTGGTATTTACCTTCTATTGAAGATACTCTCCGTGCCCTGGCTACTTTTCTTTCATGTTCCAAACCTTTTTTTTTTTTTTTCCTTAACCCACTTCTCTTCCCTAAACCCCCAGGTCACTCTGAAATACCCACCCCATGTCCTGGGAAAAGGGAGGTAGAACAAGTATGCCAGGAAGAGATAATTTAGTTTCTATAGACCAGACCCTGGGAAACCTGCTCTGAGCTAGCATTGCCCTGGGATGGCCATGGCCACAAAGCACATCATGGCTAGAATCTCCCCAGCAGAAGCACTGTAAGCAGCCTTGTTGGCTGGACCCCATACAAAATGTTCCTGGGAGTGGTCAGCTCCACCAGTTCTGAACGCCTCTTCCTTCCCTTGGGGCAACCTTACTTTTCCTTCAGGAAAGGCAAGGCCTCTAGGGACAGGAAGCCCCACACCCAGTGAGGCTCAACAAGTCTGTCAACCTCCAAAGAGCCAGGGTCAATGACAGTGTGGGCTTCAGTGGGAGTGGGTATGGAAGATTGGTGAGATGGGCAAACCCTAATAAGTAATTTCACACTCAAAAAGGACATCATTAAATAGAAACATGAGAACTTTCTAAATGTTTAAATCTCCTTGATAAAATAGGACTATTTTATGTCACATATTGATGTAGGCCTTATTCTAGCTATACAGAGTAAACTGTATAATATTTGACAGCTTCATATAGAAGCCATACCATTCATCTCCAAATTTTTAATCTATTTGCTGTCCATTATTATACTTGAATATAACTTATATCCAATAATCATCCATTTTTCCATCATCCATATGTGTCACCAAATCATTTGTTTTATTATTTTGTGGTCACTTTGTCCTCAAGGTTTCCCTTGGAAGGCAAAAAGGAACCCACTCCCTAATCCCGTTCTCTCTAAATTCACTAAAAGAACAAACATTTTTAGCATTGTTGTTGTGTTTTATCTCCATTCTTCTACCCTACCCATTCCTAACCTATCCCATTCTAGTTCCCTTTGAGTGATTTATTCTCCACACTCCATTTTGGGAGAAGAAACTGTTCCATATGTAAAACCACTCAAGACAAAGACAATCCAACCGAAAAAAGGTGGGGGGAGCTAAAGAATAAGCTCTTCACAAAAAAAGATATATAAATGATCAATAAACTTCAAATACAATATGCTTAAAATCTTTCATCAGTAAATGATGAATTAAAACCACAATGAGATACCACTACCTATGAAAATAGTATTAAAAAAAAAAAAAAAAGGTGATATTAAATTTTGTTAGGAAGTAGGGGAACATGAATTTGACAAATTGTTTGGGAGTATCTCCAAAGACTAAACTTCACCTCCACTATTATCCAGGCATTCCATATTGGTGTTTATATCACAAAGCAATGTGGATAAGAATGTTTATAAGAGCGTTATTTATAGCAGTCCAAGTAGAAATAAACCAAATTTGTACGTGCTACAAAAATGTCCATATGTAGTTTAAACATAGTAGGAGGCAAAGTTAAGATAACTTCTTAGCCATGAATAAGCACCTTGAGGGAGTAGGTCACTGTCCCTATGGCCTAGGGACTATGGTTACAGGGGACACCAAGCTCAATTGGCACAACATGGTATACAAAAAATATTGTTCTGCATCTTATTCAGTGAGTACCAACTAGGGTCCTAAAAGCTTGTGTGTGGCCCTCTAAATGACAACTATTGCTCTGTCCTCATCTGGAGCAAAGAATAGTGAAGAAAATTAAAGACACATGAAAGCAGTTAGACCAAAGGACTGATGGAACATGAGAACCTCAACCTATATGACCAGAGATGAGAAGAACTAGATGGTGCTAGGCTACCAAGGCCAACCACTCAGAAATGGATGACAATTAGAGGTCCTATATAGAATGGGAGAAAAATGTGGAACAAAATTCAAAACCATAAAAAAAAAAAAAAAAAAAAAAGACCAGGCTTACTGGTCTAATAGACACGATTGCCTCAAGTCACCCTTAGGGCCTGGAATTTAACTCACTCCTGTGGCTTAAGTCAGCCAAACAAAACACAGGCCTATGAGTTGAACACCTATACGAGGGTGATGCACTCTTTAGAACAACCAACCATGGGACAACAGAAGGACAGCATTTGCACAGGGAGAAATTTAGGGAAGCAGAAATGAATAAGCAAGGACACAGAAAAAGGGTAATCACAGGGAGGAAGTAGGAGGTGAGATGTTACACTGAAGGGCATGTAACCAATGTCACAAAATAAAATGGGTACATGAACTGTTAAATACAAAACAAAACTGCTCTGTAAAATTTCACCTATATCGAAATAAAAAGTTAAAAAAAAAAAAGGAAAAAGAAGAAATTACTGTTTGTATGAGAGCTTAAAATCAGAGGCATTTGGTTTGTTTAAATAGAACAGCCTGAAAGCAAAGTTTTAACTCGCATTTTAAAGTCTTGACAGGAATCTAGAATCCATATTGAATGTTAAAGCTGCCTTGTCTAACAGCAGTTCCTCTAACCTTGATGCTGTCCTAAACTTCCTGTTGATCATGTACTCTAAAAGTAGAGGTCGGGTAGATGCAGGATATCACAGTCTATTCCCAGAGGGTCTTTCCACTGTGGTCAAACAGATGCAAGACATGATAGCTTATTTCTGAAGGGTCTTGATACACAGCATTATCAATAAATCTTTAGAATGGACCCCCTGAAAGTGATATGATTGAGAAAACAATATTTATTGAGGTTACCTGAAAATTTTGCCCTGCCATTGTCCTGTGACCATCCTGTAATAAACTAAAGAGTATATATGCTTCCAATTATGTATCCTTAGCCAATCATGTAATCCAATTTATGTGTTATCTACCTATTCTCGCTAAATTGTTGCTTTTAGATATCCCACTTTTGACTACCCTGATTGTCTTTCAGCCAATTATGATTCTGTAACCTTTAGTTTCTGCTCCAACTATGAAAAAAAAAATCTTTTCTTCCTCATTATCTAGTAGACAGGTCATTTTTAATTCTGTGAATTTGGGTGTCTTCCTGGTTTGGACTGTCTCTGTCCCTCAATAAATCTTTTTTGTTTTTACTTAAGCAGACTCTATGATGTTGCTCTATGACATGTTTCATAGATGGTCCCTAGGTGGTGAAAATGGTTTGTACCTGACCACTAATCTAAAGGTTGCCAGCATCCTGGAAGAAAAGGCCTGGAAATCTGCTTTCATTAAGACTACAGCCAAGAAAATTCTGAAAAGCTCAGTTATACTCTGTAGCAATTCAGTGACAACTAACAACAGGGTTATTACAGTTATGTGTGTTTATGTCCTTATGTTAGAATATATGCTGAAGAGAGAAATGATATGCATTTGGGATTTGCTTCAAAATATTCCAGTGGTGTCAAGGGAGAGACATGGAGGGGTGAGTACACAGGGCATTTATAATGGCAATTGCAAGAGCATATGGTGGGGGCAGGAGGTCGTTATGCTATTCACTTAGATGTTGTATGTGTTGGGAAAACTCCATAATAAAAATGTTTTAAAAAATCTGCCTCTGGCTGAAAATCAGAATGAAAATACAAAAAAGTGAAAACAAAATTTTGTTTTAAAATAAAGTCCGTTTTGTCTCTCCATGCAACAGGCTTTGTGGAACAATATGGCTGTGTCCCAGCTTCACCTGCCTACTCCCCCACTACTCTGTACTAATTATCCCCCAGGGCCAAAAGCAATAAGTAGACAAAATGCCCAGCCTCCTCACTCTTGCAGAGACAGGCTATTTGTACCCTTAGAGGGACTGCCCTAAGATTGTTACATATTTACTTTAGCTCATCAAAGTCTCCGCCCTGGCTTCCTGTGCCCTTGAAGAGGAGGCAGTAAGATATTATTAGTGCACAGCCCTCTCTGCCCACCCTGTCCTGTATGTCTGTTCTAGTCTGAGATATTTGGAGATTCCCTGTGAATATTAATTTATGAAGGCTCTAAGAAGACTTAGAGCAGAACTGAGCTAAAGATAGTAAATAGCTTCAAATTTCTTCGCCCCCTTCATACACATACACACACACACACACACACACACACACAGGTGAGAAAAGAACAGTTAGTAAAGGAGCATCTTGGAGCTCTTTTCTCCATCAGGATCCACCAAAGTGGTTAAACTTCAGTTATGGAAATGTAGGAAGGTGAGACCTGGATCCATTTCCAGCTGGAAATTGGAATCATGTTGACTCTTGCCACATAGTTAGTGATAAAGGTAGTGGTTTGCCCACCCTGCCCCTTTTATAGTGTAGTTTGTAGCCTTGCAATCCACACAATCTGTCTCATCTTCTTAAGTCTTAAGCTATGTGTCTCTTACTTCCAATATTACAGAGAAACATACAGTCTATATATAGTTCAACTTTCCTGAACTTCCTGGTTTAATATACAGCTTAACAGAACAAAAGATCAGTTCTTTGCACCTCAGCAAATAGTCCTTTAACAATACATTACCAGGAAATATCACTGTAATAGCTGCGGAAGGGCGTGCAGCCATGGCTGTTTTTCATTTCTGTTCTGAGTCCACCCAGTTTCTGAGTTGGTGATCTCTCTCCTAATCGGCCTCCTACCTTCTACCCTGCTCTGACCTTGCCTACACCCTTGCCTCCTCTCCTGATGCAGATCTTACTCAGGCCTGCAAGGCCAAACTATATTTCAGGACAAGAATACACACAGTAAGGGAACATGGTTTTAAATTTATAGACAAAAATAGAGCATATAGCTGTATTGATAAGAAAAGAGGAGAGGACACTGATGTCCAGTATCAGGAAAGAAGAGGGGCATAGTTGTAGATCCTTGAAAGGATAATCGAGGACTATTGTTGTCAACTTTATGCCAATAAATTTAGCAATTTAAATAATAAGGGTAAATTCCTTGAAGAATACAAATTAGGTAAAGTATAAAAAAGGAAAAGGCACTTGAAATATGACTTATTGCCGTCAAAATTGCAGAGCTTAGAGATAAGTCAAGCAGCTTCAGAGAAAGGAGGAAGAGAACAGATAACGACCCTAAGGAGAAAGGAATAATCTCATTTCTTGTTTCTAGAATCAATAAAACATAGACTGTTGACACTGCAAAATATTTCAGATCTGGGGTGAAGGGCATTTTTTGATGCTATCACATTGGAGGATGATACATCTGACCTTCTGCTTTTCATTTACGAAGACTAAGAAGGCCTATTTTTATATGTGAAAATCAATTTGAAGGGATGGTTTAGAATTAGGTAAGGGAAGCAGAGAGTGAGATGTCATGGTAACAAATGTATATCAGATCAAGCTCTCTTTGTAAAGTGTTGAATGTAGCTTTAAGTCTGAAAAGTCTAATAGTCATGGCCTTCCCTAACCCCCACCCCACAAAACATTACAAAAGATATTTACACATTTTATGCTGTTTATAGTCATTTCCCAAACTGGGCACATACATACAAGTATTGGATAATTTTTACAGTGGTGTGTGGATAAAGATTTTTCTTTGCTAAGCCTGACTACTTACTTTTAGAGTAAGATTCCATATCTTCAATTAATGTGCCATTTCTTTAAAACCTGGCTTCGACCTTATGTATAATTAACTCTTTTTCTCTCTAACATGCAGTTATCAGTTCCTGCTGCACTCTGTGATCTAAGACAAGGCCATCTATGTCAATAAAGGCTTCTTTGTGGGACTTTGGGACTGGCCACCTGGACTTTGACAAACATTAATGGAGTCTTTTAAGGATTACCTGACTCCTGGGAACTCACAAGAAACACTCCTTTCTTAATTACCCATTGTCCTGTCCAGCTTTGGCACATTGTTAATTGATCCTGCATATGGGCTGTGTCTCTTCTCCTTCAATAAAAGAACCACTGATTTTAAGTGTGGAGCACAGCGGCCATTTTGCAGTCACTGAGACCCCATTCGTCTTTCATTGGTGAGTCTAATAATTAAACTCTCTTCTCCTTCTCCTGGTTTGGACTCTTGGCTGTGTTGCTCCAGGGCATGAACCTCGATGTTTTTCAGATAACGGTAGCTGTTTATAAACTCAAACTTTTGTTTATTCGATTGTCTCAGTCTCTTCCCATGTATATGGGTCTGTTTTTCTGCTTTTTTAGAGAATCTTTATTTCAGGTGTCATGACCTTCAGATTACTTTCCTTTTTCCTTTAACCAAAGCTTCACAAATACTTCGTGACTTACATCTACTTTTATCCCCATGATTTTTACAACTATGTCAAATAAAAGGTTCTGGCCATGACATGTATGAGAGCCTAAAATCTAAAACATTTGGTTCGTGGAAGGCTGCGATTTACTGCTGGAGCCCTAACTCCATTTTAAGTCTCTGTATGTTCAGACTCCATTTTAAGTTCTTTGTGTTATTTTTCTAAAGCTTAGAATCAAAGAAACCCACCACTATGGATTTGATTCTGACTCATAGAGACCCCCAGACCCCCATTGAGTTTCCAAGGTGGTAAATCCTGATGGAAGTAGATTACTCCATTTTCCTTCCCTGGAGCATCTAGTGGGTTTGAACCAAAGCTTACTGACAATTAAACTATGTAACTATACTTAAATAAGTCTGGGAAAGCCCAGAAAGGGGCAGCTTGCCCTCAGGAAGAATTGTTGTTGTTGTTGTTATGTGCCGTGGAGTCAGCCCTGACTCATAGCAACCCCTCCTTGGCTTTCCGAGGCAGTATCACTACGGAAGTAGGATTGCCCAACCTTCCTTCCGAGGAGTGGCTGATGGGTTTGAACCGCCAGTCATCTGGTGAGCA
>NW_006921856.1:3879785-3887674 GCF_000298275.1 Orycteropus afer afer | reverse complement strand
TTTACCTAACCAATCAGAATTCTTTTTACTGTTAGCTCCTAATATTTTAATATTTAATCCCTTTGTGACCTCTGACTTTGGAGCACTGTATTGAGATCCTCTTGACACCGTGTTTCCCACTTTGCAAATTGTTTTCTGTCCTAATAAATTTCTTTGTCTTAATTTCAAACCGAGTCTGAGTTTCTGCTTGTTGACAGATATCATATAGTTTGGTAGTATACAGAAGTGATTTTTGTAAATTCCTTTTTATAGACTTTATATGGAAACACAACATAAGTAACTTAATTTGTAAAGGTCCCCCAATAGATCAGGCATTCTACTTTTGGTCTGATCCCATATTATAAGAATATGCTGGGCAATGCAGTCTTCTTCACTTCCTTTATACAATACACATTAAATTTCAAAAAGTGGTATTTGTATATTGCTCTACTGAATTATTTTGTTTAAGGAGCTCTGGTGAGACAGGGAATCAGCTGGCTGAATCAAGAAGCCTTTGACTTCATATTCTTGGAATGTAGTCTAGGTGCAGACCACCACATAACTCCTGCTGCTGGTGCCTGAGAATTGCTTGCAATTAACAAGCCAAGGACTTAGGCAAGATAATGTACCAAATTTAAAAGCGCTACATGCTTGACTAAGGAGCTCTGGTGGTGTAGTGCCTAAGGCACTTGACTGCTAACCAGAAGGCTGGAGGTTCAAACCCACCAGCCCCTCCACGGAAGGAAGGTTGGGCAATCTACTTCTGTAGTGGTACTCCTTCGATAACCCAAGGAAGGGTCGCTATGAGTCAGGTCTGACTCGATGGCAAATAACATCAACAACAACAACAACATGCTTGACTGGTTGCAAAATGCTGATAAACCTCTTGAGTTGTCTTTCAAGTTCCACAACAGGTACAGAGCATGTACAGTAAAAGTCAACATGACCAGCCAGTGACCTTTCACCAGAAGCAGTCAAGAGCAGGAGTTCCTCACTGGGACTCAAACCAAAGTCCAAAAACATCATGCATGTTCAACATCCCAGAATAAGTTGTATCAAGCATCCCAGCAGCCTTCGTGATGGGTTCCATCTTTGTTCTGACAGCCTTTGCAGGAGAATCCATCATGGCTATTTCCTGTGTATGCATCTGATTTTCATAAGCCCATCTCTTTCCCAGAGATCCCTACCAATTTCATGAATAAAGATGATGATTTTTTTCCCACCTAAAACCCTTTATAAGCCCTAGAAAATCCTCTGTTCAGAGAAAGACTGGAGGTTAGAATAAGCAGAAGCCTATCTCCATCTCTCCCTCATGAACCCCCTTCTTTCACTTTAATACATTTTGGTTCATGTGGACACTCTGCCTCTCCTGCTCAACTTTTTGTCAGCGGAAGGCAAAGATCTTCACTCAGTGTCCCAGGACCCCTGACAACACTGAAGAAACAATGGTTAAGTTCAGGGCTGCTAATCATAAAGGTCAGTGGTTCTAACCCACCAGTGCCTCTGTGGAAGAAAAGACCTCAATGTGCTCCCATAAAGAATAAAGCCTAGAAAACCCTATGAGGTAGTTCCACTCTGTTGTCTTACAGAGTCACTATGATTTGGAATCAATGTGATGATACACAACAATTACTTTCTTTAGAGAGTTCAATTAGATTTAGCATCCCAAACTCTGTCCTAGGGCCATGTCCTTTACATTGCTTTGGAGAAGTGTTTGCTCCAGAAGAAAAGCTATGATTAAAAGGGTGTATTAGTGTGGGGGGAACTGTGATAGTGAAACTTTAAAAATCAAAGTGTTAGCATATCTGAACTATATGCTATATAAAAGTTCCATTTTAAATTAAGATTTTAATTTCTGCCTTTCTAAAGAAAGCCAGTCATCCTTTTTCCATGTCAAGGTGTTACTGTGCAAATAATAAGACAACAATCAGAATTTCTAACCTAGATGAATTGTTGATTTTGTTAGGTGCTGTTGAGTTAATTCCAATTCATTGTTTTTGTTGTTGTTGTTATTTGCCATCGAGTCGGCCCCGACTCATAGCGACCCCTCCTTGGGTTTCCAAGGCAGTATCACTACGGAAGTAGGAATGCCCAACCTTCCTTCCGAGGAGTGGCTGGTGGGTTTGAACGGCCAGCCTTCTGGTTAGCAGTCAAGTGTCTTAGGCACTATGCTACCAGAGCTCCTTCCCTGTATACAACAGAATGAAACACTACCCTGCCCTATGCCATCTTCACAATCTTTGCTATGCATGAGCCCATTGCTGCAGCCACTGTGTCAATCTGGCTCATTGAGGAAAGAAAAAAGGATCTTCCCCTTTTTCTCTGACCCTCTGCTTTACCACAAGACATCCTTCTCCAGGAAATGGTCTCTTCTGACAACATGACCAAGGTAGGTGAAACGAAGTTTGACCATTCTTGCTTCTAAAGCACATTCTGACTGTACTTCTTCCAGGACAAATTTGTTGGTTCTTCTAGCAGTCCAGGGTATTTTCAGTATTCTTCACCAACACAACAATTCAAAGGCATCAATTCTTCTTTGGTCTTTATTCATGGTCCAACTTTCATATTTATATAAGGTGATTGAAAATGCAATGGCTTGGGTCAGCCTCGCCTTAATGTTCAAAATAATATCTTTGCTATTTAATGCTTTAAAGAGGTCTTTTGCAGCAGATTTGTCCAGTGCAATGTGACATTTGATTTCTTGACTACTGTTTCCATGGGTATTGATTGTGGATCCAAGTAAAATGATACCCTTGAAAATGTCAGTCTTTTCTCCATTAATCATGTTGTTTATTGGTCCACTTGTGAGGATTTTTACTTTCTTTATGTGGAGGTGAAATCCATACAGAAGACCATAGTCCTTGATGTTCATCAGTAAGTTCTTCAAGTCTTCACTTTCAACAAACCAAGTTGTGTCATCTGCATATCGTAGGTTCTTAATGAGTCTTCCTCCAATATTAATGCTGCTTTCTTCCATTATAGTGCAGCTTCTTGGATCATTTGCTCACTATTCATATTAAATATGGTGAAAGGATACAACCTTGTGCACACCCTTCCTAATTTTAAACCATGCAGTATTCCCTTGTTCTTTTTGAATGATAGCCTCTTGATCTATGTACAGGTTCCTCATGAGCATGGCTAAGTGTTCTGGATTTCTCATTCTTCACAATGTTATCCATAATTTGTAATGATCCAGACAGTCAAATTCCTTTGCATAATTAATAAAACACAGGTAAACATCTTTCTGGTATTCTGTTTTTTCAGCCAAGATCTATCTGAAATCACCAACAACATCCCTTATTCCACATCCTCTTCTGAATCCAGCTTGCATTTCTGGAAGATCCCTATTAATATACTGCTGCAACCATTTATGAATTATCTTCAGCAAAGTTTTACTTGTGTGTGATATCAATGATATTGTTTGAAAATTTCCACATTCTGTTGGGTCACCTTTCTTTGGAATGAGTACAAATATGGATCTCTTTTAGTCAGTTAGCCTGGTGGCTGTCTTCCAGATTTCCTGGTATAGATGAGTAAGTGCCTCCAGAACTAAAACCATTTGTTGGAACATCTCAATGGGTATTCTGTCAATTCCTGGAGCTTTGTTTTTCACTAATTCCTTCCACGCAGCTTGGACTTCTTCCTTCAGTACAATTGGTTCTTGATCTTATGCCACCTCCTGAAATGCTTGAACATCAAACAATTATTTTTGGTACAGTGACTTTGTATTCCTTCCTTCTTCTCTTGATACTTCCTGCATTGTTCAATATTTTGCCCATAGAATCCTTCACAATTGCAATTTGAGGCTTGATTTTTTTCTTGGTTTTCCAGCTTGAGAAATTCCAAGAGTGTTCTTCCCCTTTGTTTTTCTAATTCCAGGTCTTTGCACATTTCATTATAATACTTTACTTTTGACTTCTTGAGCTGCCCTTTGAAATCTTCTGTTCCACTCTTTTATTTCAAAATATCTTCTTTTTGCTTTAGCTACACTCCATTCACTAGCAAGTTTTGGACTCTCTTCTGGCATCAATTTTGGTCTTTTCTTCCTTTCCTCTCTTTTAAAAAACTTTTTGCTTTCTTCATGGATTATTATGAAATCTTGATTTCATTTCACAACTCATCTGGTCTTCATCAGTCACTGGTGTTCAGTGCATTAAATCTATTTTCAGATGGGCTCTAAATTCAAGGATACACTTATACTCAAGGTTATATTTTGTCTGCCTGCCATGGACTTTCTTCTGCTTCAACCTGAACTTGCATATGAGCAACTGATGGTCTGTTCCACACTCAACTCCTGGACTTGTTTTGGTTGATGATATTGAGCTTCTGTATTGCCTCTTTGAACAGATGTAGTCGATTTGATCTATGTTTATTCCATCTTGTGATGTCTAGAAGTATAATCACTGTTTATGTTATTAAGAAAAGATATTTGTAATGAATAAGTCATTGGTTTTGCAAAATTCTATCATGAGATCTCCAGCATCATTTCTACAACCAAGGCCGTATTTTACAATTATTGATGCTTCCTCTTTGTTTCTAACTTTCATATTCCAATTACCAGCAATTATCAATTCATCTTGATTGAATGTTTGGTCAATTTCAGACTGTAGAATTTGGTAAAAATGTTCAATTTCTTCATCTTTTCTTTTGGTGATTAGGTGCATAAACTTGAATAATAGTCATATTAGTTCATAAGTCAAACCCATCTTAGAGTGCTCAATTATTTCTCTACTATGGCCCCATTCCCAACACTCATCCCATTCAGATTTTATCCACACTAGAAGTAAACCCCAGAGCTATGCCATGGTGATGTCAGATAATTCCCAGCTGCTAAAAAGCCAAAATGATGTCCTACTACTGGAAGATAGCATATAAGCTCTTAAAAGCTTCCAGAAGAATGATTTAGCTAAAGCAAAACTCCCACTTCAGAAGTTCAAGTAAAGCTTAGTAAAACTTATGCATTCTGCAGAGAGCAGCAGCTTAAAGACTCACAGAGAGTAGAAAATAGCAGTTTAAAGAATCACTCAAAGCAGTAAGACTCACTCAGAGCAACCAGCCCAGGAAATCCAAGTCCTTCAAAAAGTTGGAGTGTTCCTTTGTGAGTGATCTGCCACCCCCTAGCTGTGGCTTGATCACAAGGGGGAAATGTGGTAATAAAGAATCTTAAAAAGTGAAGTGTTATCATATCTGAATAGAATGACTTCAATTCTAAATCAAAACTTCACTTTAAATTATGATTTTCATTTCTACCTTTCTAAAGAAAACCAGTCACCTTTTTTCCTTATCAAGGTGTTGTTGTTATTAGGTGCTGTTCTGGTTACCTAGTGCTGCTCTGACAAGAAATATAGCACAAATGGAATGATCTTAACAAACAGGAGTTCATTCTTAAAATTTGGAGGCTTTAAGTCCAAGTTCAAAGTGCCAAGCTCTAAGGGCTGGGTGAAAGCCCCTCAACCTTGGGGTCCAGTTCTGCTTCCTGCTCCCAGCCCACTTGAGCTAGAGGCATTTCTTCACTGAGACAACTGCAGGCTACTGAGGCTAGAAGTCCCAAGGTTAATAAGTAAAAAGGCACAGTCCTGATGTTAGCAAACCACACAGCAGGCCATTAATTCAAGTCCATTGTAAGTCCCAAGGTCGGCAGAGCATGGTAGACTGCTGAACAACGACACAGCTGCACGCAAGGTCCAAGTATGCCATGAACTAGAGACCACTCCCAAGGCTTCTTCTTATATACAGGAAGCAGACCACATCCCAAAGGCAGCTACTCAGCTGCTTGTGGTAGATCCCACCATGGAGTTGATTGCCTGTCTCATCATGGGGAATAACTACCACCAGCTGCCCAGCCTCTCAACCAGGCCCAGCCAAGTTGACACACAAACCTAACTACCACAATTCCACACCTTGTCAACTTGGCATCTATACAAATCTTCATTGGGTGGCATCTATACAGATCTCCTTCACTGGGTGCCTCAAGTCCCCTAATTACTCTAAGTGGCGACCTCACTCCCTTGGCCTGGGAGCCCAGTTCCTCTCCCTCTTGGGCATGGAAGCCCTGACCCCTCACTCTTGGGCAGTGGCTATGGCTCCATTCCACTGGCTCACATGAACGAACAGCCCCACACTCCAGAACCAAGTTGGTGAAGGCCTGGCTTTTTGAAACCTAGAGGGCTGTGATCATTCCACCCCCAAAGGCCATGCTCCTACACTTTCAGGCTGAGGCAGCTCTGCTTTTGCTTCCTTGGTCTCTCTGCTTCTGATGATTAATGCCCAAGATCAGCCCACTCCACTAGGAATCTTCTTGCCCCAAAGGACACTTAGCTTTCTTGCTCTGTGGGCCAGCCAAACTGCTACTCCATTTCAAGCCGATCTCTTCTACCAATTAATGCCTGAAGGCAACCTACTCCACCAGGAAGCCACCTAACCAAAGGCATCAAGTTTTCTCCTCCATGGGCTAGTAAGGCTGTCACTGTCTCCTGCCAGTCTCTGGGCTCTGCTCCTGCCATCTGTCTTGCAGTATGCCGGGGTCTCTCTGCCAGGGACTCGGGTCAAGGATGCACTCCACTCCTGTTTCCACATTTTAGGCATCTGTCAGAGCAGCACCCCACTCTCTCGGTACCATATTGTGTTCTGGTTACCTAGTGCTGCTCTGACAAGAATATACCACAGATGGAATGGCTTTAACAAGCAGGAGTTTATTCTTAAAATTTGGAGGTTTTAAGTCCAAGTTCAAGTGCCAGACTCTAGGGGCTGGGTGAAAGCCCCTCAGCCTTGAGGTCCAGCTCTGCCTCCTGCTCCAGGCCCACTGAAGCTAGAGGCGTTTCTTCACTCAGACAGCTGCTGGCTGCAGAGGCTGAAAAATCCAAGGTTGACAAGTCAAAAGGCACAGTCCCGATGTTACCAAACCACATGGCAGGCCATTAATTCAAGTCCTTTGTAAGTCCCAAGGTTGGCAGAGCATGGCAGGCTGCTCAACAAAGACACAGCTACATGCAGGGTCCAAGTGTACCATAAGCTAAAAACCATTCCCAAGGCTTCTCCTTATATACAGGAATCAGACTACATCCCAAAGGCAGCTATTCAGCTGCTTATGGTAGATTCGACCATAGAGTTGATTGCCAATCTCATCATGGGGAATAACTACCACCAGCTGCCCAGCCGCTCAACCAGGCCCAGCCAAGTTGACACACAACATCACTACCACAGGTGCCATCAAGTGGTATCCGACTCATAGTAACCCCATCCACAGCAGAACAAAACACTGCCTGGTCCTGTGCCAGCCTCATGATATTTGCTATACCTGAGCCCATTGTTGCCACCACTGTGTCTATCCATCTCATTGAGGGCCTTCCAATTCTTCATTGACCTCCCACTTTAGCAAGCATGATATCCTTTTCCAGGGAATAGTTCCTTCTGACAATGTGACCAAAGTAGGTGAGATGAAGTCTGGCCATTCTAACTTCCCAGGAGCATTCTGGCTGCAGTTCCTCCAGGACAGATTTGTTTGTCCTTTTAGCAGACCATGGCACTCTTAGCATTTTTCTCCAACACCACAACTCAGAAGCATCAACTCTTCTTCATTCTTCCCTCTTCATTGTCCAGCTCTCACATGCATAAGAGGCAATTGAAAATACCATGGCTTGAGTTAGGCACACCTTAGTCTTCAAGGAGACATCTTTGCTTTTCATCACTAGAAAGAGGTCCTTTGCGACAAATTTGCCCAATGTGATACATCATCTGATGTCTCGACTGCTGCTCCCATTGGTGTTGATTGTAGAACCAAATAATATGAAACCCTTGACCACTTCAATCTTTTCTCCATACATCATGAAGCTGTTTACTGGACCAGTTGTGAGGATTTTTGTTTTCTTTATATTGAGGTGTAATCCATACTGCAGACTGTAGTCTTTAAT
>NW_006921856.1:3877947-3878650 GCF_000298275.1 Orycteropus afer afer | reverse complement strand
CAGGTTTTTGCACATTTCATTATAGTAATTGGCTTTGTCTGCTCAAGCTGCTCTTTGAAATCTTCTGTTCAGCTCTTTTATCTTGTCATTTCTTCTGTTTGCTTTAGCTACTCTCAACTCAAGGACAAGCTTCAGAGTCTATTCTGACATCCATTTTGGTCTTTTCTTCCTTTCGTGTCTTTTTAATTGCCTCTTGCATTTCTTCATGGATGATGTTCTTGATGTCATCCCACAATTCCTCTGGTTTTTTGTCTTTGGTGTTCAATGCATTAAATCTATTCTTTATATGGCCTCTAAATTCAGGAGGTATATAATCAAGGTCATATTTTGGCTCTCATGGACTTGTTTTAATTGTCTTCAACTTCAACTTAAGTATGCATATGAGCAATTGATGGTCTGTTCCACATTAAGCTCCTGGCCTTCTTTTGGCTAAAGGTATTGAATTTCTCCATCACCACTTGCCACAGATGTGTTCAATCTGATTCCTGGTGAAGTCCATGTGTGTAGTCATCACTTATGTTGTTGAGAAAAGGTATTTGCAATGAATAAGTTGTTGGTCTTGCAAAATTCTATCATGCAATCTCCAACATTATTTCTATCATCAAGGCCATATTTTCCAACTACTGGTAACTCTTCTTAGTTTCCCACTTTTGCATTCTAGTCACCAGTGATAATCAACATATCTTGATTGCATGTTCAGTCA
>NW_006921856.1:3876026-3877523 GCF_000298275.1 Orycteropus afer afer | reverse complement strand
TTGTTGTTATGTGCCATCAAGTCAGACCCGACTCATAGCGACCCCTCCTTGGGTTTCCAAGGCAGTAGCACTGCAGAAGTAGATTGCCCATCTTCCTTCCGAGGAGTGGCTAGTGGGTTTGAACTGCCAGCCTTCTGGTTAGCAGTCAAGTGCCTTAGGCACTATGTTAGCAGATCCTGTCACTGACAGTGTTGTACTTCAGGACAGATCTTGAAACAGTCTTCAATTTGTCATTCCTGGAATAATATATCACATGGTTGTCTGATTCAAAATGGCCAAAACCAGTCCATGTCAAGGTGTTACTGTTCAAATAACAAAGAAAACCAGGATTAGAATTTCTAACCTAGTTGAAGAATTGTTTGGTGTTTGTCAAACTCCTCCCTATCTTAACTGCCCCTTGAATTATCTTCCCCTGAGCCAGATAAACCATGTTTTACATTTGAAAGGCTTCAGATTGGGGTTGATTCAACCTTCTCTTTTCTTAACCAAATGAATAAATTTTCTCTTTCAAGGACTTCAACAAGAAATTAACCTGATCTACATTTCATCACAAGATCCCCACCTTAAAATGTTTGCATTGTGTGCTTTGGAAATGCTACCTTAGTTAAGTTGTATCAGAAATAAGGAATTTGAGTTTTGCTACGAATTGTTGTTAAAAAGGTTTGCGATTTGACAACTCCTTGTAACTCCTTGTAAATTGTCCTCCCTTCTCCTGCACTTTTCCATGTGATAAGACACCAAGTTAGCCAACAACCATAGGATTGAGCTTCACCATCCCCACCCTGCAGCATCTTTGAATGACATCAGTGGCCTGGCTGATGTGAAACTGTTTCCTTTTGCTTAGTTCACCAAATAAAAGCTGGCTGTTTCTCCCGCAAGGCAAGAGACAGAGCCAACTTCTCTTAATTTGCCATGTTCCTCCACTCCATGAAATGCAATTATTCCATCAATAAAATATTTTGATTTATTTTTTTACAGAGCATCTGTACAGTGCTTGCCCTAAGACAACAGTCACTAGTATGGAGAAAAAATGAGGTTTTTTTAGAGGAGATCATAAATCTCTAAGAAGGGGAATGATGTAATTTACCATCGTAACTGAATCACTTAGAGAATTATATTTTGGAGCTATTTCAAATTCACAAAAAAGTTGCAAGTGCTGCACAAAAAACTTTTCCTCAAAAAAAAAAAAAATTTGATAGTAATCACTCCTGAATATGTTAGTATTTCCTTCAAAGAAGGGTATTCTCCTACAAAACAGCAATGTTGTTGTTGTTGTTGTTAAGTGCCATCGAGTTGTTTCCAACTCATAGTGACCCCATGCACAGCAGAATGAAACACTGCCCGATCCCGCGCCAGGCCCACAATCCCTGCTAATACTTCAGCCCATCATCGCAGCCACCGTGTCAATCCATCTCCTTGAAGGCCTCCACCTCTTTCGTCGACCCTCCACCCTACCAAGCATGACATCCTTCTCCAGGGATGGTCCCTTCTTACAAC
>NW_006921856.1:3857240-3873414 GCF_000298275.1 Orycteropus afer afer | reverse complement strand
TCTTCCAGCCTGCTACTCTGTGCTACGCCCATGCTTACCTTGCTCCCGGAGACCCGATCCCTCTCGGGAGGGTAACAAGGGACTGTAAACTGCTAATTGCTAATTCCACAATAGAACCATCAAAATCAGGAAACTAACATTGATATATTATCTTATTTCCTCTTTAGACTTCATTCAGGTTTTGCAAGTTGTCACAATAATGTGTTTTATAGCAAAAGGCTCTGGTTCAGAATCACATATTGCATTTAGTCATCATGTATCTTTAGTTGCCAGCAATCTAGAAGGATTCCTTGGTCCTTCCTTAACTTTCACAACACTTTTGAAGAGTACAGGCTATGGGATGTTCCTTAATTTGGGAAGGAATATCACACAAGTGAAGTTGTGCTCTTCTCATAGCATCCTCCCAGGTGGCACATGATGTTGATTTATCCCATTACTGGTTATAACTTTGAGCACCTGATTGAGGTGGGGATTGCCAGGATTCTCCACTGTAAAGTTACTTTTTCTCTTTTTGTAGTAAATATTTATTTTGAGGGAAGGTAATTCTTGACTATTTAACTACTCTGAATTTCATTAAACTTTCTCCAGACTTACGTGGTCCCACCTGATGGCTTTCAGACTGAATTGTACAGACACTAGTGTAAGGAAATAAAATAGGAGTATAGGAAGGTTGGGCAATCCTACTTCCATAGTGATACTGCCTCGGAAACCCAAGGAGGGGTCGCTATGAGTCGGGGCTGACTCGACGGCAAACAACAACAACAACAACAACAACCGTAACAAAGCTAGAGGGTCAAGGAGGCTTGAATTTTTACTTAATTTTTGTAGTCCTAAGTTTCAGTTATTGCTTAAGTTTCAGTTTAATGTAACAGACCCAATTTACGGGAAATCACTGTTTAGTAGAAACCAATCAGAAAAGCCAGGGCCTAGAAAGTCCCAAAGAGAGACCCATCCCTTGACAGGAAACTGGAAAGTCCCAAGCTTGCACCTATCAGTTGCCGCCAAATAGCAGAACTTGTCCCCTGCACCAATCATTGATGTTCAGCCCCACCTTGTGTAACTGCCCCTTGAAAATCCTATAAATATGTAGAACAAAAGGAGTTGGGGTCTTTTGCCTAAACCATTGCATCGGTGTAAGCAGAGACCCCAGCTCGAGCTTGGAAATAAACTTTTCCTTTGCTTTTGCATTGTCGAGTCAGTGTCACGTTCCTCGTGCCAACACTCCTTTCCAAATTCGGGTCCAACATTTGGTGCGTTGGCTTGGAAGGGAAAGTTTGGAGCGAGACACGTGACTCTCGGCATAGGGAGAGTCTGGGAATTGGAGCCAGCAGGACCAAATTACATCCTTTGTGTAAAGATTGGTCCATTGGGATAGGTCGGAAACCGGCGGACGTGCCGGAGGAGCTGGGGAAGGAGCCCTTCCCCCAGCTATTGGGCAAGCTGTGGGCACCATTTGGTAAGATGCGTCAGTGACTGGTTTTTGGCCGACATTTTTTTGTCCTCTGTGTATCGGATATTTGTTTTGTCAATAGTGGTGTCTGTGATTGTGTGGCCACTTGTCATTTTTGTATTTAGTCAGTGTGTAATACTGTCCAACATGGGACTGGGACAGACCACTCCCCTATCCCTAATGGTGGAGCATTTTTCAGAATTCAAGACCAGAGGATATAATCTCTCTGTGATAGTAAAGAAAGATAAACTAATAACTTTTTGTTCCTCAGAATAGCCTACTTTCAATGTAGGCTGGCCTCAGGAAGATCGCTGGATGAGAAGATCATTGCCACTGTATTCGACCGAATCCAGGTTCCAGGCCCTCGTGGGTACCCAGACCAATTCCCTTACATCCTAGTGTGGCAACATGTGGTAGCTAACCCTCCCCCATGGCTAAAACCTTTTCTCCCAAATCTCTCTGTCAAGGATTAGCATCCTCACTCAGAACAAAGAAGAAAGAGAAACCGAAACAACCAGAATCCCGTGCAGCTCTCCCACTGGTTCTGCCCGATTCCCAAACTCACCCCGATCTGATCAATCTGGGAGTTAACGTGCCTCCACCTCCCTATGCCCCTACACCACCTTCTCACCCTCTCCAGGTTCCTCAAATATCTGGAGGAAGTGGAGCCAGTGGTCCAACTGCACCCGCTATTACAGGTCCAGCCTCCGGCCTCCGCCCACGTCAGAGGGGCACCCCAGAGGCTGAGGCTGCCACATCTACTGTCCAGGTGCTGCCCCTCAGGGCCATAGGCCCACCTCGGGAAGACGGAAGCAGAACTTGGCAGTACTGGCCATTTTCAACATCAGACTTGTATAATTGGAAAGCACAGAATGCCCCTTTCTCTGAAAATCCCCAAGGCTTAATTAACCTGTTAGATTCAATACTCTTTACCCATAACCCTACTTGGGATGATTGTCAACAGTTGTTACAGGCTTTGTTCACCACTGAAGAAAAGGAGAGGATGCTAAATGAAGCCAGGAAAAATGTGCTGGGGGATAATGGACAACCAACAACACTTCAGAACCTCACTGATGCTGGATTTCCTCTAACTCGTCCCAATTGGGATTTTGAGCAATCAAAAGGTCGGGAGCATCTCCGATGGTACCGCCAGATTCTAATGGCCATTCTCCGAGCAGCGGCAAGAAAGCCGACTAATTTGGCCAACGTAAACTCAGTCAGACAGGAGCCCACAGAAAGTCCCACAGCGTATCTAGAGAGGCTTATGGAGGCATTTAGACTGTATACCCCTATGGATCCACAAGCTGATGAGAGTAGAGCAGCGGTAGTCCTATCCTTTGTAAATCAGGCAGCCCCTGACATTAGGAGAAAACTTCAGAAAATAGAAAGACTAGGTGAACAGACTTTACAGGATTTGATGAGAGTAGCCGAAAGGGTGTAAAATACTAGAGAAACTCCAGAGGAAAAAGAAGAAAGAATAAGGAAAGAGGAACGAGAGTTCCAAGCTAAAGAGAACAAGCAGAATCAGAAAGAATTAGCCATGATTTTCTTTACTGGAGCTCAGGGAGAAGTAGGAAGAGAAAGAGGGAGGAAATTAGATCAGCACGACAGGCCCCACAGAGGCCCTCCCCTAACCCCGGACCAATGCGCATTTTGCAGAGGAACAGGGCACTGGAAAAATGAATGTCCCAAGAATCTGAGAAAAGGGGAAACTCAAAGGTACAATAAACCTGCCCCCATCAGAACACTGGTGAATGAAGGAGACAGCGACTAGGGAGGTCGGGACTTGGAACCCCTCCCTGAGTCTTGGATAACGTTAAAAGTGGAGGGGAAACCAATAGAGTTCCTAGTAGACACTGGAGCTCAATATTCTGTCCTTAACAAGAAAAAGGGAGGAGTCTCTTCAAAAACTAGCCTGGTCCAGGGGGCAACAGGGGCAAAGTGGTATCATTGGACAACAAAATGGCAAGTGAACCTGGGGACCAAACAGGTGTCCCATTCATTCTTAATTGTACCCGACTGCCCTGCATCACTATTAGGAAGAGACTTATTATCCAAAGCACAAGCCCATATATTCTTTCACAAAAATGGCGTCCAGGTTACTGAAGGGGAAGGCTCCCCTCTGCAGGTCCTGATAGTTGCCTTGCATGATGAGTACCACTTGTACAAAGGTGTAGAGAACCAATGTGCAGGCTTAACAGAGATGACTCTGTGGCTGGAGGAGTTTCCCCAAGCCTGGGCAGAGACTGAAGGAATTGGACTGGCGAAACATTGGTTGCCCATCATTGTGGACTTAAAACCCACAGCTGTACTGGTAAGAGTCAGACAATATCCTATGCCCCGGGAGGCCTGAAAAGGCATCCAACCCCATATCCAGTGACTCTTGCAGGAAGGAATACTACGGAAGTGCTGGTCTGCATGGAATACACCTCTCCTGCCACTGAGGAAACTAGAAGGAGAATATTGGCCAGTCCAGGATTTAAGAGAGGTAAATCGTTGGGTTGAGGATATACACCCCACAGTCCCTAACCCTTACACACTGCTTAGCAGTCTTCCTCCAAATCATGTGTGGTATACTACCCTGGACTTGAAAGATGCTTTCTTTAGCCTGCCCCTAGCCCCTCAGAGTCAAGATATATTTGCCTTCGAATGGTTTGATGAGACTGACCAAGTCCTCGAACAACTAACCTGGACTAGATTAGTCCAAAGGTTCAAGAATTCACCCACTTTGTTCAACAAGGCCTTGAGTGAAGATTTACGTGAGTACCGGGGTCAAAACCCACAAGTGACTTTACTACAATATGTAGATGACTTGTTAATAGCAGCCCCAAACAGGGTGTCTTGAAGCAACCGGGAAACTACTCACCACCCTAGGGGAGCTGGGATACCAAGCTAGTGCCAAGAAATCTCAGATTGCTAAACCAGAAGACACATACTTGGGGTATAAGTTAAGAACTGGGCAGAGGTGGCTCACTGAAGCCATGAAACAAACTATCCTACAAATTCCCCTACCCACAAGCCCGAGACAAATAAGAGAATTTTTAGGGACAGTGGGTTATTGCCATCTGTGGATTTTAGATTTCACCACAAAAGCGAGATCACTCTATGAGCTCAGTAGAGAAGGGTCAGAGTGGGACTGGACTCCAGAGAGGGAGTCATCTTTTAAAGAACTTAAAAATCACTCCTCAAAGCCCCAGCATTAACATTACCTGACCCCACCAAACCATTCCATCTATTTATCAATGAAAAGAAAGGGATAGCCAAAGGAGTCCTAATACAACAACAGGGACCATGGAAGAGACCAGAAGCATACCTCTCAAAGAAACTAGATCTAGTAGCGGCGGGATGCCCCCCCTGCTTGAGAATTATTGCTGCCACTGCTCTACTGGTTAAAGATGCAGATAAGTTAACCCATGGACAGACTTTGAAAGTAACCACTCCCCATGCCATTAAAGGAGTGCTCGAACAGCCTCCGGGGAAATGGATAACCAACGCCAGGTTAACTCACTATCAAAGCCTACTATTTGACACTCCAAGAATACAATTCTTGACCTCAACAGTTTTAAACCCTGCTACCCTGCTGCCTAACCCTGACCTAGATAAACCTCTGCACGACTGCTTGGAGATACTTGCAGAAGAAAATATGGTCAAAAAAGACTTACAAGACTGCCCTTTGGAGAACAACGACCTCATCTGGTTCACTGATGGAAGCAGTTTCATACATGAAGGACTAAGGTATGCGGGGGCCACGGTGGTAGATGACAGGGAAGAAATTATTTGGGCCGATGCTTTACTGCCAGAAACTTCCACCCTAAAAGCTGAACTTATCGCCTTAGCGGAAGCATTAGAAAGAGCAGAGGGGAAGAGACTAACTGTGTATACTGACAGCCATTATGTGTATGCTACCCTACATATGCATGGGGCTATCTACCGTGAACGTGGGTTCAAAACCACAGAAGGAAAAGAAATAAAAAACCAAACAGAAATCCTCCGCTTACTATCGGCTGTAACAAAACCTAAAGCAGTTGCGATAGTACATACCCCAGGACATCAGAAAGGAAACAGCCTCGAAGCAAGAGGCAACCGAGCAGCAGACCAGATAGCTAAAAGAGCTGCCGTCCAAGCAGTATGAACTTTAGTAACTGACTTACCTTGCCCACAACTAGAACCCCTCCCTTCTTCTCCAAATTACTCTGAACAAGACATACAGTGGGCAGAAGAGTCTTTACCAGGAAAAAGGAACTGGAATGGATGGTACATAGACTCAGAGGAAAAACTAATCCTCCCAGAGGAACTGGGGAGACATCTCCTCGTGCACCTCCACCAAGTAACTCATTTGGGAGAGCGGAAGGTGTTGGAAGTACTGAATAAAGGACAAGTCCACATACCCCATCAGAGATGAGTGACTCAGGGTGTAGTGGACCAGTGTTGGGCCTGTCAACTTATGAAGACAGGGAAGAAGAAAAACACTCACACAGGTACGAGGGTATGGGGGAGGGAGCCAGGCCATCACTGGGAGATAGATTTCACAGAAGTTAAACCAGGTAAATATGGATATAAATATCTTTTAGTGTTAGTGGATACTTTCTCAGGATGGGTAGAAACATACCCTACTAAGAGGGAAACAGCAGTAATAGTGGCCAAGAAAATTTTAGAAGAAATAGTACCCAGATATGGAATGCCTAGAACAGTAGGATCAGATAATGGACCAGCTTTTGTGAGTAAAGTTATCCAGAACTTAGCCTCGGCTCTGGGGTTAAATTGGAAATTACATTGTGAATACAACCCTCAGAGTTCAGGACAGGTAGAAAGAATGAATAGAACCTTAAAGGAGACTCTGTCTAAATTGGCAATAGAAACTGGCGGAGACTAGGTGAACCTCCTTCCTTTTGCACTCTACTGGGCTAGGAATACCCCTTACACAATGAACCTGACCCCATTTGAAATAATGTATGGATCAACAGCTCCAATTATATCTAACCTAGTGGAGCATACTGAGGAATTGCCAGCAGATTTAATTATGGGAATGAGAACCCTCTACATAATTCAGAAAAAATTGTGGCCCAAGCTCCGAGCCATATACGAGAGTCCTCTTAATGAACAGGAAATTAATCATGAATTTGAACCAGGAGACTGGGTGTGGGTAAAAAGACACCAAAAACAAACTCTGGAACCCAGATGGAATGGACCTTATGTTGTTGTTCTTGTAACCCCTACTGCCCTTAAGGTAGATGGAATCAGTGCTTGGATCCATCACTCCCACATCGGGAAAGCTGACCCATCGGAGCAACAATCAGCGCAAATAAACTGGAGAGCATCTGCAGATCCTGAGAATCCACTGAAAATCAAGTTACCTCCATATGATGGAAATCAAGACCTTCATCCTCACTCTGAACCTCTACCGCCTGGTGAGCAGTGCAAATGAACATCAACCCTTTAAGGTCACGTGGCAACTTCGCAACGGGGAGACTCATGAGACCTTGAACTCCACCATCCTAGTCACCCCTCTCAATATTTGGTGGCCTGATTTATATTTCTCACTTAAACAACTAACAGACTCTAACTTGCATGATGCAATAATCCGTTCAGCTGGATTCTTTGCTTGCCCTGGGTATAAACGAAACCTTCGACAGTGTGGGGGGTCTGCCTGGTATTATTGTAAAAATTGGAACTGTGTGACCTCTAATGATGGAGATAGCCGATGGACGGTAAGCAACGATGACTTTGTACAATTCTCTTTTGACAAAGGCCCCGTACTTGCCGGAAACCTCTATGGCTCGATGAGCCACCCCCACTCACTGTCACAGTGTAACAATTGTGACTTAGTAAGAATTGTATTCACTGAGAAAGGAAAGAAAGAACTAACTAAGTGGAGATTGGGACTCACTTGGGGCCTCCAAATTTATGATACGCATTACCCCTCTGGAATATTAACTATCCTACAAGAAGTGGAGGCCTTAGATATCTCACCAATAGGTCCAAATAAAATATTAAACCCCCCAGGTAAGAAGAAAATGTTAACAAGAACACCTCCGAATATAGTGTTGAGCACCCCGGGGAAAAGAGAAAATGCTAGCAAGTATGACCACCCTGGATGTCACAGGTACCACCCCATATGTGACCTCCAGTGACAAGGATCCCCTTTGGAATATATTGTCAGCAGCCTTTCAAACACTTAATTATACTAACCCTAACCTTACTCAAGCTTGCTGGCTGTGTTATGATGTGAACCCTCCTTTCTATGAAGCAATACGCAGTAATACCTCTTTTAGTTATTCAACTGACCAGAACCCACAGAATTGTGCCTGGAAAGATCGTAAAATAGGGTTGACCATGCAGCGTATAACAGGAACAGGCATATGTATAGGAAAACTCCCTCATACCCAAGAACGTTGCATTTCAAATCTAAAAGTTAATTCATCCGTTAATTGTGTTATTCCCAATGAAGGGAACTGGTGGCTTTGCTCAAGTACTGGACTCTCGCCCTGCTTAAACTTAAAGGTACTCAATCAGTCTTCAGAATATTGTGTGCTAGTGACTGTACTACCCTGCATCCTATACCACCATGAGGAAGAAATGTATGCTCACTGGAGCGGGAACAATAGATTAAAAAGGGAATCACTCACTGCAGCTTTTACCCTCGCCACTCTATTTGGCCTAGCAGGAACAGGGTTAGGGATAACCTCCTTAATTACCCAGAATAGGGGCCTAATCTCTTTAAGAGCAGCTATAGATGAAGACCTTGAAAGGATAGAAGTTTCCATCTCCCATCTAGAAAAATCCCTAACTTCACTATCAGAAGTCATGTTACAGAATCGACGGGGGTTAGATCTCTTATTCCTCCAGCGGGGGGCGGGGGGGGGCTGTGTGCTGCTTTAGGAGAAGAATGTTGTTTCTATGCAGACCATACAGGAGTAGTTCGAGAATCAATGGCCAAAGTAAGAAAAGGGCTTGCCTTAAGAAAGAAAGAACGTGAAGCCCAAGAAGGATTATTTGAGTCCTGGTTTAGAAATTCCCCATGGCTAACTACTTTAATTTCCACTCTCCTAGGTCCATTTATAATTCTTATACTTATACCTACATTTGGACCATGCATTGTAAATAAACTTATATCATTTATAAAGGATAGAATTAACACTGTACAACTTATGGTCCTGAGACAACAGTATCAGTCCCTATCTCTCGTAACCCATGATGAAGATTCCTCATGAGTTACAAGAAAAAGAGGGGAATGTAAGGAAATAAAATAGGAGTATAATAACCATAACAAAGCTAGAGGGCCAAGTAGGCTTGAATTTTTACTTAATTTTTGTAGGCCTAAGTTTCAGTTATTGCTTAAGTTTCAGTTTAATGTAACAGACCCAATTTACGGGAAATCACTGTTTTGTAGAAACCAATCAGAAAAGCCAGGGCCTAGAAAGTCCCGAAGAGGGACCCATCCCTTGACAGGAAACTGGAAAGTCCCAAGCTTGCACCTATCAGTTGCCACCAAATAGCAGAACTTGTCCCCTGCACCAATCATTGATGTTCAGCCCCACCTTGTGTAACTGCCCCTTGAAAATCCTATAAATATGTAGAACAAAAGGAGCTGGGGTCTTTTGCCCAAACCATTGCATCGTTGTAAGCAGAGACCCCAGCTCGAGCTTGGAAATAAACTTTTCCTTTGCTTTTGCATTGTCGAGTCAGTGTCACGTTCCTCGTGCCGACACTCCTTTCCAAATTCGGGTCCAACACTAGAATGAAAGGAAGGAGAGAAAAGAAGAAAGGGAATGGCCAAACCAGAATTATTTGGAGAGTGACAGATGCTCAAAGGCATAGTCTGAGACTTTCTTGGGCAAATAGACATGGTTGTCATAGCAGAAGCATTTAACACGGCTCCTGATGATCTCATCTCACCATATTCTCTTCCCTGATTAATATATCTTGCACCCTCAAATGTGGGCTGGACTTGGTGATTCACTTCTCATCAATTGAATATACACCAGTGGTGGGATGCCACTTTTGAGTATATGCTGTGCAAAAAATGTGCCTTCCATTTTTGGTTCTCTCTCCCTCCCCCCCTTTTTTCTCTCAGATTCCTTACCCGGGGGATGTTAGCCACCACAACTTTGTGGGGAAGCTGTGTAGCAAGAGACCAAGTCTACCAACACCCACATAACCACATAAATGAGCTTCTCTGTCATCACCTTGCTGCATTCTCAAATGAGACCATTGCCCTGGCTGATAGCTTAACTATAGGCTTAATATACTTTTGCCCTAATGGCTTCCTGATTCACACAGCTAAACATTTCTTGTTTCAATAATCTATGTTTGGGAATCATCTGTTATGCAGCAGTAGATATGTCCAGGAGGCATAGAAATAAGCTGTGGTCACAAACAGATATATGCACATCTCTGGTAGCGTAATGCCTAAGGCATTTGTCTGCTAACCAGAAGGCTGGTGGTTCAAACCACCAGCCACTCCTCAGAAGGAAGTTTGGGCAATCTCCTTCCATAGCAATATCGCCTGGGAAACCCAAGGAGAGGTCACTATGAGTCAGGTTTGACTCAACAGCAGTGAGTTTGGTTTGGTTTGGACGTTCATCGTAGCACTATTCATAAAAGCAAAGCTATGGAAACAGCCTAAGTGCCCATCATCCAGGGAATGGATAAACAAACTGTAGTACATATACACAATGGAATACCATGCAACCGTAAAGAGTAATGTAGAATGTGCAAAACCCTACATAACATGGATGAACCTAAAGGACATTATGCTGAGTGAAATAAGTCAATCAAAGAAGGACAAATATTAGTCCACTATTGTAAAAAGTCAAGGACAGGTTTATGCATAGGAGAAATCTTTCTTTGTTGATTACCATGGATGGGAGGGGAGAGGAGGCTAAATTCCTAGATAGGTTTTGGGGGGCAGAATATATATATATATCAAAGATTTGGGAGCTCTGGTGGTGTAGTGCCCAAGGCATTTGACTGCTATTCAGAAGGCTGGTGGTTCAAACTCACCAGCCTCTCCTCAGAAGGAAGATTGGGCAATCTACTTGCATAGAGATACCATCTCGGAAATCCAAGGAGGGGTCGCCATGAGTTGGAAATGACTTGATGGCAGGGAACTTGTTTTTTTATATCAAATAATATTAGTGGTTAACAGAGGTAGGAGGGAGTGGGGAATGGGGAAGATTTTGTTTGCAGAGCATTGAGTTTATGCTAGTGTTGGTGAAATATTTTAGAAAAGGATAGCAATAATAGTGGCACAACATGAAAAATGTCACCAATGTCCCTGAGCTGTAAATGGAAAGTAGTTATGTTGGTGAATGTTTTGTTGTATATGTTTTCACCACAATAAAAGTAGAAGAAAAAAAAAAGAAGAAGAAGAAGAAGCTGTGTATGGTCAGGGTAATTCACACCTACTGCATCTTCACCAGACACCACTCTAAACACCATGCACAGGGCTTTGGGATCTTACAAACTATACACCATAAACAATTTGCTTAACTTCTCAATCAATTTCCTTACCTGTAAAATGTAAATAACCTTTATCCCACAGAGCTCTGGTGAAGAACACAAATAAATATTCCCTCCCATCACCATGGCAAACTCACTAAGCAGGCACCCAAAGAACAAATTACGTTCTAACCAAGATAAGCCACAGTTCAAAGTGGAATCACAAGCATGTTGTGAAAGATGCAGTCCTATGTTCTGCCTCCTGTGGTTGTCCAAAGGAACAGCTAAAGTGTACAGCAAAGAGTCCACTTGTGACTTAAAAGTCCGAAGACCTGCTCACAGAAGTACTCTGCTGGCAAGTATCTGTGTAACTGTGGGAAAGTCAGCCTTTGAGATACGGTATTTCTACTTCAAAGCAGGTACCGCTTAATGGAAAGGTGACCTGGAGGGTCTTGCCATCCTGTGGGTTTCTGGAGGTTCCGTGAGAATGTCCCCTGGCTAACATGCTAAGACTGAGTGGTTCTGACACATACACAAAAGGAGCAACTGTCAAGCCTGTGATGTGGGGACCCTTTGCTACTGTGAGTGGCCTATGTGAAGCAACCCTGATCTGGGAGCTGGACATGGATAGATTTCAAGTCAACTAGACAAAACCTACCATTTTTGCACTCAATGAGCATACATTTGTTGTTAGAGGTGCTGTGTATGAGGTAATAAGCAAAGAGTTGAAATGGAAATGACAAACTGACAGATGGAAAATGGGGTGATGCTGGGGTAAGTGCTTAACCCATGGCCACAGCTAAGAGAAGTCAGATCCTTGAAATGGTACTCATTCATAGATAGGCATATTTAAAGGTGCCCACCACAATCAGGGCAGCAGGGTACAGAGGAAATCCATGATTTTGGCATTATATAGCCCATCTGCAACTGCGATCATATTGAGGGCGGGAAGTCAGCCTAATGATAGCTTGTGCCACAGCATCCAGTCCTCCTTCATCTACCCATTCCTTTGAAAGTATCCACCAAGGAATTTACTATGTGCCAGCACAGGAGACACAATGGTGGACAAAAAAGGTAACATTTTTATCTCTATGGAGTAGCAGAGTAGATAGCAGAAGAGGCAGAAGAGTAAACAAAAAATTACATTACAGTATAGTACAATAAATTGTGTAAGAAGGGAAGTTTAGGGCAATGTGGAAAGCCTGCTATGAAAGAAACACCCCACCTAGGATTAGGAGTGGGAGGTTAGGAAGGACTTCCTGGAAAAAATTATCCTTCAGTTGGAATCAATGCCAGGCATTTATGCATTTATTAGTCAGAACAAATTACACCAGGTGCTGTAACAAAAAACTCTAAATCTTAGAGGCTAGTGCACCAGATGTTTTCTTTGGCTTGAACTTCAATATGGATCAATGCAGCAGTTTAGGTGGAGGGTGTAGCTCTGTTCCACAAAGTCATTTAGAGTTCTAGATTCCTTCTTTCAATCTCCACCTAAGTCTAGGGCAACTACTAGTCCCTCTATATTGAGTTGACAGTGATGGAAGAGAGAGAGCATTGGACACCTCACAGTAAGCTTTGGGATTGAATCTAAGAACAGCTACATCACTTGTACCATATCCCATTAGCCAGAGCACAGTCACGTGGACCTGCCTAATCAGGGGAGGTAGAATTGTCCTTTCATTGTGTATCTTCTAGAAAAAGGAAGGACTTTGGTGAAAACATTGTATTTCATTGTCTGTGTACAAAACTCAAAAGCTATTTGTTGAACTGAAAAAGAAACTTCTTTGAAGCTTCTTGGGATACTTCCTAGTTCTATTGTTCTGTTGTTGTTGTTGTTATGTGCCATCGAGTCAGACTCGACTCAGAGACCCCTCCTTGGGTTTCTGAGGCAGTATCAGTATGGAAGTAGATTGCCCTATCTTCCCTCCGAGGATTGGCTGGTGGGTTTGAACCGCCAGCCTTCTGCTTAGTTGTCAAGTGCCTTAGGCATTACGCTACCAGAGCTCCTATTGTTCTAGGCTGTGATAAATATAGCTATTTATATTTTACGTTATCTTCATTATCCTCAGAAGGAAGATTAGGCAATCTACTTCTGTAGTGATATCACTTCAGAAACCCAAGGAGGGATTGCTATGAGTCAGATCTGACTCGATGGCAGTAAGTTTGGTTTTTGTTTTATCCATATTATGCACAAGCCAGCTCAATTCAACATCCATCTGTGCAGACCAAAGTGTACAGACCATTTCAGGCAGTCTTCAAGTGTTCCTTTTAATCTCTGTGTTGAAACAAGCTCTTTCCTGAGGTTTCCTGGCTCAGGCATGTTCCCTTCAGGGTGGAGCAAACCAATCTCTCCCTGACCTAACCCTGAGGCCAACTTGGGTGTCCTCCTTGAAGAAGCTCAGCCAAGTTACCACCCTGTTGCAAGATGCTGAGACCTTTATAGAGTGATCCCTGGGAATTGAATGCTAGCAAAGCCTTCTGACTTTGGGCCTCGCTGGGGCAGAGCAGGTAGATCTGTGTGTGCTCCTTCTCTATTATCATCCAATTGTATCAGTTGGAGTGAGGAGATGAGGGTGTAGGAAGAAGGTGGTTCAGCCAATTCCATCTAACTCCCTATGCTACCAGGATCATTTTCATTTCCCTTGTATGTTGACAATCATACTAATCAGCAGAGGTGAGTGGCTTTATTAAAGAAACCACCAGTATCCATGCTGCTACTCCCACTCCACTACATTCAGTCTCCAATTAATATTTCCTGAAAACTGGCATTGGGAGATGTAACTTGTGCCCAGCTTGTCAAGTGTAATTACCACTGCACTCTGCTCAACACATACACACAATGCACACATGTGTGCATGTTCCTATCAGACACTGCACAAACAAGGAGTCAAGCTTTCTCACACTGAGCAGGGTCAGAGTAGCTGTTAGAGCAGCTGTTCCTCCTCTGTGCTTGTTCAGCCAATTTGGGGTCCATTCTTTGCCACAAAGAGAAAATATTCAAAATGTCAGTTACCTCCACGCCTTAGGCAGCCAAACTGTACATGAGAAAATTACTTGGTGATTCCAATTTGTAAGGCACAGAATTCCTTCTGGCAAAGAGAGTCCAAGAACTCATAAGATCAAAAACAGCAATCCAGCAAGAGGAACAAATAAAGGTGCTGTTGTGCCCAAACATAAAGCACCACTGTAGGTCATGGTGGTCATAAGTCTTTTTTCTTTTTTAAAAAAAAATTTTTATTGTGATTTGGGTGAAAGTTTGCACAGAAAATTCAATTTCCATACAGCAGTTCACATACACTTTGCCTCATTATATTGACTGCAATTTTCCGCAAGGCAATGGCTCTCTTCCCACTTCCTCCCCATAGTTACTTCTTTCAGTGTCCTTCCCTCCCATGCACTCCTGCTCCTGAGCTGTCTCTCTGTGCATACAGAGCCCTTCTATTCTCCCGTGATTGAACTCTCCAGGGAGTGTATCTACCTAATGTAAACGATCAGCTCATACATTGTGGTCATAAGTCTCAATTTGCTTTTTTCCTCAGTTGTCTTCAAGTTGGCTCCACCTCATGGTGACTTTATGTGTGACAGAACTAAACACTGTCTAGTCCTGCACCATTTTCATGATTGTTTGTATGTTTGAGTACATTGTTGTGGCCACTGTATATTTTAAGTACCTTTTAACCTAGGGGGAGCTCTGGTAGCATACTGCCTAAGGCGTTTGACTGCTACCAAGGTTGGCTGTTCAAACCCACCAGCTACTCCTTGGAAGGTAGATTGGGCAATCTACTTCATTAGTGATACTGCCTCAGAAACCCAAGGAGGGGTTGCTATGAGTCAGATCCGACTAGTGGGCAATGAGTTTGAGTGACTCTAACCTAGGGGACTAATCTTCCAGCACTTTTAAATATAATGATTATTATAATAAAACATTGCTGTCTAGATGATTCTGACTCACAGTGATTCTATAGGATAGAGTAGAACTTGTCCATAGGGTTTTCAAGACTATAATCTTTATGGAAACCAACTGCTACACCTTTCTCCTGTGGAGTGGCTGGTGAATTCGAACCTCAGACCTTTTGGTTAGCAGCCAATCACTAAACAACTGTGCCATCAGGGTTCCTTCCAGCTCTGTATCAGACTATATTCTGTTTTGATCCATAGGGTTTTCATTTGTTTAATTTTTGGAAGTAGATTTTAAAATAGCTGGACAATGAATAATGATGACCAAAGAAGAATTGCTTCTTTTGAATTGTGGTATTAACAAAGAATGCTGAGAGTACTATGGATTGCTGCTAAAAGAACTAAGAGATCTGTCCTGGAGGAAGTGCAGCTGAAATGCTCCTTGGAGGCGAGAGTGGCCAGACTTCATCTCACTTACTTTGGTCATGTTGTCAGAAGGGACCATTCCAAGGAGAAGGAGGGCATGCTTGGTAAGGTGGAGGGTCGATGAAAGAGGGGAAGGCTGTCAACAAGATGGATTGACAAGGTGATGGTGGTGATGGGCTCAAGTATAGCAAAGATTATGGAGCTGGCACAGGACTGGGCAGTGTTTAGTTCTGCTGTGCATAGGGTCACTATGAGTCAGAGACAACTTGATGACACCTAGCAACAACAGATTGTAAAATATAGTAGGGTCAATCAAATGGATATTCTAGTGGAGTTGAAGGCTTAATGGCTTGGGGTACTAGAGGAAGTAAGCTAGTGAGAAATGGAGTTTTTAATTCTCCTGGAATACAGATCTCTGGATTCCATACAGGTTGATGTGACTCATCCAAGCTATCATCCTGAGATAATCCTTGACTCTCAGACTCCAAGCTGAAACTGGTCTCCTAAGAATCTCCTTAAGCTGAAAGAGTATTGTTTTTGTTGTTCAAGAAAACCCAAACTCACTGCTGTCCAGTTGGATCTAACTCAGAAACCCCTCTTTGGGTTTCCAAGGCAGTGTCACTATGGAATTAGATTGCCCAATCTTCCTTCTGAGAAGTGACTGGTGGGTTTGAACTATCAGCCTTCTGGTTGGCTCTGACTCACAGTTACACTATATACAAGAGAACAAAACACTGCCCAGTCTCACACCATCCTCACGATACTTGCTATGCTTGAGCTCATCATTGCAGCTACTGCACCAACCCATTTCCTTGAGGGTCTTACCCTTTTTGCTGACCCTCTACTTCATCAAGAATGATATCCTTCTCAATATCAGGATACTATGAAGAACTGTATTCCAACAAATTTGAAAATCTAGAGGAAATGGACAGTTTTCTAGAAACACACCACTTACCTAAA
>NW_006921856.1:3826122-3834963 GCF_000298275.1 Orycteropus afer afer | reverse complement strand
GTTTGTTTAATAAATGGTGCTGGCAAAACTGGAGATCCATTTGCAGAAAAATGAAACATGATCTGTACCTCACACCATACACAAAAACGAACTCCAGATGGATCAAAGACTTAAATGTGAAACCTAAAACTGTACAGTTCCTAAAGGAAAATCTAGGGGCAAATTTAAGGGCCCTAATATATGGCATAAAAAGACTATTAAGCATAACTCAAAATTCACAAACAGCAGAAGAGAAACCAGATGATTGAGGCCGTCTAAAAATTAAATTTTTATGTGCTTCCAAACACTTCTCCAAAAGAGTCAAAAGAGAACCTACAGATTGGGAAAAAATATCTGACAAGGGACTTATCTCTAGAATTTATAGAACACTCCAACATCTCAATGACAAAAAGACAAACAATCCAATTAAAATATGGGCAGAAACATGAACAGACACTTCACCAAGGAGTATATTCTAGTGGCCAACAAGCATGAAGAAATGCTCACGATCATTAGCTATTAGAGAGATGCAAATCAAAACAACAATGAAATACCGTCTTGCTCCAGCACTAGTAGCAAAGTTCAAAAAGACAGAAAATAACAAATGCTGGTGAGGTTGTGGAGAGATTGGAACTCTCATACACTGCTGGTGGGACTGTAAAATGGTACAGCCATTGTGGGAAGCAGTATGGTGATTCCTTCAAAAGTTGGAATTAGAAATACCATTTGACCCAGCTATTCCATTACTAGGTATATACCCCAAAGAAGTGAGGGCCTTGACAAGAATAGATACATGCACACCCATGTTCATCGCAATACTATTTACAATAGCCAAAGGATGGAAACAACCTAGGTGTCCATCAACTGAGGAATGGATAACAAAACTATGGTACATTCACACAATGGAATACTATTCAATGCTATAGAATAATGTAGAATCTGCAAAACACCGCAGAACGTGAATGAACTGGGAGGACATTATGCTGAGTGAAATAAGTCAATCACAAAAGGACAAATATTTTACTAGTCCGTTATTGTAAAAGTTAAGGAAAGGTTTATCTATAGAAGGAAATTTTCTTTGTTGGTTACCAGGAGTGGGAGGGGAGGGGAGGGAATGCTGTTAGATAGATAGAGATAAGTATTGATTTGGGTGAAGAGAAGGGCAATATAGGAAATGTGAGTGACCATATATGGCAGCACTGAAGATGAGAAAGACATAGAGAGGTACATGGGAGGTACAGACAACAAATATGAACCCTTTTGCACATAAAGTATTGCGTTGTCAGTGAAGGCAATCATGGGTACACAGGTGGATAAATGGGTGGACATGGTGAACGATTAGGTATGTCTATGAAATGCGGAGTGTATCCAAGAACATATATAGGGTTGGCAGACAATGGTCCTATAAGTTTATGTGATTGATCAGAATTCCCAGATGTATAGTAGAGCTGACAAGGGGCAAGGTTGTGGTCATGGTTTGGTCACTGCCAGCTACCCAGAGGGACCAAGTAGTTGAACCTGCGGGCTTGGGACCATAGTCACAGGGGACAACAAGCTTAACTTGCATAACATACTACACAAAACGTTGTTCCACCTCCTACTTTGGCAAGTAGTGACTGGGATCTTAAAAACTAGCAAGCTGCCATCTAGATGCAACAATGGGTCTCTCCTCATCCAGAGCAAAGAAGAATGAAGAAAACCAAAATTCATGGAAACAATTAGTCCTAGCGACTGGTACACCATCTGATCTGCAGCCTATATGACTATGAGACCTGAAGAACTAGATGGTGCCTGGCTACCACTGTCATCCACTTGGAAGGGGATCTATGTAGGAGATATTGATGGAGAGGGAGAACAATGTAGAACAAAACATTTGGAGGAAAAAAAAAATGGGGAGGGACCAGATTTGCTGGTCTGATAGAGCCTGGTGGAACCACTGAGACTATGGTCCCTAATTGCCCTTCAGGTCTGGAATTGAAACCACACCTGTGGTTTCCAACCAAACAAAAGACAGGCATATGAGTTGAACATTTACCTCAAGTAGATACTCTCCTTGGAGAGAACAATCTTGGGAGAATAAAAGGCTGCTTATGCACAGGTAGACAGCTCAGGGGGCAGAAATCCATGGAGGGATGGACACAGGGAAGAGGTAACTATGGGAAGGAAGTGGGAGGGGAGCTGTTGCATTATGGTAAACTGTGGTTAATGTCATGAGACAAAGTATATGTAAACTGCTGTATGGATAGTGAATTTGCTCTGTAAATCTTCACCCAAAGCACAATATATATATATATAGTTAATTTGCTTAGATCATGAGATTTATTATGCTCTACAGATGATTTCAGAACTATTTTGCAGAGAAAGGGTAAACGACTGACAGAGGTAATGAACATGGAGTCTCACTCCTCTATGTTGAGATCAGCAGGCTGACAAGGCTCAGACACAGCATCCCTTTAGAGCTCTGTGTCATCCTTCTCTGCATCCAAGGACCTCTCCAACTCTGACCTTATTGACTAGGCCTTGACCTAAGGTATTCTTTGAGTTCTTTAAGACGTTGTTATTGTTGTTTCATCCTGTCAAGTCAAACCCGACTCATAGCGACCTCTCCTTGGGTTCCTGAGGCATTCTCACTACAGAAGTAGATTGCCTAACCTTCCTTCCAAGGAGTGGCTGGTGGGTTTGAACCACTAGCCTCCTGGTTAGCAGTCAAGTGCCTTAGGCATTATGTTACCAGAGCTCCCCTATAAGAAGCAGAAGTTTAAAAAAGGCAACAATAGTGGTTGCCCCACGTCTCACAGCTTGCCTCATCTTTTTCTTTTTTTCTTTTAAATTTTCTTATTTTATTTTTTTCTTGGGATGCAAGTTTACAAAGCAGATTTGTCTTACATTCAACAGCCTCACGTACATTTAATTTCATGGCCCCAATTACCTCCTCAAGTATAAAAACCTCTCCTCCTTACCCTGCCCTGTGCCCTTTTTATCTATGCATTCCTTTCTGTCCAGCTTTCCCTCTATGTGAATGCTGCCTCTTGATGTCTCATGGCTGATTGATCTAAAGGGTGTATCTACCTAGAGTAGGTGGGTGTATGGCTCTTGGGTAAGTGCTCTGCATGTAGGTCTTTCCACTGTTGGGCTGAGAGCCAATCCATGGAAGTGATTCTATTTCTAGGCCCAAAGAGTAACCTGGGCCATAGTCGGAGGGGTTCCACCAGTCTCTATTCAACAAGTAATTTTGGTCATTTTTGTGTTTTTGAGTTTTGTTTAACATTTTTCCTCCCACTCCATCCAGTTTTTCTCCCATTCTGAGTGGTTTACATTGGTAGCTGGACACCATCTAGTTTTTCTGGCTTTGGTGTCATGAAGGCTGAGGTCCTCATGGTCCATCTTATCTTTGGACTAATTCTTTCCAGATGACTTTGATATTTCCACTCGTCTTTGCTCCAGGTGAGAGAAGACCAACTGTTGCATCTTAGATGGTTGCTTGAAAGCTTTTAAGACCTCAGTTGCTACTCCCAAAACTAGGATATAGAACAAGATTTTTATGTATTATGTTGTGCCAATTGAGCATGATGTCCCCTGAGACTATGATCCTGAGCCCACAGGCCTGGTGATTGTCTCTCTCAAGGTGTTTGGTTGTCTTTGAGAAGCTACTCCAACTCTGTCTTCTATTGCTTCTGTAATGTATGTGGACATTTTGTAGCACAAGTGCATACATAAAATTATCTTCAGCCAAATCTATCCTTGGTCTAGGGTAAATTCCTGTTCGCCTACCCCCACCTGATCTTCTCACCTGTCTATGCATTTACCTGTAGCCTGGTATTTAGTGCCAATGGTAATGCAGTATTGTGGATGTAATAGTATTTGCCCCTGTTGTCTTTTGTGCACATTTCTGTGTCTTTCCTTTCCCCAAAGTCACCTTGCTATTCACAGACTCTTTCTACACCACCTCTCCTCTCACTCATATCAACACGTAACACCTAGCTAGTCCAAACTTTTCCTTTCCCTTCCCTCCCATCCCTAGTAACCAACAAATTGAATTTCCTTCCCTGAGTAAAGGTTTCCTTGATTTTTTTTAATAATAAGGGATTCATACAATGTTTGTCCTTCTATGATTGACTTATTTCACTTAGTGTAATGTCCTCCAAATTCATTCATGTTGTGAAATGGTTCTTGGATTCTCCATTATCTTTTAATGTTGTGTAGTATTCCATTGTGTGAATGTACCATAGTTTGGTTATCCATTCATCTGTTGTTTCCACCTCTTTGCTATAGTGAATTGTGCTGCCATTAACATGGGTGTGCATATGTCTATTTGTGTCCTGAATCTCACCTCTGTAGGGTATATTCCTAGTAATGGAATTGCTGGATCAAATAATATTTGTATTTTCAGTTTTTTATGGAAACACCATACATTTTTCCATAATAGTTGTATCACTTTGCAGTCCCACCAGCAGTGTGTGAGAGTTCTAATCTCTCTGCATCCTCACCAGCATTTGTTATTTTCTGTCTTGTTGAACTTTACTATTGTTGCAGTGAGGTGATATCTCATTGTTGTTTGATTTACATATCTCTAATGGCTAAAGATAGTGAGCATTTCCTTATGTGTTTGTTGGCTACCAGTATGTCTTCTTTAGTGAACTCTCTGTTCATGTCCCTTGCCCATTTTTAAATTGGGTTGTTTGTCTTTTTGGTGTTGAGGTGTTGAAGTTTCCCATAAATTTTGGAGATAAGACCTTTGTCTGATATGTCATAGCCAAATATTTTTTCCCAATCTATAGGTTCTCTTTTTACCTTTTTGGAGAGTATTTTGATGCCCATAAGAATTTAATTTTTAAAAGTTCCCAGTCATCTAGTTTCTCTTTTGCTGCCTGTGCATTTTGGGTTATGTGTGATCATTTATTTATGCCATAAATTGGGGCCCCTAGATTTCCCCCTATTTTCTTTGATGAACTTTATAGTTTGAGATTTTACTTTTAAATCTTTGATCGAACTTCAGTTCATTTTTGTGTATGGGGTGAGGTATGGGTCTTGTTTCGTTTTTCTACAAGTGGATATCCAGTTTTACCAGCACCATTTGTTAAAGAGGCTATCTCTCCCCCATTTCATGGGTTTGGCCCTTTGTCAAAGATCAGCTGTCCATAGATGGATGGGTCTATTTCTGGGTTCCCGAATCTGTTCCATTAGTACCGGTACATCTACCACTGTGCCAATATCAGGCTGTTTTGACTACTGTGGTTGTATAATACGTTTTGAGATGCAAAAGTGTGAGATCTTCTACCTTGTTTTTCTTCTTCAGCAGTACTTTGCTTATCTGGTCTCTTTCCTTTCCATATGAAATTAGTGATTGGTTTTTTCCATGCCCTTAGAATTGCATTGAATGTGTAGATTGCCTTGGATAGTACTGACATTTTCACAATATTCAGTCTTCCCATCCATGAAGATGGCATATTCTTCCATTTAAATAGATCCCTTATAGCTTCTTGTACAGTATTTGTAGTTTTCTTTGTATAGGTCTTTTATGTCCCTGGTATGATTTATTCCTAAGTGTTTTATCTTTTTCTTGGCTATTATAAATGATATTATTTTTCTTAATTACTTTTCAGAGGTCTCTTTGTTGATATAGAGGTATCCAACTGATTTTTGTATGCTGTCCTTGTATCCTGCCACTTTGCTGAATATTTCTATTAGTTGTAGTAATTTTTTTTTTTTTTTTTTGCTGAGTCTCTTGGGTTTTCTTTGCATAGGATCACATCATCTGCAAATAGGAGTAGCTTGACTTCTTTGCCACTTTGGATGCCTTTTATTTCTCTTTCTTGCCTTATTGCCCTGGCTAGCACTTCCAACACAATGTCAAATAGAAGTGGTGATAAGAGGGCATCCTTTTCTGGTTCCTGTTCACAGGGGGAATGCTTTGAGTCTTTCTCCATTAACAATTAGTTGGCTGTTGGTTTTGCATATATTCCCTTTATTATGTTGCGGATTTTCCCTTCTATCCTTACTTTGCTCAGAATTTTGAGCAAGAATAGGTGCTGGAATTTATCAAATATCTTTTCTGCATTGACTGATATCATCATATGGTTATTTTGTTTTGTTTTGTTTATGTGGTGGATTACATTGATTGTTTTTCTGATGTTGAACCATCCTCACATATCTAGTAAGAATTCCACTTGATCAGGATGTATTATTTTTGATATGTTGTTGGATTCCATTGGTGAGGATTCTGTTGAAAATTTTTGCATCTGCATTCATGAGGGCTATTGCCTGTATTTTTCCTTTTTACCTGGTTTTGGTATCAGTCTTACACTTGCTTCATAGAATGAATTTGGGAGTATTCCATCATTTTCTATGTCCTGGAATACTTTGAATAGTATAGGTATCAGCTCTTCCCTGAACATTTGGTAGAATTCTCCAGTGAAGCCATCTGGGCCCAAACATTTTTTCTGGGGGTGGGAGTGCTTATGACCTGCTTAATTTCATATTTTGTTATGGGTCTGAGTATTCTACCTCCTATCTGAAAATACTATTTCCTACTAAGTTAGTTCAGATTTCTTTTGTGTTTCTAGAAACTTGTCCATCTCTTTTAGGCTCTTGAATCTGTTGGAATACAGTTCTTCATAATATTCTGTTTCTATATTTTGTATTTCAGTTTGTTGTCTTGTGATGTCACCCTTTTCATTTAATATTCATGTTATTTGCATCTTCTCTTTCTTTTCCTTTGCTAGGTTTGCCAGTGTTTTATGTTGTTGTTGTTGTATGTGCCGTCAAGTTGGACCTGACTCATAATGACCCCTCCTTGGGCTTCCAAGGCAGTATCACTATGGAAGTAGATTGCCCCATCTTCCTTCCTAGGAGTGGCTGGTGGGTTTGTACCACCAGCCTTCTGGTTAGCAGTTAAGCGCCTTAGGCACTATGATTTGTTAATCTTTTTGGAGAATTAGCTTCTTGTTTTGTTGATTTTCTCTATTTTGTTTGTTTGTTTGTTTTCTGCTTCATTTATTTCTGCTTTAATCTTTATTATTGCCTTGTTTCTGGATATTGTAGGTTTCTTTTGTTGTACTTTTTCTAATTGTTGGAGTTGTTGACTTTAAGTGTTGATTTTGATTCTTTCCTCTTTTTTGATGTATGCATTTATTGCTATAAGTTGACCTCTGAGTACTGCTTTTGCTGTGTCCCAAAAGTATTGGTAAGTTGTATCTTCAGTCTCATTAGTTTCTAGGATTTCTTTTTTTTTTTTTAATTTCACACTTTATTTCTTCTGTTACCCAGAAGGTTTTATTAAGTAGTTTTTGAGCAGTGTATTTTTCAGTTTCCACATATTTGAATTTTTTCCCCTGGTTTTCCTACTATTGATTTCTAATTATATTGCAGTGTGCTTTGTGGTATTTCAATGTTTTTTAATTTATTGAAGTCTGTTTTGGGTCCTAACATATGGTTTATTCTGGAGAATGATCCAGGTGCACTGGACAAGAATGTGTATTGTGCTTTTGTTGGGTGAGTGCTCTGTATATGTTTATGAGATCGATTTGTTTGATTGTGTTGTTGAATTCTTCTGTATCTTTTTTGAGCTTTTTTCTAGTTGTTCTGTCTCTCCTTGAAGTGGTGTATTAAAGTCTACTACTACTATTGGAAAGTTGTATATGTTTCCTTTCAATTCAGTTAAAATTTGTTTTATGTATTTTGCAGCACTTTCATTGGGTGCTGTGTTAGACTGGGTTTTCTAGAGAAATAAAACCAGTAAAGTTTATATATAGAGAGAAAGATAAATTATCTTAGAAAATCACACACTTATAGAAGCTAGCAAGTCTCAAGTTCTTGGATCAAACGTCAAGCTGGAGGCTTTTTCCAACTCACACAGCTGCAGGAGCTCAGGAGTTCAAGGATGGCAGGCAGTATACTGGCTGTTGACTCCAACAAATGATGAATCCAAGATCTCTATGCCGGATGGTGGATTGCTCCCTCATGGACAGTAGTAGGCAGAATCTCGATCCACAGAAGAGTGTCTCTTTTCTCAGGATGTCCATAAATATACTGGAAGCAGGCCACACCCCTAGGGAGACTCCCTTTCAATGTATTGGCTGCTCAAAACATATACATCTGATGCCATTATTGGAACAACCCACATCACAATTGCTTACACCACACAGAATTGTGGTCCAGCCAAATTGACACACAGCTCCAATTATCACAACCCACCCCTTGTCAACTTGGCAGTTGTATACATCTTATTAACCATACATAAACTCTAAATAAAGACAATTACAAAGTCATATTTGCACCTAATATGATACACTAACACATGTGCAACCAAAATGCATTAACCTTATTTACATTTCACAGTTCATAACAGAAAGAAACAAAAATATTTGATGCACATCTACAATAAAAAAATATAACAATCACAGTCCTTATTTCTGCAACTGGTCATGTGGTCATAGCTGATATTCAGAACTACCTTCTTCCACCACCCATTCTGCATTTCCCTTGCCTTCAGCAAGCACCTCAGCTGATCGTGGTTCTTTGGTGGGGTGACCCAAACCTTCATTCCTGAAGGGTCTGGGCCTTTAGCAGTCATATCAGAATTGGGTTGCTGTAATTTTCCATTGACTTTAATCACTGAGCATGGTACTACTAAGAGACATCCTAAAGAATCTCCTGTATTCCAGACATATTCTTCTTTACCTCCATTATGTAATGTCAATCCAATTTCCCCTTGGTAATCAGGATCTATCACACCAGAGAGTATAGTAATGCCCTTCTTTGTCTGTTGATATAAAGCTAACCTAATTTCTCCTTGGTAATCAGGGTCTATCACACCAGATAGTACAGTAATGCCCTTCTTTGTCAGTTGATCCAGATGAATGA
>NW_006921856.1:3816098-3825692 GCF_000298275.1 Orycteropus afer afer | reverse complement strand
TTCAGGATGATGGGGAACATGGTAGGACCAGTGAATTCCGTGAGTGTAGGCCCATTGTCACACTTCATTTGCTGTGAAGTGAGTCCCTTGATCTGAAGCAATGCTGTGTGGGATAACATGATGGTGGATAAGGCATTCTGTAAGTCCACAGATGGTAGTTTTGGAAGAAACATCGCATGCAAGGAAGGTGAATTCATATCCAGAATAAGTATCTATTCCAGTAAGAACAAAATGCTGTCCTTTCCATGATGGAAGTGGTCCAATGTAATCAACCTCATATTCTGTTCTGGTTACCTAGTATCACTCTGACAGGAATATACCAAAAGTGGGATGGCTTTAACAAATAGGAGTTTATTCTCTTACAGTTCAGGAGGCTAGAAGTCCAAGTTCAAAGTGCCAGCCTCTAGGAGCTGGGTAAAAGCCCCTCAAACTTGGGGTCCAGCTCTGCCTCCTGCTCCCAGCCCACAGGAGCTAGAAGTGTTTCTACAATCAAACAGCTGCTAGCTGCTGAGGCTGACAAACCCAAGGTTGACAAGTAAAAAGGCACAGTCCTGATGTTACTAAACCACACAGCAGGCCATTAATTCAAGTTCATTGTAAGCCCCAAGGTTGGCAGAGCATGGCAGGCTGCTGAACAATGATACGGTTACATGCAGGATCTAAGTGTGCCGTATGCTAGAGAGCATTCCCAAAGCTTCTGCTTATTTACTAGAAGCAGACTACATACCCAAAGGCAGCGACTCAGCTGCTTGTGGTAGAGCCCACCGTGGAGCTGATTGCCAATCTCATCATGGGGAATAAGTACCACCAGCTGCCCAACCACTCAACCAGGCCCAGCCAAGTTGACACACAAACATAACTACCACAGGTGCACAGATATTTATTATGGTAATATCCTCTTGGTTGATTGGCCCTTTTAGTGTCATATAATGCCCTTCATAGTCCCTAATGCAGTTTTTCACTTTGAAATCTATTTTATCAGAAATTAATATTTCCACTCCTGTTCTTTTTTGGTTGCCATTAACTTTATATATTTTTTTCAACCCTTAATTTTTAAGTAATCTTTATCTTTGTGTCTGAGGTGGATCCCTTGTAGGCAGCATATTGATGGGTCTTCTTTTCTTATCCAATCTGCCACTCTCTTTCTTCTGACTGGTGCATTTCGTCTATTCACATTGAATGTAATTTGTGATAGGTATGAATTTATTGCTGTTGTTCTTTTGTGTTTTTCATCGTGTTGTTGGTGATTTCCTGGTTCCAAATGTTTTTCCGTGCTGAGTTACTTTTGTTGTCAAGTGTTTTTTCTCTTTTCTTCATTATTGCTTGTTTTGTGCTTACTATGCTTTTGTGTTTTTCTTCTTTCTTGGTTTGGTTAGAAGGATTTTCTTTGTGGTTACTGTGAAGTAATTTCTCAGCTCCCTAATTTTGGAATAGCCTGTTATATAAAGACATACTATTGTCTTTCTCTCCATTTGGGAGTTTTGTAATTAAAAATTGTATTCCCTCTCGTTACTTTGTTGCTTTTATCATCTGCAGATTGACTTCCCTATCCACACTTTTTTGTGAGTTTATTTTGAGAATCTTTTTCTGGTTTGGTTCCTAGGTGGTGGTGTCAAGTGTCTTGATTTTAATTTATTGTTCTCTGTTGTGGGTTCTCTATTTGAAGGACTCCCTTTTGCATTTCTTCTAGAGTTGGTCTGGTTTTCACAAATTCCCTTAATTTCTATTTGTCTGAGAGTGTCTTGACTTCCCCCTCATAGTTGAGGAACATTTTGGCTGGGTATATAATTTTTGTTGGCAGTTCTTTTCCTTCAAGGTTTTGTATATGCCATCCCATTGTCTTCTTGCCTGAATGATTTCTCCTGAGAAATCAAACTTAGTCTTATTGATTATCTGTTGTGGGTGACATTTCTTTTTTTCTGAGCAGCTCCCAAGATTCTTTCTCTGTCTTTAGTTTTGGATGATTTGATTATGATGTGTCTTGGTGATATTCTCTTGGGATCCATCCTGTATGGGGTTCATTGAGCTTCTTGGATGATCACCTTTTCTTCCTTCAAAATAAGGAGGACATTCTTCAGTCAGCAAGTCTTTGACAATTTTCCCAGGTTTTTTTTTTTTTTTTTTTTGCCTCCTCTTGTTCTTCTGGTGTTCATGTCATCCCATATTACTCTTAGGTTCTCTTTATTTTAAACCTTTATTCTGATTTTTCTTCATACAGCCTGGTGTCAAGGGATTTATCTTCTAACTGGGAAATGCATTCTAGTCTACTCTTTTGTCCTTCCACTGCGTTGTCTATCTCCATAATTTTGGTATTTATCTTCTGGATTTCTGATTACTGTTTTTGTATGAGTTCTAATTGTGTATTTATCTTGTTATTTTGTTCTCAAATGATTTTATTGAATTCTTCCAGGGTATTGTCTGTCTTTTTGTTGTTTCTATTTATGGTTTCCTTGAGCTTTTGGAAAGCTCTAGATTCCTTCTGAATCCCTTCTCAGATAATTCTATTGTTTGTTCTTTTTCCAAGTTATATGTTAATTCTTTCAGCCTGAGCTTTTGTTTCTATTATCTCGTCCTGTTCTTCTGTTTTATTTGAGGTTGTCTGTTGTCTCCTAGGCATTTCGAAGTTATTGTCTTTAATTATTAGTTATGTACTGATATGTTTCACCCTGATTTTATGTTTTACTATATTTGGAAGTGTGAAGCAAGTATACTTCTTTGGTTATTAACTCAAATGTCCTGGGTCTCTTTAAAGCTCTCTCTGTGTTGGTGGGGATACGAGTACAGGTGTCTGTTTGTCATGCAAAGGATTTGGAGTTGGGGTGAGCAGGTGTTATCCACCATCTGTTGTTGATCCTGTATTGCAGGAGATATTGGTGTTGCCTGCCCATTGGATAAGGTGTCCAATGTAGTAACTATAGTTGACTAATGGAAGTTGTGGTAGTTCAGTTTGTATGTCAACTTGGCTGGGCCTGGTTGAGTGGCTGGGCAGCTAGTGGTAGTTATTCCCCATGATGATACTGGTAATCAACTCCATGGTGGGATCTATCACAAGCAGCTGTATAGCTGCCTTTGGGATATGGTCCTGTATATAAGGAGAACCTTGGGGATAGTAGCTAGCTTATGGTACACTTGGACCCTGCATGTAGCCAAGTCATTGTTCAGCAGCCTGCCATGCTCTGTTGACCTTGGGACTTACAGGGACTTAAATTAATGGTGTGCTGTAGAGTTTGGTAACATCAGGACTGTGCCTTTTTACTTGGCAACCTTGGGTTTGTCAGCCTCAGCAACTAGCAGCTGTCTGAGTGAAGAAATACCTCTAGCTCCATTGGGCCAGAAGCAGGAGGCAGAGCTGGACCCAAAGGTTGAGGGGCTTTCACCCAGCCCCTAGAGCCTGGCACTTTGAACTTGGACTTCAAGCCTCCAAACTGTAAGAGAATAAACTCCTGTTTGTTTATGACATCCCATTTGTGGTATATTCCTGTCACAGTGGCACTAGGTAACTAGAAGTGAGGTTTAACATGTTCCTCCTATTGAACAAGGCAGGGGAGAAAAGGAAAAAGGACAAAAAAAAAAAAAAAAAAAGGTGCTAGAAGCAAACCCCAGGATAGAAAGGTAAAAGGGGTCCTCCACTTTTGATGGGAGATAATTCAGTCAGCAATGAAGGCACAGAAGGGCAGGGTGAGTCCTTCAGGGGCTGTCTGCCTATGATGACACCAAACCATCAATCAAAACCCTACAGTGCAAACCCAACAGTCACCTCAAAGGACAAAGTGCTACCTCTTTCTGTGTGGATCAACAAGTCAGGAAATCCAAACTCACAGATCCACTCTGTGCTAAAAATGTTGCCAAGAGTTGGACCTGAACCCACTGCCATATATCCACTCTGGGGCTCTGCTGACTCAGAGAGGGTTTGTCCTCACTTTCCCCTACTCGCTTCTGGACTCCATGGCACACGAAGCCAAGGATGGGTCTTGATATGTTTTGCATTAAGATCTTCATTCTCACTCAAAGCCCCAGCTCACCTCAAAAGCTGATGTAGCTATTCTAAGTACCAAATACCTGTGGGTTCTGTGATTTTTTTTTTCTACATTCCCTCCTCCTCAACCTCTTTCTATTTCTGATGACTGCTTTCCATCTTCACCAGCTGAGCAGGTTTGATTATTTTTCCCAGTCGCTTAAGCTGCTCCCTTCTGTTGCCTTCACTGAATCTAACACTTCTCTTTAGTTGCTCATAACTCAAGTATCTTTATTTGTATCTGCTTTATGTAGTTACTCAGAAACTCAGTTGGTTGAGGAACTGCATGTGTGAACTATCAGTACAACACCATCTTCTTTATCCTCTTGCCTCATCTGTTAGGTCATTAATCTCTTGGAGAAATCCATGCACCAAGAGATTAATGAAATGGATAAAATCACAGACACTGAGAAAGTTGGGTGTAATATAGAACATCCAGCCTGTGGTATAAAAGTTTGAAAGCCATTGCATGGGCACTGAGACCAGCCTCAACTGATTTCACTCTGAACCAAGGAGTTTTTTATATGAATTCTTATGTCCCAGGCACACAGTTGCCCTTGGTGGAGAAATACTAGAACAGTCAAGGTAAGATGCCGTAAGAGGGTCACAGAAAGGAGAACCTACATATCTTTCCTTTCAGGCAGAGAGAAATGTGGGCAATTTCCAGAAAGGGATTGTGGTATGAATAAAAACATGAAGTTTAGAATGGGTCAGACATTGCCTAGTGTTAAGTGTGAGTTTCCTATAAGAAACCAAGGTCTCACTGTCCTTTGTAGGCCCTGTGGATCATTTAGGGACAGTACCCAGAGCTAAGAGCAGAAGCAGCAGCTTTAGGAAGAAAAGACAATAGAGGTTGCTAAAAATGTGATACACCATCTTCTCGGACTGCTGAGCATGCCTCTTCTCTTTCCTATTGTTGTATATTTTTACAGTGCTTATTATTCCCAGCCTGAAGTAAGGAAGGAAGAAGGCCCATGTGATCATACACAGCCTCCCAGAGTGATAAAGGACATCTAATACATTTGTATGCAGGATCCTGCACTACTAGGAGAGAGGTCCAAGGGACTAGGGAGATCAAAAAATGTTATGTTTTGGCCTTATAAAACAAGCAGCTTCCTGAGGACCCAACACCTTTCTTTTTGGTTGTAGGAAGGACATCTTCTAGAGTGGTGGAAGTTGCATCTTACCAAATTGGCTACTATGAACTGTGTCCCGGATTTCCCTAGGTAGGAACCTGCACTTCTGCTTGAGGAACTATGAAACAACATCCTTTGCTGACCTCTGCTGCTAACTCTGTTTAATTGCAGATGTATTAGAGGCTGGCTCAAAAGCAAACTAGAAAGGAAGCATTCATTTAAATGTTATTTACATTCAACATGCTTTGATGCATATTGTGTCACTTTGCTAGCATAGATCACTTAAATGATAATATTTTATACTGATCCAGCCTCAGTGATGCTCTGAGAAATGGAACTCACAGACCAATGAGGATCAAGATGCAGGCTTCTCTTTTACCTCCCCCATCAGTGTCTGGTGGAGAGGCTCACAGACGTAGTTTTGGCTAATTGCACCCTGATATTTGAGTGTCAGAGAATGATCTGTTCTCAGCATGTGCACATGTATGCACTAGTAAGACATATGCCACAGTAAGAAAATAGATGAATACAGATCTGAATTTCCATCTTCTCAGAGGTCTTGAGACTAGGATGACTATCTAGGATGGTAATGAATAACAGTGAGGTTTATCATCCTCTTTGACATCAGGAAAACAGAGAAGTAAGGCTGCCTGAGCTCTCTTCAGACAACAGGCACCATAACAGAGGCTTATGTAAATCCCAGCAGCACTGAGCTGTAATGTCTGCATCCACAGTGACATAATTTAGCCAATGTAGTGGTTGTTTGGCCAAACACTGAGACTCATTACATCCACAAAGACATGTTGCAGGGCTGCTACGTGCCAGGCACCCTTTTAGCTTCTGGGGATATGACAGTACACAAATGAAAATCCCAAAGCTTATATATTTTTTCTCATCAGCTCTGTAGATATCTGACACTATGGAAGCAAGTAGATCTCAGAAAGCTGGGGAGCCATGTGGCTTAACTAAAGTCCCAAAGAGAAAATGGCACCTCCAAATCCACAGAGCTTGTCAATGAGAATATCTTGTTCAGGACATGGACTTTGTCCTCATCTCCTGTGTTATTTATATGGTAGTTCACATAATACTTCATTCTTCCTCACTCCTTCCAGGTGAAAGGAATATATTTTTTTTTTCATTGGATTTTGGGTGCATATTAACAGAGCAGAATTTGTTTTACATTCAACAGTTCATGTACATTTGGTTTCATGCCCCAATTACCATTCTCAACCCTAATCCACTCTCCTCCTCTCCCTTCCCTGTGACCCCTCCATCCCTGTTCCCTTCTTCGTTATGGACTCCTGTCTGTTCGGTTTTCCCTCCATGTGAAGGCTGCCCCTCTGGTGCCCCATGGCCAATTGCTCCAAGGGGTATATATCCGTAGAGTAGGTGGGTGCATCACCCTGGGTTGAGTGTTCTGCACGTAAGTCTTACTACTGTTGGGCTGAGAGCCAGATCCTGGGAATGAGTTTTATCCCAGGCCCGAAGTGTATCCCCAGGCCATAGTCTTAGAGGTCTCACAAGGCTCCATCTGACGAGTAATTCTGGTTGTTATTTTGTTTTTGAATTTTGTTCCATGTTTTCCTCCCATTATATCCAAGATCTCCAGTTTTAACCCCTTCCCAACTGGTTGGCATTAGTAGCCAGGCACCATCTAGTTCTTCAGGTCTCAAGGTACATCATATCCTAGAGCTGATTGTGTCCAAATGCCCTTGGTTTTCTCCATTCTTCTTTGTTTCAGACAAAAGGAGACCATTAGCTGCATCTTAGATGGCTGCTCAAAAGCTTTTATGATCCCAGTCACTACTCACCAAAGTAGGTTGCAGAAAAAGATTTTTATGTATTAACATTGTTCCAATTGAGCCTGGTGTCCCCCAGTACTATGGTCCTGAGTCAGCAGACCTGGTGGTTTTCTCCCCCAAGATGTTTGGCTATCTCTGAGGGATTACGCCAAGTCTGTCTTCTGCTGCTTCTGTAATGATTGCAGTTATTTTGTATCACTAGTATCTGCAAGATTATCCTCAGCTGAATCTATCATTAGTCTAGGGAATATTCCTGTTCACTGACCCCCATCTGATCTTCTTAGTTGTCTTTGCATTTATCTATGGCCTGGTGTTTGGTGTTAGTGGTAATGCAGTATTGTACATATACTAGTATTAGCCTCGGTCATCTATATCTCATGTGCACAATTCAGTGTCCTCCCTTTCCCTAATGTTAGCATGCTCATCGCAGACTCTTTCCATATCATCCTGCCCCTCACCCAATTAGCATGTGGCCCCCAATTAGTCCAAAAATTTCCCCTCCCCTTCCATCCTATCCCTGGTAACCTACAAAATGAATTCCCTTCCCTCAGCAAACCCTTCCTTGACTTGTTACAGTAATGGGCTCATACAATATTGCTCCATGAAGGAGACATTTTTCCAGTTAAAAGGAAGATGATAGGAACAAAGTGAAAGGGCAAGGTGATAATGAAGTAATGCTGTTGATACGATGCTAAACCCTTGGGCAGCCACTGTAGCCAAGAAAACAGAATGAAATAAATGACATTTTCAAGGCCTTCAGAGAGTATTGATTAGAGTTAACTATTTACCAGCTGGGAGCTCTGGTGGCGTAGTGCCTAAGGCATTTAACTGCTAACTAGAAGGCGGCAGGTTCAAACCCATGAGCCAGTCCTTGGAAGGAAGGTTGGGCAATCTACTTCCATAGTGATACCACCTTGGAAACCCAAGAAGGGGTCGGTATGAGTCAGATCCAACTCTACAGTGGTGCACTGTATTTACCAGCTAGGTGCTAAAAGAGTACATGGCAAATAACAGAGCCAAACATATTTTCAAAAATTACAAATACTATGTAAATATAAGGGGATTATACTTTCTGTTCTCAATGTGTCATCTTAAAATCTTAGGGGAGAGGAACTCTAGTTGTTTAATCTTCTAGTAGAGAAAGTATCACCCTATTAGGTGACCACCCCTGAGAAGGGATGGACAGCCCCAGAATTAACACTAATGACCCATCCACCCTATGCTCTCCAAGCTTTGATTATGAACTGAATAATAGGATTGTTAGACTGGGTTATCTAGAGAAACATAAACCAGCAAAGCTTATATATAGAGAGAGGGAGAGAGAGAAATTTATCTTAGGAAAATTTATCTCACAAACATATAGAAGCCAGCAAGTGCAAAGTCCCTGGATCAAACGTCAAGCTGGAGGCTTTTCCTGGCTCCCACAACCACAGAGGCCAAGAAGCTCAAGGCTGGCAGGCAGTACACCAGCTGTTGACTCCAGTGAATGATGAATCCAAGATCTCCAGGCCGAACAGTGAACTGCTCACTCATGGACAGTTGTAGACAGCACAACAGAATCCGGATACACAGAAGAATGTCTCTCTTCCCAGGATGTCCCTGGATATCCTGGAAGCAGGTCACACCCCTAGGGAAACTCCCCTTCAACAGATTGGCTACTCAGAACACAGCCATCCAATCCCATCATGGGAACGACCGCACAGAACTGGAGTCCAGCTAAGTTGACACACTACTCCAACTATCACAGTGCACCCCTTGTCAATTTGGAAGTTATACACATCTTTTTAACCATATATAAACTCTAAATAAGGACAATTATAAAGTCATATTTGTTCCTAACATGATATGCTAACACACATACAACCAAAATGCATTAACCTTATTTACATTTCACAGTTCATAACAGAAGGAAACAAAAATATTTGATGCACATAAACAATGAATAAATATAACAATCACAGTCCTCGTTTCTGCAGCTGGTCACGTGGTCATAGCTGATATTCAGAACTACCTCCTTCCACCACCCATTCTGCATTTCCCTTGCCTTCAGCAAGCACCTCAGCTGATCATGGTACTTTGCCTGGTGGGGGTGCTGGTTTTTGTTTCTCTAGATAACCCAGTCTAACAATCCCTTCATTCCTGAAGGGTCTGGGCCGTTAGCAGTCATATCAGAATTGGGTTGCTGTAATTTTCCATTGACTTTAATCACAGGGCATTGTAGTATTGAAAGACATCCTAAAGAGTCTCCTATATTCCAGACATATTCTTCTTTGCCTCCCTTATATAAAGCTAACCTAATTTCTCCTTGGTAATCAGGGTCTATCACACCAGATAGTACAGTAATGCCCTTCTTTGTCAGTTGATCCAGATGAATGAGGAAGCCAAAATGGCCAGGTGGCATTCTTAATTTCCAGTCCAATGCAATCAGTATTGTGTCTCCAGGTGGGAGTGTTCCTCTCTTTGGGACTAAGATCTCCAGACCTGCAGAGCATAGGGTAGCAGGGAAAGGAAGCAAAAAAATTTTTGAGTGGGTCACTAGGGGTAATAGTGAGTGGTACCACTCCTGTTTCCACCCCTTGGTTCCTGGACCCGTGAATCTTGGCTATTGGAAAAACAGCACCATATATTGGATGCTGGTTTA
>NW_006921856.1:3811572-3815445 GCF_000298275.1 Orycteropus afer afer | reverse complement strand
TGGGGCAATCTACTTCCGTAGTGATACTGCCTCGGAAACCCAAGGAGGGGTCGCTATGAGTCAGGTCTGACTTGACGGCACATAACAACAACAACAACTGCCGAGGTCAACTTTTGGTGGGCATTCACGTGGGACACAAATACCTTTCCTCCTTTGGACCATTCAGAGAGATCTATCCACATACCTCTTCCCCATACATCCTTATCACCAATCTTCCAACCATGCTCCTTTCAAGTCCCAGACCATCCCACTAAGCCGTTAGCCACAGCCCATGAATCTGTATATAATCACATATCTGGCCATTTCTTATTCTATGCAAAGTGAACAGCCATATGCAGGTCTCAAAGTTCTTTCCATTGGGAGGATTTGTCTTCACCACTGTCCTTTAAGGAATTCCCAGAAAGGGGATGCAATGCTACTGCTGTCCACTTTTGAAAGGTGCCTGTATATCATGCAGAACCATCTGTAAACCAGGCACGAGTTTTCTTTTCCTCAGGCAACTGATCATAAGGAACTCCCCAAGAGGCCATAGGTGCAGAGTGATAAAGGGAAGGTAATGTGACTGGAATGGAAACCATAGGCATTTGGGGCACTTCCTCATGCAACTTACTTGTGCCTTCAGGTCCTGCTCGAGCTCGATCTCTGATATACCACTTCCATTTAATGATGGAGTGCTGCTGTGCACATCCAACATTATGACTCTGTGGGTCAGACAACACCCAGTCCATGATGGCCAGCTCAGGCTTGATGGCCCATGATTAGATGTTCAGTTTCTACTAAAGTCCAGTAACAAGCCAAAAGCTGTTTCTCAAAAGGAGAGTAGTTATCTGCAGAGGATGACAAGGATTTGCTCGAAAACCCCAAGGGTCTACGTTGCAATTCACCAATAGGAACCTGCCAAAGGCTCCAAACAGCATCTCTATCTACTACAGACACTTCAAGCACCACTGGATCAGCCAGATCATATGGCCCAAGTGGCAGAGTAGCCTGCATGGCAGCCTGAACCTGTTGCAGAGCCTTCTGTTGTTCTGGGCCCCACTCAAAATTAGCAGCTTTCCAAGTCACTTGATAAATAGGCCACAGCAACACACCCAAATGAGGGATATGTTGCCTCAAAAATCCAAAACTCACCAGACGTTGTGCCTCCTTTTTAGCTGTGAGGGAAGCCAGATACAATAACTTATCCTTCACTTTAGTAGGAATATCTCGACATGCCCCACACCATTGGACCCCTAGAAATTTCACTGAGGTGGAAGGTGCCTGAAGTTTTGTTGGGTTAATTTCCCAACCTCTAGTACACATATGTCTCAACAATAAGTCTAGAGTCATCGATACTTCTTCTTTACTAGGTCCAATCAGCATAATGTCATCAATATAATGGACCAATGTGATGTCTTGTGGAAGCAAAAGGCTATCAAGATCTCTATGGACTAAATTATGACATAGGCCAGGGAGTTGATATAGACCTGAGGAAGGACTGTAGAAGTATACTGTTGGCCTTGCCAGCTGAAGGCAAACTGCTTCTGATGGTCTTTTGAAATTGGTATCAAGAAAAAGGCATTGGCCAAATCAATAGCTGCATACCAAGTACCAGGAGATGTACTAATTTGCTCAAGCAATGAAACCACATCAGAAACAGCAGCTGCAATTGGAGTCACCACCTAATTAAGTTTACGGTAATTTATTGTCATTCTCCAAGATCCATTTGTATTTTGCCCAGGCCAAATAGGTGAATTAAATGGGGATGTGGTGAGAATCACCACCCCTGCATCCTTCAAGTCTTTGACAGTGGCAGTAATCTCTGCAACCCCTCCAGGGATGTGGTTTTGCTTTTGGTTTACTAGTTTTTGTTGGTAGAGGCAGTTCTAATGGCAGTTCCACTTTGCTTTTTATACCATAATAGTCCTTATCTACATGTCAGGGAGCCAATGTGGGAATTCTGCCAATTGCTGAGTGTATCTATTCTAATTATGCATTCTGGCACTGGAGAAACCACTACAAGGTGGGTTCAGGGACCCACTGGACCCACTGGACCCACTGTGAGATGCACCTTAGCTAAGACTCCATCAATAACTTGACCTCCATATGCCCCCACTCTGATTGGTGGGCCACAATGACGCTTTGGGTCTCCTGGAATTAGTGTCAATTCAGAGCCAGTGTCTAGTAACCCCCCAAAGTCTGATTATTTCCTATTTCCCAATGAACAGTCACTCTTCTAAAAGGCCTCAAATCCCTTTGGGGAAGGCTAAGAGAAAGACTGACATTATAGATTTTTGGCAATGTAGTGGGGTCCTTCCTCAAAGGGACCTGGCCTCCCCTTCAGTCAAGGGGTTGTGGGTCTGCAAACTGACTCAAGTCTGGGAATTGATTGAGAGGTCATGACTCTGTATTCTTGTGATTCAATCTAGGTTGCTGTTCATGTAACCTAGAATTCTTCTGTCTCTACAGATCAAGGAAATATTTAGTAGGCTTGCCATATATTTCACTACTAGGAACACCATGAGCAAGTAGCCAATGCCATAATTCCACATGTGTCAGACTATTCTGATTGGTGTTCTGACTCTGCTGTCCATTATGGTAACCACACCTAACTTGCTTGTTCAATTAACTGCTGCCACTTGGCCCCTACTACCACGGGGTCCAATCAGCCCCATCAAAGTTAACTATCTTAGTTCAATTAGGGAAGTTCCCACTGTCAAATCAGGTTTACATAAAATAGCAATCACAGCAGTCTTCAAGGATGCTAGAGCTCCCTTCACAAATTTATTCCTCATGGTACTGGTGAAAGGCATGTCTTCTGGACTTTCTATTTCTGGCTCCACAGGTCTAATCTGATAAATCCATTCTAACAGGCTAATTTCCCTAAGCCTCTGGATACCTTCTTCTACATTATACCAAGGAAGGTCTGGTACTTCATCTTGACTTAAAGTAGGTCACCGCATAATCCATGCCTCAGTAAGCCAACCAAATAAACTATTAGATCCTTTCCTAACCTCTAGAGCTGAAACATTGAATGAAGTATCCATACTTAATGGGCCTATATCAATAAACTCAGACTGAACCAATCTTACATTCCTGGCACCATTATCCCATACACACAGTAGCCATTCCCATACATATTCTCCAGGTTACTGTCTGTACATGTTAGCAAAATCAAGTAGGTCTTTTCGGGTACAGCATATCACCTCCTCAGTCATACTTTCTATTTCACCTTTTGCGGCTCACTTGGACTTGACTTTAGTTATGGGTCTCGCAGCAAAAATGGATGATTGAGGCAGTTCCTGAGAGCATTCAATAATTTTTTCCATGGCCTCTGCCTCAAACAGTAACCCAGCAGGACTGGTTTGGTTAGTCCCATCAAACTGAGGAGTAGAGGATAATGGATTTAGAGTAATCCATTCAGATGGGAGGGATTCAACAGAATTTACAGGCTCCATATCCTGATCTTCCTGATTATCTATCAATATGTCCCCATTTCAGGTTTCAGGAGCCTATTTTTTTCCAATCAAAGCCCTCACTTTAATGTCAGACACCATTCTGGATTGGCAATTTAGTTGATGTTGTAATTCAGCCACCCTTACAATAACACTCTGTGTTTGGTTTTCAGCAATATCACCTCTGTTACTAGAAGATATAAGGCTTTCTTTCAGAGCACAGCTGGAAGCCTTGAGATCTTTTATGCAGCACTTAAGCTGAGACTCAGCAGCTCTGAGCTCATCTCACTCTTTCACCACTTTATCTAGTGTATCTAGGACCAACCAACCAACTTCCTTATACTCCTCATTCTGACAAAATTGCAGAAAAGTATCAAATATCCGATCACCCAGAGTGTCACTTCTCACAAGTACTTGATCTACTGGTGGTGCTATTTCA
>NW_006921856.1:3798027-3804897 GCF_000298275.1 Orycteropus afer afer | reverse complement strand
CTTCTGCTAGTTGGGGTTTAGTCCACTTTTATATCCTTCCCTTCAAGGCTCAGGGGTCCAAGATTATCTTCTGTGTCTGTGTTAATTGATTTCCCTTTTCTTTGTTGAAGAGCGTCTCTGCAGTCCTTGTGCCTAGTCTGCCATCTTGCCGGAACTCCAGGTATAAAATTCTTGGTTGGCATTTTTTTTTTCTTTTCTTCCTGAGCTTTATCTATGTCATCCCATTGTCTTTATGCTTGTGTAATTTCTGCCAAGAAATCATAAGTTAGTTTTATTTGTTCTCCCTTGTAAGTAACTGTCGTGGTGATTGTGTGTCAACTTGCCTGGGCCTGCTTGAGTGCCAGAGCAGCTGAATGAAATTTTTCCCCATGGTGACCTTGGTAATTAACTCTATGATGGAATGTACCGGAGCACCTGAATAGCTGCTTTAAGGATGTGCTCTGCTTCCCTTATATAAGAAACAGCTTTGCTGATCATTGGTAGCTTATGGCATGCTTGGACCCTGCGAGTAGCCATGTAATTGTTCAGCAGCCTGCCATGCTCTGCCAACCTTGGGACTTACAATGGACTTGAAATAATGGGCTGCCATGTGGTTTGGTAACATTGGGACTGTGCCTTTTTATTTGTCAACATTGGACTTGTTAGCCTCAGCAGCCAGTAGCTGCCTGAGTGAAGAGATGTCTCTAGCTGCAGTGGGCTGGGAGCAAGAGGCAGAGCTGAAGACCAAGGTCAAGAGGCTTTCCCACAGCCCCTAGAGTCTGGTGCTTTAAACTTGGACTTCTAGCCTCCCCAACTGTAAGAGAATCAACTCCTGTTTGTTAAGGCCATCACATTTTTGGTATATTCTTGTCAGAGTGGTACTAGGTAACCAAAACAGTAACTTTTCACTTTTACTAAACAACTTTCAAGATACTTTCTTTGTCTTTGGTTTTGGAATGTTTGATTATGATAATAGGGCTTGGTGATTTTCTTTTGAGGTCTATCCTGTTTGTGGTTCATTTTGCTTCTTGAGTACTTATCTTCTCATCTTTCATGTTATTAGGCAAGTTTTCTTCCAACAAATCTTCTGCAATTTTCACAATTTTCACTTTTTTTCCCCCTTTTGTTCTTTTTTGTCTTTTCCTTCTCTGGAATTCTAATCATGCATAAGTTATTCCTTTTGATGTCATCTCACATAATTGTTAGTCTTTCTTATTTTATTCTTCATTCTTGTTTTAGATCATTCTTCTAACAAATTAGTGTTGAGAGATTTGTGTTCAATTTCACTAATTTTGTCTTCCATTGATTAAATTCTACTTCTTTGCCCTTTTAATACAGTATCTATATCTGAAATCTTAGTATTAATTTTCTTATTCCTATTTGTCATTTTGTATGATTTCTAATTTTCCATTTAATTCTTCAGTTTGTTCTTGTATTGTTTTCCTGAATTCTTCTGAAATTTTCTCTGTGTTTCTTTGATTTTGTCTGTGTTTTCTTTGATCTCTCTCAATCTATTGAATGTACTTAAATATAATTATTTTTAATTTTTTGCAGGTGGTTCCAATGCCTTTTCTTTCTAAAGACTATTTTCTGCTTCTTTACTTTGGTTATTTGTTTGAGCCACACTGTCTTGTTTTCTGTGTCAACTGAGATTGTCTATTGTCTCTAAGACATTGTGGTGGTGTTGTATTTGTATTAGTTGGTGATTGTATGCTGGTGTGTTTACCACAGGGTTTTGATTTATTTATTTATTTATTTTGAGATATCTGAGCAATCAGGGTAGTCATAATACTCTGTTTTAGTTTGTCAACACTTACTCACCACCTGTCTTCTGGTGAGAGTTATAGAAGATTGAAGTGTGTGTATAGTTTTCTGTTCACTGTAGAGTAGTTGAGAGTTGGCTGGGCTGGTGTTGACTGCTATCTGTCCTTGATTCAGGTGGTGTAGGAGTTGGGACAAAAATAAAAATAGGGGGGAAAAAGGAAGTGAAAGGGAAAAAAGAAGAAAGAAAATAAAGAAAAAGAAAAAAAGGTGAGGAGAGAAAGGGGGAAAAAAGGCAAAAACTGGGGTGGCAGGGCATTCAGTCTGGAGTTGCACTTTTGCTGCCCTAGGAGGCTGCTGTGAGTTCAACATGTGGTCTGAAAGGGTGCTTCTGCTGGCTTTGGAGACAACTGTTGGTGGGAGCACTCTGTCCAGGACTATGCTTCTGACTGCAAGGGAAATGGCTGGGGATAGGGCATACAGTACAGTACAAGGCATTCTGCCAGCCCAAGGAGGCAGAGAATGCTTGACTCCAAATGTGGGGATGGCATGCACATGGTGCCCAATCCATCAAGGTACTCCTGTGACTTCAGATAGTGCTGAGGTGGATCTCAGTGGTGGCATAAGGAAGATGTCACTGGCTGTCAGGTGGGTGTGGTTGGGGGATACTCACACTTCTGTTCACCAGAAAGGTGTAGGGAATAAAGGGAGCATTGCATCTATCTGGTTGCCAGCCACCGGTGTCAGTGCTCGTGCAGTTCTGGACGAATAGTCAATTATCAAATTCCTACCCAGATCAAATGCTGCTAGCAAAAGTTCAGAATGGCCATGCTGTGTCAGACCAGTCAACAATTTACTGCTCTGTATGTTTCTTAAGGAGCTCTGCTGGAGCAGTACCAAAGGCAGTTGACTGCTAACCAGAAGTTTCATGGTTCAAACCCACTAGATATTCCATGGAAGGAAGATGGGACAAACTACTTCACTAAAGATTTACTGCCTCAGAAACGCAATTTCTATGAGTTGGAATCAACTTGATTCCAGTGGGTTTGGGTTTTTTGGTTGGTATGTTTCCTTATTCATAGTTTATTCCGTTTCTTCTAGCCAGTATTTTTTAACCTTTCCTTAGAAGCTTAAGATTTCAGGATTATCATCCATATCTGTTTCATTTGGTTTCTTGGGTGTTTCTTGTAGAGGGTCTGAGTAGCTTCTCTGCCTAGTACAGCATCTTGCCTCCTGATATTTAGTTTTTCCTCACAAATTTTGTGACCTTGTTGCAAAATACTAACATCTCTGGGCAAAATACTAATTTTATCTCTGATAAAAAAATAAAAATAAATCAGTTTTTATTTTTTTCATCATTAAGGTGAGAAGTTTCTGCCTACATGTTTCTCTGGGCTGTGTGGGGCTTGGATGAAGTTACAGATCTGCAAAGGAGTTGTAACTGTAAAACCACATGAAGTGGTTTTATGATTCCATAGGAGAGCAGAAAGGAAACCATCTAGCTAAGGAAGAGGGGGTGGAGTGAAATATATATCCAGGACAAGACAAAGACAGAGACAAGATGGAGGGAAAAGGAAAGGTAATGTACTAATTAGAAGGAATAAGAGGGAAGTACCCCCTCAGGGAGGGTCTCAGTGTGAGACAAAGCCCAGCCCCCAGGAGTGATATGGTGCTTTTACTGAATGAGGGAGCTGTATTCCTGAGAGAGAATCATTCCCAGGAAAGAAGAGTTAGACCCATCCCCTACCTGCCCTCAAAGCCAGGGTCTGTACCTTATGCATACCCAAGTTTCAGGAGAAAGCCAAAGCCAATTGAGGCCTGAGAGAGCTGGAGCACAAGCTTGGTAAGCTCTCAGAGCTGGCAGCCACTGGTAACAGAATATAATGCTCAAGAGTGAGGAAAGGCAGACTTTGCCTCTTCATAGCAGGTTCGGCTCAGAAACTCAAGGGTCCCAGAGTAGTGAACACATTCCTAGTGAGAGACCATAGGCCTGGGGGTAGGAGATGTACACAGATGGGTGAGATAAATACCCAGCAGGAAAGACTGGTCTAAAAGATGCTTATGAACATATGTGACTGAGACCCATTGGAACTCCCCAGAAACACCTAGGTGTAAGGAGAGCTGCAGAGAGCTCATTGCCAGCCACTGGTGAAGAGGGTTGGATTGAAACCCAGGGAAGATGTCATGACTATCAGCTTACTCTACTTATACCTGAGAGTGTGTAAGGAATGTAGAAATAGACATTGTAAAGCTATAGTAATATATGTGAGAAGGTTCATGAAACACATAAAATTAGGGAAACAAACTCTGCAACAAAGATATGTCTGGAAGAAATTTATTAGGAAGTGCTTCCAAAATAGGAAAAGTAGTGGGGAAGAGGTAAGTTCAGAAGGAAAAGATACTGATTCAGGGCATAATAATATCCCTTGTGAGGTAACATTGGAGGACCCTTTGAGCTCTGGAGACAAGTCAGTGTCAGTCACACCTGGGAGAGTGCTGGTCAGGAATAAGAGAGCTAGAGCATTTATGCCCTACATGCATAGTCAAAGATTAGCTTTGCTGGACTAGAGCTCTGACCTTTGTCCAACTCCTGGGTAGTAACCTCTAAGTCATTAGAATGTCCTGACTGATAAGAGTACCTTTGTTTACCTGAGGACCATGGGCCACACCAAATAATCTGTGCTAAAAATGTGACTTAAGGTACTCTGGTCAAGGCATTTGGCTGCTAACCAAAAGGGGGTGGTAGGAACCCACCAGCCACTGTGCAGAAGGACAGGGCAGTTTGCTTCTGTAGAGATTTATAGCCTTGAAACCCAGTGGGGGTTACAATGAGTCAGGATTGACTCAATGTAGGTGAGTTTGGTTTTTTTGAGTAACAATGTGACTTATGGTGGGGACCTTGAACCACACACTATCAGCTGAGTCTCTACATAGGCTGAAGACTAAGGTCAGCTACCTGGGTGGTCAACAATATCTTTTTAAGTACCCCCAATGGGGGGAAAAGAAACCTGGGTACCAAGTCTTGTGAGAGCTTCCTTGGTTGGTATGTGCATGTTATCACACATCATTTTTGTGAGAAGTAAGCACTGTCCACACAACACCACTGGGAGAAGACAGCTGAAATCTCTATGTCTAATCGGTTCTGGGGTTTTTACAGCTGCTGACTTCAATCTGTGTGCTTTTATTGTAATAAATGGTAATAAATGGTAACTGTGTGTATAATTATTTTGGCAGAGTCCTCTGAGTCATTCTAGCAAATCACTGAACTGTGAATAGTTTGGGGAACTCCTAAGCTGTACCATTGTACCCATCTGTTCTGGGATCAGCGGCTGTCCAGCACTCCATACAAGCATCCTTACCAAAGAGAGCTCTAGCAGTCAGAGGACAGATCCGTAAGAAAGCACAGTGCTGATATTAGGAGTAAAAGCAGTCAGGGACAAAATAGTGTGCCCAAAATGGCAACAGGACAAAGGTCATGTGTCTGTGTGCTTACAGCTCTGCCACACCTGGAGTAGGGGAGGAGTCTCAACATGGGGTTCTCCGTCCTGAGCCCTCTAATCACCCAAATCTGGCTTGTGACATCAAAAATCACTTTCACATAGCACCTAAGAAAATAAAATATTCAGGAGTGAATTTAACCAGGTCTGTGAAAGACTCATAGCATGAAAATTATAATAAAACATGTTGAAATATAGTAAAAACTACTTAAATAGATGTAAAGACATTGTGTGTTTGTGAATAATATTGTTAAGTAACCTATGGATTCAATGCAAGCCTGATCAAAATTCCAACAGACTTCTTTACAGACATGGAACTATCTATTCTCAATTTTATGTAGAATGGCGCAGGACTCCAAATAACTAAGGAAATTTTTAAAAAGCAAAGTAGGAGGATTTACACTTCTTGACTTCAAAACATATTACATATAACCAAAGCCATCTATAGATACAATGCAATCTTGATCTAAATTCAAATATTCTGTACTATAATGGAAAAATTAATCACCAACTTTATATGGAAAAGAAAGAGATCCTTTAAAATAGCAATACTGAAGCAAAAGCAAAACATACTGTAATATTGGGGTTGTGTATCAACTTGACTGGACCATGATTCTGACTGGTATAAGCAGCTGTTATGTGCTTATTCCCATAATGAGATTGGATGTATATGTTTTGAGCAACCAATCCATTGAAAAGGAGTTTCCTGAAAATACAAGAACAAAATGACAAAATAAATGGAAAATTAGAAATGATTCTAAATCTACAGATAGAAATCCAGAAGATTAATACTAAATTGTTAGAAATAGATAACACATTGGAAGGGCAAAGGGGTAAAATTGATGCAATGGAAGACAGACTTAATGAGATTGAAGAAAAATACCTGAATACTTCTTTGGAAAGGGATCAGTCAGAAAAAAAATCAAAACAAATTGAAGAAAGCCTAAGGTTCATGTGGGATGCCATCAAAAGAAATAATCTACATGTCATTGGAATTACAGAACAGGAAAAGAAAAATAACACCACTGAGAAACTTGTCCAAGACTTGCTGGAGAACTTCCCTGATATGATGAAAGAGGAGAAGATATCCATTCAGGAAGTCCAAAGAACCTCAAACAGGATAGACCCCCCCCCAAAAAAAAATCACAGAGACATATCATCAAACTCACCAAAACCAAGGACAAAGACAGAATCCTGAGAGCAGCACGGGAAAGACAAAAAGTTACGTACAAAGCTCAACCAGTAAGAATAAGCTCTGATTTCTCAGCAAAAACCATGCAAGTGAGAAGACAATGGGATGGTATATAGAAAACCCTGAAAGAGAAAAATTTTCATCAAAGAATTATATACCCGGCAAAATTGTCCCTCAAATAAGATGGTGAAATAAGGAGAATTCCAGATAAGCAGAAACTAAAGGAATTTGTTAAAACCAGACTAACCTTACAAGAGAAGCTAAAGGGAGTACTTTGATCAGAGAACCGAAAATAGCAAATATCAACAGACCAGTAATACACAAGATGACATATCCCAGAAACCATAGCTATGGACATAGCCAAAATAAAATGAGCTTACAAGATTGTAAACAAGGAACCAGAGACATCAATTGGCAAGTGAGGACAACCAAAAAAAAAAA
>NW_006921856.1:3796723-3797235 GCF_000298275.1 Orycteropus afer afer | reverse complement strand
TTAAAAGAGTTGAAAAGCCAAATAGATGACTCCACAGTCATAGTGGGAGATTTTAATACACCACTTTATTTGAATGATAGAATAACTGGAAAGAAACTCAATAAAGATGCAGAAGAGCGAAAAAATACACCCACCAACTGGGCCTTATAGATATCTACAGAGCCCTTCACCCAACAGCAACACAATATACATTCTTCTCTAGTGCACATGGAACTTTTTCCATGATAAACCATATGTTAGGCCATAAAACAAGCATTAATAAATTTAAAAATATTGAAATACTGCAAATTAGAAATCAACAATAGGAAGATAAACAGAAAAAGAGTAAACACATGGAAACTCAACAATACCCTCTTAGAGAAAAACTGGGTAAAAGAAGAAATAAAAATTGAAATTCAAAAATTCCTTTAATCAAATGAGATTGATAGCATAACATACCATAATCTTTGGGACACAGCAAAGCAGTGATCAGAGGCCAATTTATGTCAATACATGCACACATCAAAAAAAAA
>NW_006921856.1:3775131-3793582 GCF_000298275.1 Orycteropus afer afer | reverse complement strand
GAGGTTGTGGAGAGATTGGGACTCTCATACACTGCTGGTGGAACTGTGAAATAGTACAACCATTATGGAAAGCAGTATGACGATTCCTTCAAAAGTTGGAATTAGAAATACCATTTGACCCAGCCATCCCTTTACTAGGTAAATACCCTAAAGAAGTGAGAGCCATGACAAGAACAGATATACGCACACCCATATTCATTGCAGCACTATTTACAACAGCCAAAAGATGGAAACAACCTAGGTGTCCATCAACTGAAAAATGGATATCTAAACTATGGTACATACACACAATGGAATACTATGCAAGCCTAAAGAATAATGTAGAGTCTGCAAAACACCGCATAATGTGGATATACTTAGAGGACATTATGCTGAGTGAAATAAGTCAATCACAAAAGGACAAATATTGTATTAGTCCTTTATTGTAAAAGTTAAGGAAAGGTTTATCTATAGAAGGAAATTTTCTTTATTGGTTACCAGGGTTCGGAGGGGAGGGGAGGGAATGCTGTTAGACAGAGGTAAGTATTGATTTGGGTGAAGTGAAGGGCAATGTACCAAATGCGTGTGACCAATATGGCAGCATTGAGGATGAGAAAGACAGAGAGAGGTACATGGGAGGTACAGACAACAAATATGAACCCTTTTGCACATATAGTACCACATTGTCAGTGAAGGCAAACATGGGTATACAGGTGGATAGATGGGTGGACAGGCTGAACGATTAGGTATATCTATGAAATGGGGAGTGTAACCAAGAACATATATAGGGTTGGCAGACAATGGTCCTATAAGTATATGTGAATGAGCAGAATTCCCAGATGTATAGTAGAGCTGACAAGGGGGAAGGTTGTGGTCACTGCTTGGTCACAGGCAGCTACCCAGAAGGACTGAGTAGTTGAACCTGTGGGTTTGGGACCATAGATGCAGGAGACATCAAGCTCAATTAGCATAACATACTATACAAAACACTGTTCCACCTCCTACTTTGGAAGTAGAGACTGGGATCTTAAAAGGTAGCAAGCTGCCATCTAGATGCAACAATGGGTCTCTCCTCATCCAGAGCAAAGAAAAATGAAGAAAACCAAAATTCGTGAAAACAATTAGCCCTAGTGACTGGTACACCATCCCATCTGCAGCCTATACAACTATGAGACCAGAAGAACTAGATGGTGCTTGGCTACCACTGTCATCCACTTGGGAGGGGATCTATGTAGGAGATTCTGGATAGACAGGGAAAACAATGTGGAACAAAACTCAAAATTATTTGGAGGAAAAAAATGGGGGGACCAGGTTTGCTGGTCCAATAGAGCCTGGTGGAACCACTGAGACTATGGCCCCTAGATGCCCTTCGGGTCTGGAATTGAACCCACACCTCTGGTTTCCAGCCAAACAAAAGACAGGCATATGAGTTGAACATTTACCTCAGGTAGATACACTCCTTGGAGAGAACAATCATGGGAGAAAGAGGGGCAGCTTATGCACAGGAGACAGCTCAGGGAACAGGAGTCCATGGAGGGATGGACACTGGGAAGAGGTAATTGTGGGGAGAAGGTGGGAGGGGAGCTGTTGCATTGTGGTAAACTGTGGACAATGTCTTGAGACAAAGTGTATGTGAACTGCTGTATGGAAAGTGAATTTGCTCTGTAAATCTTCCCCCAAATCACAATTTAAAAAAAAAAAAAAAGAAGAAAAGAAAAGGAGTTTCCCTAGGAGTGTGGCCTGCTTCTAATATATATATGGACATCTTGGGAAAATGAGAAAATATTCTGTGCTGTCTACAACTGTCTGTGAGCAAACAATCCACCGTTCAGTTTGGTGATTTTAGATTCATCATCCACCAGAATCAACTGCTGGTATACTACCTGCCAACCTTGACTTCATCAGCCCCTGCAGCTGTGTGAGTTGGGAAAAGGCTCCAGTTTAATGTTTGATCCAGGAACTTGGGAATTGCCATGTTCTCTAAGTGTGTGAGCCATTTTCCTAAGATAAAATTCTCTCTCTCTCTCTCTCTCTCTCTCTCTCTCTCTCTATATATATATATATATATATAAGCTTTACTAGTTTTGCTTCTCTAGAGAACCCAGCCTAACGCATTTGTTACCAGAAGTGGTTTTAGAGGGACAAAATCATAACCATTCTCTTTTGGTTCTCCAATTTGATTAATCATAAAGGCACTGGTGACTCTGTCTCAATTTGTAAAAAGGGCCCTGCTAATCCATGGCATGAGCTGGCAACATTAATACACAAAATAGCACCCCCAACAGATCAAGTATTTTTGAGAAGTGGGGCTCTGGGTGACTGCATGCTTGATACTTTTCTGCAATTTTGTAAGCATGAGGAGTAAAAGAAAGCTAGTTTGTTGGTCCTACTTACACTAGACAATGTGGTGAAAGAGGAAAATGAATTCAGAGCAGCTGAGTTACAGCTCAAGCACTGCATAAAAGACCTCAATGTCTCTAGTTGCACCCTGAAAGACAGCCTTATTTCTTCTAGTAAGAGAGATGATATTGCTGAAAACCAAACCTAGAGTCTTATTGTAAAGGGGGCTGAATTGCAATGCCAATTGAATTGCCAACCCAGAATGGTGTCTGAAGTTCAAGTGAGAGCATTGATTGGGGAAAAAATGAGATCCTGAAACCTAGGCTGGGTACATATGGGCAGACAGTTAGGAAGATGAGGACATGGAACCTATAAATTCTGTTGACTCCCTCCTACCAACAACACCATCCCTTTGATCTGAAAGAATTACTATAAAACCATTATCCCTTCCACCTCCATTTGATGGGAATAACCCAACTGTTCCTGCTGGGTCACTGCCTATGGTAGATGTGATGGAAGACATTGCTGAGTGTTCTGAGGAACGGGTCCAACCACCCATTGTGGCTGCTAGTCTTATAACTAAATGTAAGTCCAAGCAAGTCCCAAAAGGTGAAATAAAAAGTGTGACTGAAGAAGTGGTATGCTACACCCAAAAAGACCTACTTGATTTTGCTAACATGTACAGACAGAAACCTGGAGAATACGTGTGAGAATGTTTCCTGAGAGTGTGGGATAATGGTGCAAAGAATATAACTAACATTTGATCAGTCTGAGTTTATTGATTTAGGCCCACTAAGTATGGACTCTTCATTCAATGTTTCAGCTCCAGAAGTTAGGAAAGGATCTAATGGTTTAATTGGTTTGCTTCTTGAATCATGGATTATGTGGTGGCCTAAATTAAGTCAAGTTGAAGTACCAAACATACCTTATACGTCTCATATAGAAGAAAATATTCAGAGATTTAGGCGAATTGGCATGTTAGAAAAATTTGTCATATTAGACCTCTATACCCAGAAATGGAGAGCCCAGAGGACACACCTTTTACCACTATGGTGAGGAACAAATTTGTGAAGGGAGCCTCAGCATCCTTGAAGACTGCTGTGACTGCTATTTTATGTAAGCTGAATTTGACAGTGGGGACTGCCCTAATTGAACTAAGACACTTAACTACAATGGGGCTGATTGGACTCCATGGTAGTTGGGGTCAAGTGGCAGAAGTTAGTTGACAAAGACAAAGTGGGTGTGGTTATCATAATGGACAGCAGAGTCAAAACAGTAATCAGAATACTCTGACTAGCATGGAATTATGGCATTGGCTACCTAGGCATGGTGTTCCTAGGAGTGAAATACATGGGAAACCTACTAAATATTTACTTGATCTGTACAGATAGAGGAATTCTAGGTCACATGAACAGCAGTCTAGATTGAATTGCCAGAATACAGAGTCATGGTGCCTCAATCAATTCCCAGACTTGAGTCAATGTACAGACCCACAACCCCTTGAATTAAGGGGAGGCCAGATCCTCTTGAGGAAGGACCCTACTACATTGCCAAAAATGTATACTGTCAATATTTCTCCCAGCCTTCCCCAAAGGGATCTGAGGTCTTTTACAAGAGTGGCTGTTCACTGGGAAAAAGGAAATAATCAGACTTTTCAGAGAGTACTGGATACGGACTGTGAACTGACACTAATTCCAGCAGACCCAAAGTGTCATGGTGGCTCATCAGTCAGAGTGGGGGCATATGGAGGTCAAGTTATTGATGGAATCTTAGCTCAGGTGTATCTCACGTGGGTCCAGTGAGTCCCTGAACCCATCCTGTAGTGATTTCCCCAGTTCCAGAATGTATAATTAGAATAGATACACTCAGCAATTGGCAAAATTCCCATATTTGGTCCCTGACATGTGGAGTAAGGGTTAGTAGGGTAGGAAAAGCCAAATAAAGGCCATTAGAACTGCCTCTACCTAGAAAAATAGTAAACCAAAAGCAATACCACATCCCTAGAGGGACTGCAGAGATTGCTGCCACCATCCTTGAAGGAGGCAGGGGTGGTGATTCCCACCATATCCTCATTTAACTTGCCTGTGTAAAAAAGAGATGGGTCTTGGAAAATGACAGATTATCTTAAACTTAATCAGGTGGTGACTCTAATTGCAGCTGCTGTTCCTGATGTGGTTTCTTTGCTTGAGTAATTTAGTACATCTACTGGTACTTGTTATATAGCTATTGATCTGGCCAATGCCTTTTTCTCAATACCAATTTCAAAGGACAGTCAGAAGCAGTTTGCCTTCAGCTGGCAAAGCCAAAATATACCTTCACAGTGCTTCCTCAAGGGTATATCAACTCCCCAGAACTATGTTATAATTTAGTCTGTAGGGATTTTGATTGCCTTTCCCTTCCACAAGACATCACACTTGTTCATTATATTGATGACACTCCTTGGAAGGAAGATGGGGCAAACTACTTCCATAGTGATACTGCCTCGGAAACCCAAGGAGGGGTCACTATGAGTCGGGTCCGACTCGATGACACATAACAACAACAATGCTTATTGGACCTAGTAAGGAAGAAGTATCAATGACTCTACACTTATTGGTGAGACATATGCATGCTAGGGGGTGGGAAATTAATCTAAAACAAATACAGGCACCTACAACCTCAGTGAATTACTAGGGGTCCAGTAGTGTGGCACATGTTGAGATATTCCCACTAAAGTGAAGGATAATTTATTGTATCTGGCTTCCTCCACAACTAAAAAGGAGGCACAACATCCAGTAGGCCTCTTTGAATTTTGGAGGCAACATATCCCTCGATTAGGTGTATTGCTTCAGCCTATTTATCAAGTGACTCAAAAAGCTACCAGTTTTAAGGAGGGCCCAGAAAAACAGAAGGTTCTACAGCAGGTTAAGCCTGCTGTACAAGCTGCTCTGCCCCTTGGACCATATAATCCAGCTAATCCAATGTGCTTGAAGTATCTGTGGTAGATAGAGATGCTGTTTGGAGCCTTTGGCAGGTTCCTATTGGTGAATTGCAACGTAGAGCCTTGGGGTTTTCGAGCAAAGCCTTGCAATCCTCTGCAGATAACTACTCTCCTTTTGAGAAACAGCTTTTGGCTTGTTATTGGGTTTTAGTAGAGACTGAACTGGGTGTTGTCTGAACCAGAGAGTCACAAAGTTGGACATGCACAGCAGCACTCCATCATTAAATGGAAGTGGTATATCAGAGATCAGGCTTGAGCAGGATCTGAAGTCACAAGAAAGTTGCATGAGGAAGTGGCCCAAATGCCTATGGTCTCTACTCCAGTCACATTACCTTCCCTCTCCCAGTCTGCATCTATGGCCTCATGAGGAGTTCCTTATGATCAGTTGACTGAGGAAGAGAAAACTTGTGCCTGATTTGCAGATAGTTCTGCACAATATGCAGGCGTCACTCAAACATGGACAGCAGTGGCACTGCAGCCCCTTTCTGGGACTTCCCTGAAGCACAGTTGTGAAGGGAAATCCTCCCAATGGACAGAATTTCAAGCCAAGGAACTGGCTGTTCATTTTGCATGGAACAAGAAATGGCCAAATGTTGCCAAGTTAATTCCTACTCAAAAGGACCCTTTAGGACAAAGTAGAACTGTCCTATAGGGTTTCCAAGATTATAAGTATTTATGGAAGCACACTGTTTCATCTTTTGACCTTAGAGTTGCTAGTGGGTTTAAACAACTGACCTTTTGGCCAGCAGCCCAATGCTTTAACCACTATACCACCAGAGTTCTTCATTTCACCAAAGAAGATATTCAAATGACCAACAAGCACACAAAAAGATACTCAGTATCTTTAGCTATCAGAGAGATGCAAATTAAAACCACGATGAAATATCACTTCACTCCCACTAGAAGGGCTAAGATTAGAAAATAGAAAATAACAAATGTTGGCAAGGATATATGGAAATTAGAAACCTTTCCTATTGCTTGTGGGGATGCAAAATGGTACAGCCATTGTGGAAAACAGTTTAGCTGTTACTCAAAAAAAAATTGAATTACCATCTCACTCACTGCCATCAGGTTCATTGCAACTGAAAGCAACCCCCATTGTGTTTCCAAGGCTATAAATCTTTATAGAAGCAGACTACCTCATCATTCTCCTACAGAACAGCTGGTGGGTTTGAACCATCAACTTTTGATTAGTAAACAATGCCTAACCACTACCAGATCTCCTTTTGAGCTAGCATATGACCCAGCTTCCATTCCTAGATATATATAACAAGGGACTTGAATGCAGACCTATAAGCAGATACATGTGCACCAGTGTTCATTGCAGCCCTATTTACAATTGCAAATGGAAATGATCTAAATGTCCATCAGTGGAATAAACAGACAAAAAAAAAAAGTGGTACATACATACAATGTAATACTACTCAGCCATAAAAATAAATGAAGCCTTGATACATGCTAAAATTTAAATGAACCTTGAAAACATTATGCTGAGTAAAATAAGTCAATCAAAAAATGACAAATACTGTATGATCTCACTTACAAGAAATGACAAGAACAAGCAATTATATAGAGACCATAGTTTATTAATAGTTACCAGGGCTATTGGGAGGTGGAAAGGAGGACCCATTACTTAGGGAGCAGTGAGTTTCTATTTATGGTGCTGGTAAATTTGTCATTGATTATGGTTAATGGTGTACAATATGAATAACGTAATTGATATCACTAAGTTGTACATCTGGAAAATGTTGGATTAGTAAATGTTATGATATTGTTATTATTGTTGCCAGTCATCTCTTAAATTTATTGGAGAATTCTTATTTGGGGGAGGAAAGATCACAAGCTTAAACAAGATAAAAAATAAAAGAACAATTAATTGCAAATTATTACTTAAGTCATTTGAGCTACTGCTAAAACAAGAAAATTTTAATGTGTTCTGATGTTCGCATTTTGATACATGAATAAATTAAATTACTGAAGAGAGAAAAAAGGTTACTGTCACACAGTATGAGATTGTGATGTAAGAGGGGATGATGATGTCTTTCTTGTAGCATACATGTTAGTTCCCTCTAGCATCTTAGTGCCTGAAAAACTAGGTGCAGCAGTTTGAAGTGGGGATTCTGGTGCTCTGAACAACTCATTAAGTCAGAGTACCAGACTCAGGGGAGTAGGATTAGAAAGTAGGAAAAAAAAAGAAAAAAACTCACTGCCATGGAGTTGGATCCAACACATAGAGACCCATCTTTGGGTTTCTGAGGTGGTATCACTACAGAGGTAGATTGCCCAACTTTCCTTCCAAGGAGTGGCTGGTGGGATTGAACCACCAGCCTTCTGTTAGTAGTCAAACACCTTTGGCACTATGCCACCAGAGCTCCTGAGAAAAAGAAAGGGGCAGTGCAATTATCTGGCAAGGAAAAAAAAAAAGGTGAACCTGCCCTGTGGAGTGCCCACTGGCTGCCAACACGGGGCACCAATAGGCTCCCTGGGACAGTGGAGAGAACCCACCAGAGGACCTGTGGCCACTCCACAAATCTATCTTCACCACCTGCTTTTATCAGTAAACTTGGGACCTCCAGGAGAGAGCAGAGACCCCTCTGGCTCTAGTGCCATTGAATCAGGAGCAGAGAGGAGAATCAGGCTGCAAGTGGGCGGGTCCTGATATAAACTCATGTTGTGGATCAGGGCAGTTATCTTAGGTCAGCCTTTTGGCACAAATGGGCCCAGACAGTCAGGGTTTTGTGGCTGTCTGAACCTGCTGGAAAGTGGTGGCTCCCTAAGAATTGCAGTCTTTCCTGAACTTGAGCTACGGGCCTGTGACTAACATATAACATCATTATTAGCAGCCCACTCAAAGCCCTGTAAGTGGCTCCTGGCACCTTGGTGCTTCTATTCTTCTTCTTCTTCTCCTTCTTCTTCTTCTTCTTCCTTCTTTCCCCCCCTCTCCCCTGTCTCATCCAATAGAAAAACCACATTAACCACATTAAGCCACCATCATACCTGTAGGATCAAATCATAAACTCCCTTCCTGACAAACAGAGACCTGCATCCACATTCCACACAGTGATTAAAATATCACAAAGAAAACAGAAGAGCAACTGAGCACACCTGAATTAATAACCAAAAAATAAAATAAAATACACCAGCTCCACCAAAAATATTTAATTAATATTAATATTAAATTAATATTAATTAATACGAATTCCAAAAATATTAAATCATAAAACCAAGACAAAACAAATCAATATGTAACAAACAGTTAAAGACAACTTCAAAATATCTAAGAGACAACAACCAACCTCAAATTAAAAAAAAAAAAAAGGTAAGACAATAGAAGTAAAATCCCAAACAAAAGTCTCATTAAACATGGAGGAAGAAGAAGCAATAGAATTATCTGAGAAGGAATTTAGAAGGTATGTTTATACAACTCTACAAGAACTTAAGGAAACCCCAAACAGAATCAAGGAGAACACAGACAGTATCCTGGAAGAGCTCAGGAAACCATTCAAGAACAAAATAACAAGATTAATACAAAATCAGAACATACAAAAACAGCAGTTAGAGAAGATGAATACCAAAATTACAGAAATACACAACACAATGGAAGGACTGACTGAAGAACTAGAAGATGAATCTCTGGACACCAGTCTGTATGGAGAAAAATCAGAACAAACATTTAAGAGAAATGAAGAAAACCTAAAGTTATATGGGACAACATGAAAAGAAACAACATACGTCTTACTGGAATCACAGAACAAGAAAAAAAAAAAAAAAAAAAACCAGAAAATTGTGGAAGACTTACTAACAGAAACCTTCCCCCATATCATGAAGGAAAAAAAGATATTTGCCCAAGAAGATCAAAGAAGCCCATCCAGGATAGATCCCAAGAGGAAAACACTGAGACATATCATAATCAAACTATCTAAAACCAAAGACAAAGAAAGAATCTTGCAAGCTGCCCAGGACAAAAGTAACATTACTTATAATAATCAAACAATTAGGCTGAACTCTGATCACTCAGCCAAAACCATGTGGGCATGAAAGCAATGGGATGGCATACATAAAACACTGAAGGAAAAGAACTTCCAACCACAAATCCTATATCAAGTCATATTGTCCATCAAATACAAGGGCAAAATCAGCACACTCTCAGACAAACAGAAATTAAGGGATTTTGTAAAAAACAGACCAACCCTATAACAAATGCTTAAGAAAGTCCTTCCAATAGAGATCCCATAACAGAGAACAATAAAATCAGGACCCATCAACACTAAAACCAAATCAGAAATAGATGCTCAAAATAAGACCATAAAACATTATACACTAAAATCAATGAAGCCACTCTGCACATGACAACAGCAACTAACCAAATAGAAGGAATACATGTTATAGATATAAAACTTCCAAATGGAGAGGAAAACAGAACAATGTTCTCATAGAATAGACTGTTGCAAAAATAGAGACAAGAATTCACTCCAAGGTAACCACAGAGAAAAATGACAATCCCCCTAAGAAAATCCGGAAGAAAGGAAAACATATGGGTTTAGGAAGCAGAAAACCAACAATAAAAAAGAAAAGAGAGAAAACTCTTAACAACAAAACAAACTCAGCACAGAAAAGTATACGGACCAAGGAAACCCCAACATGACCAAAAAACACAATAAAATGATAACAATCAATTCATTCTATCACTAATTGCACTCAATGTGAATGGATTAAATGCACCAATCAAGAGAAAGAGAGTGGCAGACTGGATAAGAAAAGAAGATCTATCAATATGCTGCCTGCAAGAGATCCACCTTAGACACAAAGATAAAAACAAATTAAGAGTAAAGGGGTGGGAAAAAACATACTAAGCCAATGGTAACCAAAAAAGAGCAGGAGTGGCAATGTTAATTTCTGAGAAAATAGACTTTAAGGTGAAAAACAATGTAAGAGACAAAGAAGGACACTATGTGGTGCTGAAAGGGTCAATTGACCCAGAAGACATTAAGATAATAAATATCTTTGCACCCAATGAAAGTGCTCCAAAATACGTGAAGCAAATATTAATTGAATTGAAAGGTAGAATGGACAACTCTACAATAGTAGTAGGAGACATTAACACACTACTTTCAAGGAGGGACAGATCAATTAGGAAAAAAAAAAAAAAAACCCTCAAAAAAGATACAGAGGAACTCAACAATGCAATCAACCATCTCGACCTCATAGACATATACAGAGCAATCCATCCAATAAAAGCACAATTCACATTCTTCTCCAGTGAACATGGACCCTTCTCCAGAATAGATCATATGTTAGGACATAAAACAAACCTCAATAAATTCAAAAACATTGAAATACTACAAAGCATCTTCTCAGACCACAATGTTATAAAATTAGAAATTAATAATAGGAAATCAAGGAAAAACATCAAACATGGAAGTTGAACAATACACTGCTCGAAAACTACTAGGTAATAGAAGAAATAAAAAGTGAAATACAAAAATTCCTAGAAATAAACAAGAATAAAAATACATCATACCAAAATCTATGGGACACAGCAAAAGCAGTACTCAGAGGTAAGTTTAGAGCAACAAATGCTTACATCAAAAAAGAGGAAAGAGACAAATCAACACTTTAATTCAACAACTCCAATAATTAGAAAAAGAACAACAAAAGAATCTGACAGTATCTAGAAATAGAGAAATAATAAAGATCAGAGCAGAAATAAATGAAACAGAAAACAAAAAAATAGAGAAAATCAACAAACAAAAAGCTGTTTATTCAAAAAGATTAACAAAATCGACAAGCTTTTGGCAAATCAAAAAAAAGAAAAGAAAGAGAAGATGCAAATTACAAGAATATTACTATTATGAAAAAGGTGACTCACAATAGAACCAACTGAAATAAAAAAAGATACTGACAGAATATTATGAAAAACTGTATTCCAAAAGATTTAAGAACTAGAAGAGATGGACAAGTTTCTGGAATCACAAGACCTACCTAAACTATCCCACTCAGAGACAGAATACTTGAATAGACCCATAACAAAAGAAGAAATTGAAGAGATCATAAAAAAACTCCCCACAAGGAAAAGTCTTGGCCCTGATGGCTTCACTGGAGAATTTTACCAAATATCCACAGAAGGGTTGACACCTATAATACTCAAGCTATTCCAGAACATAGAAAAAGATGGAATACCCCCAGATTCATTTTACAAACCAAGCATAACACTAATACCAAAACCAGGGGAAGACACCAGTAAAAAGGAAAACTACATACCAATATCCCTCATGGACATAGACACAAAAACCTTTAACAAAATTCTAGCCAACAAAATCCAACAACATACATTAAAAAAAATAAATAAATGCATCCTGACCAAGCAGGATTCATACCTGGTATGCAAGGATGTTTCAACATCAGAAAAACAATCAATGTAATCCACCACATAAACAAAACAAAACCAAAGAACCATGTGATTATATCAATTGATGCAGAAAAGATATTTGATAAAATCCAACATCCATTCCTGTTTAGAACTCTCAGCAAAATAGGGATAGAAGGGAAATTCCTCAACATAAGAAAGGGCAAATATGCAAAGCCAATGGGCAACATCTTTATTAATGGAGAAAGACAAAGCTTTCCCCTTACAAACGGGAATCAGACAGGGATGCCCTCTATCACCACTTCTATTTAAAACTGTTTTGGAAGTCCTAGTCAGGACAATAAGGCAAGAAAGTAAAATAAAAGACATGCAAATTGGCAAAGAGGAAGTAAAACTATCTCTATGTGCGGATGATATGATCCCATACATAGAAAACCCAAGAAACTCAGGAAAAAAAAAAAAAAAAAACTACTGGAACAAATAGAGAGGTTCATCAAAATGGCAGGATAAAAGGTCAGCTTACAAAATCAGTTGGATTCCTCTACACCAACAAAAAGACCTCTGAAAAAGAAATAAGGGAAAGAACACCATTTACAATAGCTGCTAAAAAGATAAAATATCTAGGAATAAATCTTACCAGAGACACAAAAGACCTGTACAAAGAAAACTATAAAATACTACTACAGGAGACAACAAGAGCTCTACATAAATGAAAGAACCTGCATTGTTCATGGATAAGTAGACTGAATATTGTGGAAATGTTAATACTATGTAAAACAATCTACACATTTAATCCAATCCTGATCCAGATACCAACAAAATTTTTTAAGGATGTGGAAAAACCAATTACTAACTTCAGATGGAAAGGAAAGAGACCTCAGATAAGCAGAGCACTACGGAAGAAGAACAAAGTGGGAGGTCTACACTCCCAGATCTTAAAACCTACTATACAACCACAGTAGTCAAAACAGCCTGATATTGGTGCAATGATAGACAGATAGAACAATGGAACAGAATCAAAAGCCCAGAAATAGATCTATCCATCTATGGACAGCTGATCTTTGACAAAAGTCCAAAACCAATTAAATGGGGAAGAGATACCTCTTTAACAAATGATGCTGGCAAAATTGGATATCCACCTGTAGAAAAATGAAACAAGACCCATACCTCACCCCATACACAAAAACAAACTCAAGCTGAATCAGAGATTTAAATGTAAAACCCAAAGCTATAAAATTCTTCAAAGATAAAATAGGAGCAAATAAAGAAGCCCTAATTTATGGCATAAATAGACTATCAAACCTAACCTAGAATGCACAGGATGTTGAAGAGAATCTAGATGACTGGGACCTTTTAAAAATTACATTCTTATGTGCATCAAAAGCCTTCAACAAAAAGGTAAAAAGAGAACCTAGAGATTGGGAGAAAATATTTACCTATGACCTATCTGACAAAGGATTTATCTCCAAAATCTAGAGAAAACTTCAACAGCTCAACACAAAAAAAGACAACCCAATTCAAAAATGGTCAAGAGACTTGAACAGACACTTCGCTAAAGACGATATGCTGGCGGCCAACAAACACATGAGGAATTGCTCACGACCTTTAGTCATTAGAGAGATGCAAATCAAAACACTGATGAGATATCATCTCACCCCAGCTATAATAGCAAAGTTCAACAGGACAGAAAATAACAAATGCTCGCAAGGTTGCAGAGTGATTGGAACTCTTGTGCACTGCTGGTGGGCTTGTAAAATGGTACAACCATTCTGGCAAACAGTATGGTGTTTCCTTAAGAAACTGAAAATAGAAATATCATTTGACCCAGAAATTCCATTACTAGGAATATATCCTAAAGAGGTGAGAGGCAGCGCTCGAACAGATATAGGAACACCCATGTTCATTGCAGCACAATTCACTATAGCAAAGAGTTGGAAATAATCTAAATGCCCATCAACTGATGAATGATAACCAAATTATGGTAGATTCACACAGTGGAATACTATGCTACATTAAAGAATAATGAAGGATACATGAATCATCTCACAATGTGAATGAGCCTGGAGGACATTATGCTGAGTGAAATAAGTCAATCTCAGAAGGACAAATATTGTATCAGCCCATTATTGTAAAAAAACAAAGAAGGGTTTGCTTAAGGAAGGGAACTCAGTTTGTAGGTTACTGGGGTGGGGAGCGAAGGGGAGGGATTAATTTTGAACTAGTTGGGGGCCACACACTGAGGTGGGTAAGGGGAGGGGTGGTATGGAAAGAGTCTGTGACCATCATTAGGAAAAGGGAGGATACCGAATTGTGCACATAAGTTATAGACGATGGAGGCTAATACCACAATACTGCATTACCATTAACACTAAACACCTGAGATTAGATGGGCGTTAGTGAACAGGATTATACTCTAGACCAAGGATAGAGGCTAACCTTGCACAGGTACCAGGGATACAAAATGCCTGCAATCCTTACAGAAACAATAGAAAACAGACATAGAGTAATCCCTCACAGCCAGCCAGATGCTGTGGGAGAGAGATCCAATGGATGTACTGACTCAAGACCATAGTATTGTGGGACACCAGAATCAGTTGGCACAATAAAATACATAAAAATCTTGTTCCACAACCTATGTTGTTGAGTAGTGACTGGTGTCTTAAAAGCTTTCAAGTGGCCATCTAAGATGCAGCTAATGGTCTCCTATCATCGAAGCAAAGAAGACTGCAAAAAAAAAAAAAAAAAAAAGCACATTTGGAAGCAATCAGTCCTAGGACATGATAGACCTTGAGACCAGAAGAACTTGATGTGCCTGGCTCCCAATGCCAACCACTTGGGAAGGGATCAAAACTGGAGATCCTGGATAGAGTGGAAGGAAAAATGTGGAACAAAATCCAAAAACACAATAATGACCAGAATTACTGGTCAGACGGAGTCTGGCAGAACCCCCAGTACTATGGCCCTGGGATATACTTCAGGTCTGCAATAAAACTCACTCCCGGGGCTTCCTGTCAGCCCAATAGTAAATAAGATGTACATGCAGTCCACTCAACCCAGGATGACACACTCACATCCTCTACGGAGATGCATCCCTTGGAACAATTGACCACAGGGCACCAGAGGGGCAACATTCACATGGAGGAAATGCAGAACACACAGGAGTGCACAACTATGAGAGGCACGGGGTGGGGGATACTGGGCAGGGAAGGAAGAAGAGTGGGGTAGTTTTGTGTATGGTAATTGGGGAGTGAAACCAAATGTACACAAAATGTTGAATGTAAAACAAATTGTGTTCTGTAAACTTGCACCTGAAGTACAACAAAAATAAAATTAAAAAAAAGAGATCTTGATGTAATAATTCAGCATAGTCATATCAACAGCTATAATTATTCAAAGCTGCTTTTGATATATACCAGGTATATTAAACAAGAATGTGGATTATTTTAAAACTGCACAAGGAACCAAAAGTGGCAAATCCAGCAATATTAAAGCTTGATATTAAATACTACTCAAACATTACCACAAAAACAAAACAATGAACTTCTATAACTTCAACTCTACCAATACAAAAGGAATGTACATGGATGGTAAAAAAATAATAGACAAAGTGACGTAAATGACCAGTACTGTACCTGCATCTTCAGACCAGTAATACAGCACACAAATAAATGCTTAAAGGGTATTTTGGTGAAATTGAGAAAAATAATGCATTTCACTTTAGTACAATTTAAAATTCTCAACAGAAGCTCTCATTCTCTTGTGCTGGTGACAGGGAGACAGGGTTTCAAATGGAAAGTATTATCCCTACACCCTGAGTATGGATACATTATTTAACAACAACAACAAAATATCTGTGTAAAGTCTCTTTTTAAAAAATGTAAAATATGCTAATGATAAAGGGACAATATCAAAGTACTTCAGTGCTATTTTTTCCCCACAGTGCCATTTTTAATTGTTTAAATTTCATTTCAAAAAGCAGGTCTGGGGTCTGCAACCATGACAGTTAAAAATCTGTGCTAATGCACGGCAGTCTTAACAATTCTACAAGCCAATCAGATAGTACATGCCATTTCAATCAGTAAAAGCATAAAACTGTATGTGTAAGAACAAAATGTTAAAAGGCCTACCACAATAATTTAAAAAAAAAAAAAAAAAACTCAATTAGATCGTTACATTAAAATAAGCCAGATGTACAAAAGTCTGAGACAGAAAGACAAAAGGATAAAACACAAGGTATTTGTTGAAAAACATTTGTGCTTTTCAGGCACTTAATTAAACATTGCAAAACCAACATCTTCATCAGACTCTGCAAAATATTTTATTTCTGGAAGAAAAATATTAGCTAAGCAATTTAACAAAGTAGACATCTGAGTCTGGGCTCTGCTGATGCGGCAAGATTCAACTGTGCATTTGGGCAACATACACTACTGTCAAAGTCATGTGTGCAAACTTTCACTTATTATATGGTGTACTCAGTAAACAATTAAATTCTCCTATTAGCAACATAAAACCATAATTCTCCATTGCAAAGAAATTGTATCCTATTAATAACTAATCTGACATCAAACAATAAAGTTGAAGCTAACTTTGTTTATCTGGAAGACTTTCTGTCTTATTTTTAAAAATCACCTTTATTTCATAGCTCAGTAATTGGTAGATTTTTTAATCCCCCAAACCATTTAACTTCTTAGCAGAAACTTTAGTATTTCAGGTTTCTATAAATACCATACTCAATAGTTTTCACAATGTTTCATCAAATGACATTATTTACCAATGCTGCAAATCATTCTGGCATGAAAGTGTGCATGTACACATGGATGTGTGTATTCATACATGTTTGCATGTGTGTGCATAAAGAAGTGGCTTGACCTTCTTGGGTGGTTGATTTCCTCTTTTATTTTAGTGTTTTCTTGGTTATGAAAAAGGTGCTTTAAATAAAATGTCTGTAAAGACACTGCAGTAAAAATTTTTATTTCTCTCTGTTTTGAATCCCCCAGTTATCCTACAAATGAAAATTCAAATTGTGAAACTTGCTGAACATTTTTAAATTAATAAAGGAATGAATTTAGGAAAGCCCAATAACAATAACACTTTTCGTTGTTAGAATTTTGACCCCCAGCACTCCCAAGTGAGGGTAAGCATTTCCTAGAAAAATGAGGATGCTTTTTCTCTTCCAGATAAAATGTATCTGCATTCTTTTGTAATGTTCTCCCCAAGATCTTCCTGGACTTTACAGTTTTCACTGTTTTGTCTTTAGAAACTGCAAGTTGACAGCGTTAGAGGACCAAGACTGTGTGTGGCTTTGCATGTGTGAATGTTTGGTTTTCCCTGTGAGGATTTATAATCTACAGGACATCACTTTTGGGACTTTGATTTTGCTCCATTAAAATTTATTTTTTCCTGAGCACTGACTGTTCTAAAAGTTGTACAAAGCGTGAAAGTCATGACGCCCACCAGGGGGCAGGGAATATAAATTTGAATTAGTAATTACAGTATAGAAATGTGTTTTATATTGAGTCAGATTTGCTTTTTAAGAAGAATGCCAAAAATTATTTAAACATTTTCTGGGGCTACACTATATACTTTGGGTTTTGAAAATTTAATATAATAAGAATAGATCAAGGTTTAGACATAAATGGGCAACATACTCTATATAATAAATATTTTCAAACACAGAAAGTTTTGCAAAACTAATATATTGTCACTTTAGTTTCAAAGAAATTCAGAACTCAGTTTTGCTGCTCATATGTACATCTATGTTTATTTTAACACAATGTGATAGTTAATATACTTGTAAAAATGCAGTCTAAAATTAAGAATCAATTGATCCATGTTATAGTTAATAAGAGCAAACAGTCCTGTGCCTAATATCTAAAGCTCCAGTCCAGTCTACTGCATCCCAAGCTCTGAGAAGCTAAAGACAGAAACAATTCAGCTTTTATGTTCCTGGATTGCTCTCCTTAAAAAAACACTTGAAGAAGCAGCCATCTTGGAACATAAAGAATCTATGGATTCTGAAACCTGGTGACAGAAGGGAAGCGATTTGAAATAAACTTGGAGGAGTAGGCAAGATCTACAGGGAAACAGAAGCCACTCTGAGTGTTTCAAGGAGAAGGAATTTAATAAGGGGAATTTGTTACATAGATGATGGGAAAGCTGAGAAGCCAAACAGAAAACAGTGATAATGTCTAGATATTAGCAACACCAGGAAGCTGATACCATCCCCTAGGCTGGAGGGACAGAGGAAGAATGTGGATTGTCAGAGCCCAAGCTCTCTTCTCAGTCCCAGCCAGGCAGATCTGGGAGCATGGAGTTGAAGTCCTAGAAGAGACAAGCTCAAGCTCATGGCTGGAGGTGCCATGTGAAGCAGAGAGATGGGAGATATGCTCTGGCTACTTTCCTCTCCTACCCTCCAATATTCTGCCAGGAAGCCAGAGGGTAAGTGAGCCTAGATTGATCATTCCCATAATGCAAGTCAGAGCAGGGATGGCAAGCTGAGTACATGTACCATACATAAGCCATTCCTGCTCTAGTGCACCCATTTAGTCCTTGATGCAATGACCAGATTAGAGGCTTCATAAATTACATTGGTTGTTCAGTGATAAAATTCTCACCTTCTGTGATAGTTGAAGATGTGTCAACTTGGCTGGACTCCACTTGTGAGTGGTGGTTCCCATGATGGATCACATGACTGCGTCCTAAGCGGCCGGTCAGTCTAGGGGGAGTTTCCCCAGGGGTGTGGCCTACCTGTAATACTATCCCAGGGACAAACTGGAAGAACTTCA